>NC_141083.1:13024916-13624916 GCF_041138505.1 Cibotium barometz
GGAAGCTCACCATTTAAATCGAACCGAGGCTCAACCGTGCTACGCGAGACGTCCTCCGTTGACTCTCCGTCAACTGTTGCAACTTTATCACTTAGGTCTCCAACACGACCTTATTCACTCACAAGACGGTTAAAATGCTTCCCCAGCATTCTTGACATAAAACAGTCGTTTGAAAACAGGTCATAAATACAGTTTCTATAACGAACTCTCGTCTTTCCACATTGTTCCACATCAATCCACATTGTTCCACATCAATCCACATTACTTAATCCAAGTCCAATCATATGTATTCCCATCTTCCTTCATCAAATCACATCATTTTCCATCCCATCACATCTTTCCATATTTATACTCATCACATCTCATCCACTCTCGCATCTACCCATATCCACATCTCATCACATCACATTCATTCACATCTCATCCATTTATATCTACCCCGATCCACATCACATCCATTTCACCTCACATCTGATTCATTCACATCTATCCCGATTCACATCCCATCACATCTCATCCATTCACATCACATCACATCTCATTCATTCACATCTATCTGGATTCACATCCCATCACATCTCATCCATTCACATCACATCTCATTCATTCACATCTATCCCGATTCACATCACATCACATCCCATCCATTCACATCACATATCATCCATTCACATCTATCCCAATTTACATCATATCACATCACATACATCAAATCTCACCCATTCACACTTATCTCGACTCACATCACATCACATCCATTCACATTCATCACATTCATTGTATCCCCATTCCATCACATACATTCTATCCACATTAGATCACGTCCACATCTATCCACATCATATCTCATTCATTCCATCCACATCATATCTCATTCATACACATCCCATCTCATTCATCCACATCCATCCAATCATTCACATGCACGACTATCCACATCTATCCATACATTCACATCTATCACTTCACATCCACATATATTCACATCACATCACATTTCATCCACATCTCTTTACATCACATCACATCTCATCCACATCCACATCACATTCACATCCACATCCACATCTCTTTACATTACATCACATCTCATCCACATCTACATCACATTCACATCCACATCCCCTTATATCACATCACATCTCATCCACATCCACATCACATTCACATCCACATCTCTTTTCAGCACATCACATCTCATCCACATCCACATCACTTTCACATCCACATCCCTTTACATTACATTCTTTCACATACACATCCACATCCATTTACATCACTTGACCCAGTGGATCAAGTTAAGGGATGACAAATTAAAAACCTGCGTAACTACAATTCCCATGGAGGAATGTTCATATGGAATTTTCGGTCTAATGGACCATTATTGTGTTAAGGATATGAATGATATGTTCTGAATGAATTGTTATCTGATAATGAGTTCTACATGAAGGGATCTTTATCCCAAGATTCTGTTGGGTTGACCAGACTATAAGGAACCCCAGAATCAGTTGGATCTTAAGAGAAAGAGTTTGTCGTCCAGCTGCGAGATGAGGACATCTCACGTTTTTTAAGTGGGGTAGGATGTAAGATTCCTCCCTCTCCAGCTTTTGAGGTGGACAGGTGTAATAACCTCCCCTTCAGATCTTGTAATTATTTCCCTCTCTAAAATAGAAGAAAGATCCTGTTTTACTCTGGCTTGGAGAGAGAAAATGTCTAGAGAGAGGTAGTGCAAAATTAAGATATTTTTGGATATAAAAATCCTCCTAGTGTCTAAAATGGTTTCCCCTGAAATAGAAATCCAAAAAGAACTTTCCAATGTGCAATTGGAATTAATTGAAAATGTGTATAAAGGACCTTAGCCTAAGGGTCTAGATTTTCAGAAATTTTTGGATTATTGTCCAATTAAGGTTCCTATGGGCATTGATAGGATCAATCCAAGTGTGGGGAGGAGATAAATCCAATGAATAAAAGAAAATACCCAAAAATGAGTAAATGCCCACATAAGATGAAGAGTTGACTGAGTACAAGGTTTATTAGTTAAAAACTATGAGATATTACTAAAAAAATGAGATATTTTAGTATAATGATACATTTTTGACACCTTGGTAAGGAGGGGGGTGATCTCAAGGAGGCGCCTATTTCACACATGTGGTGGTGTGTTTAACTCAAAAAAATTATGATATTTTTATCTCTCCTCTCTCCTGGATCAAACCAAATCAAAAGGGAGCCAAACTAGGTCTAAATCTTATCCAAATTCAGCCAAACTGAACCTGGAAAATTCTAGAACCTAGTTGGACTTGGTTAGAGGTCTCCCTCACCTATAAATAGATCCTTAGTCTTTTGTAAAAAAATCTCTAAACTATACCATGCTAGTATTACATTAAAATAATGATATTTTTTATTCTCTTAAAATTCCTCTACTTTTGGAGAGACTGGAGCCTCTCTCTCTCTTCAACCATCCTTGGAGCTTCCTTTCAACACACTAACTAATTAATTGGTTGGGGGCTTCTTCTAGGATAGAGAAGTAAGCAAAAATATGAGGTAAAGTGTAATTTTATGGTTTTTCTCTACTATTCTCAATGTTTTCACTTCTCAACCCCTCTCAAGCTTGAGAAGTTTCTAAATTAACTCTTTATAATGCAAATCAAGCTTTTCTTAAGAGTTGTAATGAATAATTAAGAAAAGTTTACATTTATGCTTAATTAGAATGCTTTTTATGTTTATCTCTCTCTCTCCCAAAAGAATGGTCATTCTTATAACCATTTCTCTATTCAAATGATGCTTCTCATTGATAAATTCTCAATTCACAAATCAAACTCTAGGTTTGTGAAGCTAGAGGTTATGATAAAAGAGGAATTGCCATGACATTTGGAATTCAATCATTTAAATGGAAAAAGTGGAATTATTTAAATGGAAAAAGTGAAATTCTTATCATATTGAATTAATAGATATTTTTATTAAAATTCAAAGAGAAATTTTAGATAAATTTATTTTATGCATGAGAAATATTTAAATGATAAAAGAGGAATTCTCATGACATTTGGAATTGAATCATTTAAATAGTAAAAGTGGAATTCTTGGCATATTGAATTAATGAATATTTTTATTAAAGAAAAGAGAAATTTTAGTTAAATTTATTTAAGAGGAATTCTCATGACATTTAGAATTCAATGTAACAAGAGGAATTTCCATGATATTTGAGATCTAAGAAATTAAAAGGGAAAAAGAGGAATTTTGAGCATAATTCAAATTATGAACTTATTTATCAAAATTAGAATTTTGAGCATTATTGGAAAATATGGGTAGAATTGATTTTTGTAAATCCCATGAATTCTTTTATTCAAAAGAAGAATATTGAATATAATTCATTTGAGAAATTGAGAAAGAATATGGAAATAGCCGTTTAAAAAAAAAAACCTTTATATCTAGGCCAAGCAATTGGCAGAAATTTAAAAAAAGTCCCATTATCGGTATCGAAGTAGGAAAAGCTGCTAAATGGAAATAAGATGTGAATGGATGTGATAAAATGTAAATGGGATGTGATAGGAGATGTGAATAGATGTGATAAGATGTAAATGGGATGCGATAAGATGTGAATGGGATGTGAGTAGATGTGATAAGATGTAAATGGGATGTGAGTAGATGTGATAAGATGTAAATGGGATGCAATAGGATGTGATAAAATGTAAATGGGATGCGATAGGATGTGAATGGATGTGATAAGATGTGAATGGGATGTGATAGGATGTGGTGTGATGAAAATGAATGTGGATGAGATGTGAAGTAAATGGATGTGGATGATGAGATGATAATGAGATGAGAAGATATGTGAAAGGGTGAGATGGGAAGTAAATGGATGTGGATGTGTATGTGAAAGAATGTGATGTAAATGGATGTAGATGTGTATGTGAAAGAATGTGATGTAAATGGATGTGGATGTGTATGTGAAAGAATGTAATGTAAAGGGATGTGGATGTGAAAGTGATGTGGATGTGGATGAGATGTGATGTGCTAAAAAGAGATGTGGATGTGAATGTGATGTGGATGTGGATGAGATGTGATGTGATGTAAGGGGATATGGATGTGAATGTGATGTAGATGTGGATGAGATGTGATGTAATGTAAAGAGATGTGGATGTGAATGTAATGTGGATGTGGATGAGATGTGATGTGATGTAAAGAGATGTGGATGAAATGTGATGTGATGTGAATATATGTGGATGTGAAGTGATAGATGTGAATGTATGGATAGGTGTGGATAGTCGTGCATGTGAATGATTGGATGGATGTGGATGAATGAGATGGGATGTGTATGAATGAGATATGATGTGGATGTGATGTAAAGTGGGTGGAATGAATGAGATATGATGTGGATAGATGTGGACATGATGTAATGTGGATAGAATGTATGTGATGGAATGGGGATACAATGAATGTGATTAATGTGAATGGATGTGATATGATGTGAGTCGGGATAAGTGTGAATGGGTGAGATTTAATGTGAAACGGATATGATGTAATATAATGTAAATTGGGATAGATGTGAATGGATGATATGTGATGTGAATGGATGTGATGTGATGTGAATCGGGATAGATGTGAATGATTTGATGTGAAATGGATGTGATGTGATATGATGTAAATTGGGATAGATGTGAATGGATGATATGTGATGTGAATGGATGTGATGTGATGTGATGATGTGAATCGGGATAGATGTGAATGAATGAGATGTGATGTGAATGGATGAGATGTGAATCGGGATAGATGTGAATGAATAAGATGTGATGTGAATGGATGAGATGTGATGGGATGTGAATTAGGATAGATGTGAATGAATGAGATGTGAGGTGAAATGGATGTAATGTGACGTGATGTAATGTGGATCAAGGTAGATATGAATGGATGAGATGTGAATGAATGTGATGTGATGAGATGTGGATATGGGTACATGCGAGGGGATGAGATGTGATGAGTATAAATATGAAAAGATAACATGGGATGGAAAATGATGTGATTGGATGAGAATGGATGAAGAACGATGGGAATACATATGATTGGACTTGGATTAAGTGATGTGGATTGATGTGGAACAATGTGGAAAGACGAGAGTTCATTATAGAAACTGTATTTATGACCTGTTTTTAAATGACTGTTTTATGTCAAGAATGCTAGGGAAGCATTTTAACCATCTTGTGAATGAGGTCGTGGAGACGTAAGTGATAAAGTTGCAACAGCAGCTGACGAAGAGTCAACGGAGGACGTCTCGCGTAGCATGGTCGGCCGAGGTCTTGACCAGCCTCGGTTTGATTTAAATGGTGAGCTTCCGGTACGGTGGATGAGGGACCAAGGAAGCGGCCTAGGTGACCTGCGAAGGATCCTAGAGGGTGCTGACCATACGGTGCTCGGGATCTGGGTCACCAAAGATACCCACACGTGCGTCAAGGAAGATATTGGAACAAGGAGTAAGAGTTGCTTTCTGAATTCGGGCATGGATCTGATTGATTGACCTTGCTGGTCCTGAAAGGATGAGTCCATGGCTCTTTTATATAGATCTGTTGGTTGATCTTGCTGATACGGCGGAGAGTCCATCTGGATTTTTATAGGTGAATATATTTCCGGGTACTATGAGCTAGGAACTATTGAAAAAGCCCCTGAGAGGACAGGTGGTGAACATTGTGGTTACCAATGATGCCATAGATGGGTACACCGATGAGGTAATGATTGGAGATTAGAATTCGACCGGATATTTTGGAGGATTATAATCAGTGATACTATGATTTCATTAAAAGATTGTTTTAAAGTTAGCTAAATCTTTAAAACATGCAATTTCATATTGGGTGTGTAAGTGGTGTGACTATCTTGAAGTTTGCATGAAGCGCCAGCTAGGGGGCCTAGGAACTCTTTTCCCTGGTACCCGGGATAAAACATAACCAAATTTCTAAACGGATTCTATCACTACAGTGGTTGGGCGGTTGGCTTACCCATGGGACTGTTGGCTGGACAGATGGATCCCTAAAACGAGACTCCATTCTGGGTTCGGTCGGATCAGTTTGGTTAGTGATGACCTTGACTACGTTAAAATAAAAATATCCTGGAGGAATGTGCTTTTTGGACGAGGGAAGTTTTTTCGGGTTCGGTTTTGGAAGAACCGAGGGATTAGTCTCTTGTCCAGATATCCGTGGTGGGCGAGGCCCCGAGTGAGAGGCTCTGTCCCACGCAAGAAGTGCTACTTCCGCTGCTAGCACCCCCGAATTCGTTGCGTGGAGGGGGCAAGGATCTTTCAGTAGTATTAGAGCGAATTGGCTAAAGTGGATCAACCGAGAAGCCAGAAATGTCAAAAAGTTATGCAGTAGCAGTAAAAGGTTGTAATTGTGTGATGAAATTCATACAAATTGATATTCACAATGAAGATTCATAAATTTGTAATTGGGTCTTCAGATGGAAGTACCGCAATCCCTTCCTTGCTTGAGGCCTAGACATGATGGTATTTACCTTATAATTCCAAGGACGGTGACTACACGTATATACCGGCAACTCTTTATCGGTAGTATATACGAGTAAATCTATGACCTTGAAATTATAAGCAAAAATGCCATCTAGATGATGAATTCGAATGCTGGTTGATATAATTTTAGAATTTTGGTTGAGAATCGATGAGTTGATTTGGATTCTGACTTAAAGATAATGATTCCTGAATTCTAGTTGAAAGAAGATAAGTTTAACAAAGCCACAATGAGGATGAATGGGACGAATCCCAGTGACGATGATAATAACTCGAATGATGATTGTGACTTCAGCAAATCCCTATGATATTAGTGGATTGTGTTGACAGATTGCTACTGTTAACACTTGACCCAATGGATCAAGTTAAGGGATGACAAATTAAAAACCTGCGTAACTGAAATTCCCATGGAGAAATGTTCAGATGGAATTTTCGGTCTAATCGACCTTAGAAATTTTTGGATTATTGTCCAATTAAGGTTCCTTTGGGCCAATAGGATAAAAATCCAAGTGTGGGGAGGAGATAAATCCAATGAATAAAAGAAAATACCCAAAAATGAGTAAATGCCCACATAAGATTAAGAGTTGACTGAGTACAAGGTTTATTAGTTAAAAACTATAAGATATTACTAAAAAAATGAGATATTTTGGTATAATGATACATTTTTGACACCTTGGTAATAAGGAGGGGGTGTTGAAATATACAAGTGAATAGGGTGTGTGCGAGAACAAGCCCTTGGCTAGAGGCTATAAAAGAGAATTTGTAAATGTGAGAGAACCTGTGAAAAGGTGAGAAGAATCTACTAGGAGAGAATAAAGGGTAGCATGAGGAGATTTAGGAGGTGTGGAGATATTCTGGGAAAGGTAGAGAGAACCAAGCAAAAGAGGTGGAGTGAATCAAGGAGAAATCAGTGGGATCAGATGCTTGGATGTAAACTCTATAAATTGAGGCAGCGACCTAATGAGAATTTGTTGGTTTTTGATTATCCATGCCTACACTAAGCTATCAATTAATTGCTCTAATCACGTCTTAATTATCATCTAATCTCTTTGCTAATGATGTTGATTCTAGCATTTGATCCACCATAGCTCATCACATTGCTGTAATTTTAACATGGTATCAGAGCCTAGTCTAGAATCCATTAATTTGTGAGCCCATTATCTTGCTAATCACCTGGCTAATTAGGATTAGTAGAAAATTAATATTTTCACCTCTTTTTCAACTAATGTCTGCACCCCCAGCCAGTGGAGGGGCTTGATCTCCCAGAGGAGAATTCCGCCATGTGTAAGTGGGATCTCCACCTACATGCCACTTAGACGGCTATTATCTCATCACACTTTCAAAGTCAAAAAGTCTTCAATTTAATAATCAATAGAAGACTTAGCCTAAGAGGACAATTGATGGTGACATCTACCCTTATGTCACTGAAGGGTTGAAGATTTTTATGTTGTAATTTGTAACAATGGAAGAGAGGGTGATTCTCCACCTATAAAAGGAGCCCTCCTCTCCCTTTCAAATCAATGAATTAAGCCTCCTCAATTGAGCATTTTGTATCATTGCCATTCTCTTATCTTCAAACCCTCTCATTTAGCAATAGCTCCTCCTCATGCTTAACTCAATTTTGGACCTCTTTGATAATTCATGATAAGTGAGATAAGGAGTTATTATCTTGGTGGGCCTGTGACTTCTCAAGGTAGCCCTTGCCTTATTGCCTCCCTCCTTTGGAGGTACTAATGGTTTTAGCGGTAATGAGCATGTGGAAAGGCTTTGGGGACCATAGGTAAATCTTTACGATTGTCCCCTGAGCAATGTTAACCCTTACCCTCTAGCTTGAATCATGAAAGAGATGAAAGGCAAGAGGCTATGTGAAAATTGAGATTTCATGCAAAGAGAGGGAAGACTGTGCAGTTTTTGTAGTCTAATACCCAAATTTCAACCGATAATTACTCATCACTCGGGTATTGGTTTCTAAAATTGATCATATGGCTAGGAAGTTCTTTATATGCTCTTTCCACTCATGTAACTAATTTCTTAATCCTTTACTTCATTGATGATCAGAATTTCTCCCAAAGTTGCTAACTTTTAGGCGAATTTTGGCAATTTTATAGTCTTGTGTCCAACGTACATGTGGGTATCTTCGGTGACCCAAAGCCCGAGCACCGTATGGTCAGCACCCTCTAGGATCCTTCGCAGGTCACCTAGCGCTTCACTCATAAGCCGCTTCCTTGGTCCCTCATCCACTGTACTGGAGGCTCACCATTTAAATCAAACCGAGGCTGGTCAAGACCTCGGCCCACCTTGCTACGCGAGACGTCCTCCGTTGACTCTATGTCAGTAGTGTAACTTTAACAGATAGGTCTCCACCACCTCATTCACAAGACGGTCAAAATGCTTCCCCAGTATTCTTGACATAAAACAGTCATTTTTAAAAACAGATTTCACATACAAATACATTTCCAACAATATTTCCATCTTTTCTCATCACTCCACATCCTTTCACATTAGTCCCCATCTTTTCTCATCTTCCCATAATTTTTTTTTCTTCATCGATCCCTATCACATCACATCATTCCCACATCAAATCACATCCAATCGCATCATCCACACATCAATCCATATCATCCACATATCCATCCACATCATCCATACATCCATTTACATCAATCCACATTATCCACACATCAATCCACATCATCCATACATCCATTTACATCAATCCACATTATCCACACATCAATCCACATCATGCATACATCAATCCACATTATCCACACATCAACCCACATCATCCATACATCCATTCACGTCAATCCACATTACCCACACATCAATCCACATTATCCACACATCAATCCACATTACCCACACATCAATCCACATTCATTTTATAAGCATGAATTTCCATTCTCATCTAATCACATCTTTTTCTATCTCATCACTTATTTTCTCATTTATCCTCTCATCAGATCTCATCCACTTGCATCTACCCATACATCTCATCACTTCACATACATAAACATCTATCCAGTTTACATCGCATCCTATCACATACATTTCACATCACATCTCATTCATTCACATCCCGATTCACATGCTAACACATTCATTTACGTCCCTTATCATTCATTCACATCCCGATTCACATCACATCACATCCATTCACATCCCTTATCATTCATTCACATCCCGATTCACACGCTTTCACATTCATTCACATCCTATATCATTCATTCACATCTTGATTCACATGCTAACACATTCATTCACATCCTATATCATTCATTCACATCCCGATTCACATGACATCACATCTCATCTATTCATTCACATTTATCTGATTCACATCACATCTCATCATATCTATTTACCTCTCATTCTCCTCACTTCTATTCTCATCACATCCATCCGTCCATTCTTTTCGCCTATCTTATTCGCATCCCATCTCATCACATCTATTTACCTCTCGTTCTCATCACATCTATTTACCTCTCATTCTCATCACATCCATCAATCCATTCATTCCCATCTATCTGATTCGCATTACATCTCATCACATCTATTCACCTCACATTCTCGTCACTTTTATTCGCATTACATCTCATCACATCTATTTACCTCACATTCTCCTCACTTCTATTCTCATCACATCCATCCATCCATTCATTCCCATCTATCTGATTCGCATTACATCTCATTCCCATCTATCTGATTCGCATTACATCTCATCACATCTATTCACCTCACATTCTCATTCTCATTCCCATCTATCTGATTCGCATTACATCTCATCACATCTATTCACCTCACATTCTCGTTCTCATCACATCTATTCTCATCCATCCATCCATTCATTCCCATCTATCTGATTCGCATTACATCTCATCACATCTATTAACCTCACATTCTCGTCACTCCTATTCTCATCGCATCCATACATCCATTCATTCCCATCTATCTGATTCGCATCATATATCATCACATCTATTTACCTCTCATTCTCATCACATCTATTCTCATCACATCCATCCATCCATTCATTCCCATCTATCTGATTTGCATTACATCTCATCACATCTCATCACATCTATTCACCTCACATTCTTGTCACTCCTACTCTCATCGCATCCATCCATCCATCCATTCATTCCCATCTATCTGATTTGCATCACATATCATCACACCTATTTACCTCTCATTCTCATCACATCTATTCTCATCACATCCATCCATCCATTCATTCCCATCTATCTAATTGGCATTACATCTCATCACATTTATTCACCTCACATTCTCGTCTCACTCCTATTCTCATCGCATCCATCCATTCATTCCCGTCTATCTAATTGGCATTACATCTCATCACATTTATTCACCTCACATTCTCGTCTCACTCCTATTCTCATCGCATCCATCCATTCATTCCCATCTATCTAATTTGCATCACATCTAGTTACCTCTCATTCTCATCACATCTATCCATCCATTCATTCCCATCTATCTGATTCGCATCACATATCATCACATCTATTTACCTCTCATTCTCATCACATCTATCTATTCTTTCCCATCTATCTGCTTCATATCACATCTTATCACATCTATTTATAGGATGTAAGAGAATTCTTATTTTTGATATAAAGATTCTTTACGCATCTATTTATGCATAAGAACAACTTTAGTGGGAAATAACACTTTTATAAAAATCCGTTTATGCATCTATTTATGCATAAATTCAATTTTAAGGAGTATAACACTTTCGAAATAAAAATAAATCTTTTATGCATCTTTTTATGCATAAATTCAATTTTAATGAGAATAACTCTTTTGAAATAAAAATAAATTTCTTTATGCATCTTTCTATGCATAAAATCAAAATTAATGAGAGTAACTGTTTCGAAATAAAAATAAATCTCTTTATGCATCTTTCTATGCATAAAATCAAAATTAATGAGAGTAACTCTTTCGAAATAAAAATAAATCTCTTTATGCATCTTTCTATGCATAAAATTAAAATAAATGAGAGTAACTTTCGAAATAAAAATAAATCTCTTTATGCATCTTTCTATGCATAAAATCAAAATTAATGAGAGTAACTCTTTTGAAATAAAAATAAATCTCTTTATGCATCTTTCTATGCATAAAATCAAAATTAATGAGAGTAACTCTTTTGAAATAAAAAAAGTTTTCTCTTTATGCATCTTCGTATGCATAAAATCAAAATTAATGAGAGTAACTCTTTTGAAATAAAAATATATTTCTTTATGCATCTTTATATGCATAAAATCAAAATTAATGAGAATAACTCTTTTAAAATAAAAATAAATTTCTTTATGCATCTTTCTATACATAAAATCAAAATTTGATGAAAGTAACGCTTTTAGAATAAGAAAAATTCTTTTATTTTTAGGCCAGTTTAGCTTACTTTTTGAATCTAGTTGAAGCAGAAGAGAGGAGAGATGAAAATATCTCATTATTTGTGAGTTTAAAACTCAACCACACATGTGAAATAGGAGCCTCCTTCATGAGGAGAATTCCCCACATTGAGGGGTCAAAAATGCATCATTTCTTCTAAATATCTCTTCTTTTTTAACTAATAACCTTGTCCTCGGTCAACTCTTCATCTTGTGTGAGCATTTACTCATTTTTGGGTGATTCTCTTTTATTCTTCCATTTTTCTCCTCCCATTTGGATTAATCTAATTGGTCCATAGGAACCTTAATTCAAATTTTTTTAATTGGTCCATAGGAACCTTAATTCAAATTTTTTTAAAAATCTGGACCCTTAGGCTAAGGTCCTTTTTACCTGATTTCAATTTATTCCAATTGCACATTGGAAATTTCTTTTTGAATATCTGTTTCAGGGGAAACCATTTTAGACACTAGGAGGATTTTTATATCCAAAAATATCTCAATTTTGAATTACCTCCCTCTATACATTTTCTCTATCTAGGCCAAAATAGGGTAAAATAGGATCTTTCTTTTATTTCAGAGAGGGGAATAATTATAAGATCAGAAGGGGAGGTTCTTACAGCTGCACACCTCAAAAGCCGGAGGGAGGAATCTTTCAACACATCCATCCCAATCCATTAATTACAATACCTCTTTTCCATTTGGTGCAAAGCATCCTGCAAAAGGGGGACCCTGTAATCCTAAGAGGAGCATGAGAAAAGAGTTTGTCTTTCTAGCCCAGGCCTTGCAAATACCATCAAAATAGATAGTTGAGGACTCCACTAGTTCTTTTAGCATCCTTGTCCGAATCTCCTTCAACTGTGAAGACACTTGGGTAGAAGAAAATCCAACCTAGCAATTGTATGAGAGGGAAGATGAAGAATACCTAGGCCTCCTTCACTTTTAGGTGTGCTAAGTCTGTCCCAAGCAAACCAGGACAATACCTTTTTATTGGACCCAACATTCCTCCATACAAAGTCTCTTACAGGCTTTACAATCTTCAGCCAATTTCCTTTTCCAAAGTCCAATACTATCCATAAGAACATGATATAGGCATTCATAAGCATGTTGCATATAGCCACCCTATCATGGAAGGGGCTCGAAAAGGGGACTCTAATGCCTTCCCATTTCTTAAGTTTCAAAAAGAATATGTCCAATGAACAATCTGTTAACTGCTTGTTGGTCACCTCAACCCCAAAAGGAAACCCTAAATATCTAACAATTTGTCACCTCTTATCAACCTCACATCCCCATCATTCTAAGTCAAAATCATTATCCTCGGAGAGGATTATTAGTTTAGACTTATGGGTATTACATTTGGAACCAGATGCATCAGCAAACTCCTATATGATGCTTAAAGCCAATCTGACATTGTCATTATCAAGTAAACTACCCAACCAACATTCAATTTTTTTTCTTGATATCTTTTCTCTAGGCACTCTTTCCTCTTAAACCAAATATCAAGGATTTAGGAAGAGGCTTTATCTTCCGTTTGTGTTGTACGTTTGTATTCCATCTTTGTTATGGAGGGGATTCATTGTAGCTCTTTGTTATGGAGGGGATTCATTGTAGCTCTTTGTTATAGAGGGATATTAATTCTCCCTTTACATTACTAGCTATGTCATGCAGTATTCTTTATCCTCTATCTTTGTGAAGGGGGGTTATTTTCCCATCTCCATTAAGGGGCTTTATCTTATCTCTTTGTTAGTCCCCATAATAAGTCACTTTTCTTCTATATGATTGGGCAAAGTTCCAACTGAGAAAATGAATTTATTAAAAAGGGTTTTCTTAAAGGGTTGAAGGGATTTTGCTTGAGGTCTCTTTAGAGGGATGGGAGGTTTAACGAAAGTGGTGTACTCTAATAATTTATTCTCAACTTCCAAATTATCTCCCTCATTATCTAAAACTTAGGCAACATTGTTATTTGATTTAAATAGGATTCATAATAGGATTTAAATAGGATTCATAATATCCTTTGTTGATAATTAATTATCCTTGGTTAATTCTCAACAAAACTTTTATAGAGACACTTATCCCCCTAATCTCCCAAGTAGTCAAACAAATATGCTGCACTTTTCTAGCACATTGTATCTGAATGAAATCAATGGCCTCAACATCCTTGATTTGCAAGAGATACATGCAAATCAGCACTATGTGTAACTAGCATATCAATTAAAGGGTCTTTGTAGTATGATGTTAATCAAGATACCCCGATGGTCTCTATTTTTCAAGGAGAAAAAACCCTTATCAAATTTTGCCTAGTATCCAATGCATGATAATTTCTTAAGTCATAAAATTTTTACTTAAAATCATTGAAAACACGGTGTTTAATTACATGAGAGTGTGTATTTTACCCCTTAGCATTAGAGGGTCATTATATGTTGTCCTTTTCTTTAACATTCCAGTTGTTTAATTTTTGAATCAGTCTTGCAAAAATTTGCTTGATTAGAAAAACTCAACTTATCTTATGAAGCATAATAAAAAGTGTAACTAAATTCCATGTTTTTGGAAATATAGGTATATGAATATTGAACACCATTGTGTAAGTGAAGTACATCGGAGGCTAAAAAAAGAATAACTTAACTTGTAATTGTAAACAATTTAAGTAGAACTTAAATGAAACTATCTTATGTGTTATTGCCTACTACCCCACACACACACACACACACACACACACACACACACACTTTGCATGATATGTTCAGAAACCGATGTAGCATTATCCTCTTGATTTCCAAAATCATTTGTCAAAGCACACACTTTCCAATAGCATAAATTGCCCAACAACATGTTGAATGCATGACCAGAGTTATATAATTAAGATTGATCATGAGTTGTTAATACACATTGTTGAAATGAAGTTAAAAAGTTTTTGAGCTTATGAAATCTTGAACAATGGTATGGTGTATTTAATAATTGATTTTTGAAAGTCCCCCTACTCATTTCAAGATGACCAAGATAGCATAAGCCATGGAGGAATTAGTCAGAAAAAGACAATGCCGTCTAGATGTTGGTGTGTGAAGAAAGGGTCTTATAAACACTTTCTGACATGAATCGGGTGGATTCATTGTTTCTTCAAATAGCTTCATGTAAGCAACAAGGATACGAGCATACTTTGTTCATGTTGCTTGGTTGCTTGTAAGAAAGCAACAAGTAATATATGAAGTGATGGGGGAGTGGGACAAATAATATGCATTGCGATTCATTCATTCACGTGAGGGGAGGAAATGAACCAAATGGAAGAGGGAAAAACGTGTAGCTTAAGTCTATGTATGGAAAGGAAGTTTTGTGGACTCAAAACTCAGTTATTATTATGCATTATTATTGTCGAGAGGCTGTTCACCACCTCCGTGTGTGTGTGTTTTTTTTGTGTTGCTGTGTCTCCTTAGTCGCCCATCAATCTCTTTCCCGTGCACCCTCTGATCAGCCCCACACGCTCTTTGATTGATCAATCCATAAATCAATTGCATGGTTTTGAATCTAGTAAGATATGTTTGAATTTTAATGGATAGTGTAGCTGACTTCATTGCCTGTAATATTATATCATGGTGCAATCTCTCTCCCACCCCCCCCAAACCCACCCCCCACCCCCCCCCCCCCCCCCCCCCACACACACACACACACACACACACACACATAAACTATAAGTAGAGTTTTTTTCCATTGCATTGGCGCAAGTAGAGAAGAAAGCATGGCTTCCAACTCCACCACCCCTTGTTATCCAGCTGTCCGAGAGGCAGTCTCCAATGGTGTCTTGCAAGGTGACAACCCAATCAACTTTGCGTTGCCCCTCCTCATCATTCAAGTTGCCATTGTGCTCCTTGTCAGCAGAACCATGGCGTTGCTCTTCAAACCATTCCGCCAACCACAAGTTCTAGCAGAAATCATCGTACGTTGGCATCAAAAAAAGATGGCCATACTTCACAGTTTTGTGGTGCATCAGAGTTTACTGGAACTAACAAAACATTTAAGATCGGTTTGCTTGCTTGCAATGTTTTTCAGGGAGGAGTTCTTCTTGGGCCATCTGGCTTGGGCAGAAACAAAGCTTACCTTGATGCCGTATTCCCTCAAAACAGTCTAACTCTCATTGATACCATAGCCACTCTGGGTTTGCTCTTTTTCTTATTCATGGTTGGCTTGGAGCTTGATCTGAATGAGATCAGAAAGAGTGGAAAACCTGCCCTCATCATAGCCTTGTCAGGCATAAGTTTACCATTCGTAGGTGGGGTTGGCATTGCAAGTCTTCTCCATGAATCACTGTCTGTAGGAGCAAGCTTTGGCCCCTTGGTTGTCTTCATGGGTGTCCCGTTATCCATCACTGCATTCCCTGTGCTAGTGAGGATAATGGCAGAAAGAAAGTTGCTCACCACCGACCTCGCCAAGATGGTGATCCCGGCTGCGGCCATCAATGATGTCTGTGCATGGATTCTCCTCGCAGTTGGAGTGGCCATATCTAGCCCTAGCACAAGCCCTGCCACCTCTGCATATGTACTCCTATGTGGCATGGGGTTTGTTCTCTTCATGCTCTTCATGGTGAAGAGATTCATGGAATGGATGGCACACAGAGTTAATGGGCGAGAGACGGTGAGTGAGATCTATGTATGTGTGACTATGGTGGGGGTATTACTAGCCGGATTTACGACAGATGCCATTAGCATACACCCTCTCTTTGGGGCCTTTGTGTTTGGCTTGATTGTGCCCAAGGAGGGGACCTTTGCCCAAACGCTCATTGAGAAGATGGAGGACTTTGTGACTGTGCTAATGCTTCCTCTTTTCTTTGCCTCTAGTGGGTTGAAGACCAACCTTGGGAGCATCAACAGCGCCAAAGCCTTGGGTTTTCTTGTTCTTCTTGTTCTTACAGCTGGCCTTGGCAAGATTGCTGCCACTGTAGTGGTTGCATTATCACTGAAATTGCCATTGCGCGAGGCCTTTGCGTTTGGGTTCCTGATGAACACTAAGGGACTTGTGGAGCTCATTGTCTTGAACGTTGGAAAGGACCTTGGGGTGAGTACGATTAAGTTGGAAAGGCTGTACTGTTGGTCTCCCTTGTATGCTGTTTTGATCTTACTACGATTGGCTGCAGGTGTTTGATGATCAAACCTTTGCTATCCTGGTGTTGATGTGCCTAATCTTGATGTTCTTCACCACGCCCGCAGTGATGGCATTGTACAAACCGGCAAAAAACCCAGTGCCACACATCACCCGCAAGCTCGATGGCGGGGACGTCAAAAACAAGGACGAGATTCGTATTCTGGCATGCATCCATGGTACAAGGAGCATACCACCTCTGCTAAATTTAGTGGAGGCATGTAGAGGCACATCAAACAAGAAGTCTCTCAAGCTCTTTGCCATGCATCTAATTGAATTATCAGATAGGGCCTCCTCTATGATGACCTTAAGCAAAGCAAGGACTGAGGACCATGCCTCCACCCATTCGGAGGACAACATCCTCATCGCGTTCGAGGCGTACGGCAGGATCTCTAAAGTTCCTGTCAGGCTTTTACGTGCAGTTTCGGAGCTCAGCGACATGCACTACGATGTGTGCAGCTCGGCAGCCGAGAGGAGGGCGACCATCATCATCTTGCCATACAATTTCTACCAGAAGGAAGATGGCACAATAGAGCACATGAATCCGGGGTTAAAGGCACTTAATCTTAGGGTTATGCAGCATGCACCTTGCTCTGTGGGTGTACTTGTAGACCGGGGGGTATGGGGGTCAGACCAGCTCTCAGAAAGCACAGCTAACCCTCACAGAGTTGCGGTGGTGTTCTTCGGAGGGCCAGACGATAGAGAGGCTTTAGCGTTTGGGTGCAGGCTTGCAGAGCATCCAAATGTAAAACTATGGATTCTCAGGTTTAAACCTAATCAAGAGCAAGGGCAGCTTGATCATGTGATTGACATAGACGAATCTACTAATCAGGATGATGAAAACCTTGATGAAGAGAGCTTAGCTACGGTTAGGTCATTAACAGAGGAAGCAAGAGACAACTCATGGCAATCTATATTCTACGAGGAGCACATGTATAATGTCAACCCCACAGAGGCGGCAATGCTTGCTATTGCTAAATCTACTGATTTCTCACTATTTTTGGTGGGAAGGGGAAGCATCACACAAGCGGAAAGGCACTTAGAAAACTCAGAGTTGGGTGTCGTGGGTGACGCCCTTGCGAGTGCGGGTGGTGAGATGAGATCTTCCATTCTGGTAATCCAACAGCACAAGTAAAGCGACTACAAAGTCTATAAAATACACAACATGATGAAGTACAATTAGCAAAAACAAATCTACATAGCCAGTTGCAGAGTTACACGTGCCTTTATTAGCGAGCGACAAGCTAGCAAGATAATGGGGTGGGCAATAAAAATTTCAACAGTACAAAGACGTAGCTTGTATAATGGTGTAAATTTTTCTATTTTTTATTTTGAACCACAACCATGACTACTTGGTTTCATATTATGAGTATGCATATTCACTTTTTTTGTGTGTGTGTGTGCGCGCACTCTCATTAATTTATGCCTTATTGTCTTTGCCTTAGAACGCGCAGGCTTTATCCATGTGTGGTGCCCCACCCCTCCCCCTTACCCACCACTTGCATGACTTTGAAATAAGAAAAGCAATCAGCCCAGAAAGTTCACACAAGCTAAACCAGAAAGTTCAGCAACACACGTTCCTCACATGGCAAGCTTGATTGATACAATTAAATAAGTGATTTTCTTTTGTTTTATTAGGATTTTTTAGATTTAGCAAGAAATCAATTCGAGTCTACTAGTTATGGCAAGTTTTTTTTTAAAAATTTACCAACAAGCGCAAGAATTAATTAAGAGAGAAAATTTACAAAGTCTGGCTGAGAATCAGCACAACACTTATAACAATTACAAGACTCTTTAACGCATAGCTTCAATTCTGGATTGCAAAATAGATAAAAAACGAAAGGCCTCCTCCGTCTTCATTTGGAGCGCACGTTGCTGAGCTTGTGCTTGGTTGAGTTGAAGGTTCTCTAAGAACTGCATCTTGTGTGGTATACAATCTCATCTGTACCAGGTGGACGTCATGGATCTGCACATGAAAATCAGTAAACAAATTTCTCAGATTTGGAATCTGGTAAGCAGCCTCAAAAGCAGTCGCACATCTATCTTTCCAAATTAACCAGAGGAATTCAGCTCTAACTCCGGCCCAACAACGTGAGAGCACCCCAACCGAATCCCCTAAAAGGAGTTGTTTAGCAGATGGCAGGCAACCCAGAGTAACCCAAATCGGAGATAATATGTCAACAGATCTCTGACAATTTCTGAATAGGTGCCCAATATCTTCGATGCAAAGTTTACATCTAGCATAAACCCCGTCTGAAATTCCACATTTCCTGCACTTGTCACATGTCCAAATGGCTTTGTGCATAATCAGCCACATTAGCACAGATTTCTTAGGCTGAATCTCCTTAGACCAGAGTGAGTGGAATTTGAAGTTCCATTGGCGCTTGTCATATAGGACTGCCCATCTCTTGTTGAGAATCACATGTACAGGGGTAGACAGTACAGCTTGCACATGGGGGGGTGACAGAACGCTGTGCCTCCTCTCCAACATAAGCCTTTGAGGGAGATGGGCTCGGAGACTGAAATCTGCCAGGCCATATCTTCAGGAAAGATGCTGATACGTTCTTGCACCAACCTAACTTCCCAAGGGAGGAGAGAGAATTTTAACAGCAGCTCATCATTAGTCATCCACCTATGGGAGGGAAGGTGCCACACGTCAGCCCAAACTTTGATTCCCTTCTTGTGAATACGTAGAGCAGTAGGTATTGAGATGCTGGACACCGGAGGCACTGGACTAAGAGGAAACCGCAGAGAGTCGAAGGCTCTGATAGCGTAGCTATGTCTGCTTTCCCACACAACTCCTACTTTGTCACGATATTTGTTCCAAGCTCTCCATAAAGAACGAAGCAGATCAGAACCTTTAGGTTTGACAGATTCATGACCTATCAAGATAGTAATCCAGGGCAAATCCTTCCATCCTGAGAAGTTTTCCAAGGAGAATTGGTCAGAGTTTCTGAATAGCAAATAGGAAGAGCATTCCTCAGGGTGAGAGACAGCTCTAATAATAGTCTTAACAGCAAGACGGTCAGCCCTAGCGAGAATATCTACTACCCCCAAACCTCCTTTATCCCTGGGAAGGCAACAGAACTCCCATTTGACTTTGGCAGCTCCTCTCCTGAAAAGGTCTCTTGACCAAAGGAAGTTCCTACACAACTTTTCAATTTCCTTTAGATGGGAGTCTGGGGGTCTCCAACAGGTGAGGAAGAAAAGGATGTAAGCAGCTAAAAAATGATTAATTACCAGCACTCTGCCCGCTAACGAAAGCTGCATACCCATCCATCTATTCAGCTTACCCCTGAATTTTTCAACTACCTAGTCCCACCTTTGTTTCAGGGTAACTCCGAAGCCCATAGGAATGCCTAGCAACCGAAAGATTTCACCAGCCCTAATGCTCTGACAGCCCTGCTGAGTCAACCACAAAGGGAGATTTCCTTCTACAGAGAACACGTCGGTTTTTGTATGATTGACCTTTGAGCCAGAAGCTAAACAAAAGGTGTCCAACACATTCCAAAAGGTCAGGAGAGAATTCTGATCATTGATGAGCAAGGCGTTGGTGTCATCCGCAAACTGAGAGAGAATCTGAACACCGTTTGAGCTCGGAAAGGGAATGCCTTGGATTAGCCCCAGTCTCTGGGATCTTTGCACTATACAATTCAAGCTATCCATAGCTATCACAAACAGTAGAGGAGCAAGAGGACAACCCTATTGGCCAGGGGGAAAACATCTGACAATGAATTGTTAAGTGCCACTCTAGCTGAAGCATTGCCAAAAAGGGTCTTAACAAACTAGATCAAACCCCATCTGAGTAGTACAAAACTCCACTCCAGCCTGTCATCATAGGCTTTGTCAAAATCAACTTTGGTAAAAATAAAGTCAATCCCTTTCTCCTGAGCATACTCTACTCCTTCCCAAATTGATATTACAGCTTCAATAAGTCTTCTTCCACGGATGAACCCTTTCTGCTCTGCTGAGATGTGTTTCATTAAGCTGGGAGTGATCATGCAGGCAATCACTTTGGCGAGCACTTTATATACAGAGTTCAACATAGTCAGAGGCCTCCAATTCTCAAGGAGATCCTTAGGACCTTGTTTGTGGATAAGTTTTATCACTCCCGTATTAATAATAGTGGGTAGGGCAGAGTACTTCACCGATTCTTCCCAAACCCTCTGAATGAAAGGGGCAATCCAATCTTTAAAAGAACTCACCCGGCTAACCATCCAATCCAGGAGTTTTGTTTGGTTTCAAACTCTCTATGGCCATCTTAATTTCTGAGATTGCAATAGGTACATCAAGTTGCCTTGCCAGCTCTGCAGAGATGACATTATATCTAGCCTCCCAGACCGTGTCACGAGCCTTAGCCTTCAGCACACTGGACTGTTCAGGTGTACTAAAGAGCTTTTGAAAGTGATTGCGGACCAGCACACAGTTTTCCTCCTCAGTCCTAGCTGTGCCATCATTTGTGGACAGCAGGGGTACAAGATCCCTCACTTGTTTTTTCCTTAGGATCTTGAACATTTCTTTAGACGGGCGGTCAATCCTTCCAGCCCACCACTCTCTAAAGAACACCGTGGCATGCTTGAAGGCCTCAGATCTAATATGGGCCCTTAGCTTGGTGATCTCTTCTTGTTCCTCAGCTATAGCATTGATCTTGGCTTCAAGTTCCATAAGCTGGAGATAGATAGCTTCTCTCTTTTTCCTTCTAATGATAGTAACCTCTTTCCTAAAAACAATGAGAGCTTTTTGAGACTCCCTCAGATCTTGAGACCAGGCCGCGACAGGGGAGTGCGCTTTGCTGAATGCGTTCACCCAGATCTTCTTGAGTTCTTTTTGCACCACCTTAAGCTGGAAGGGGGAAGCGTCAGTGTGAAACCAAGAGTTTCTAACTTTGGTGGCTTTGTCATCCAAGGTGACTACCAGAGGATAATGATCCGACAAGCAAGAGGAGAATTTAGGTTTGGACTTGACCCTGGAGTAGATGTTGGCAAAATCCGAAGAGATGTAGCATCTGTCTAGCCTTGCCTTCCTGGCATTATTGCCAGAGGAGTAATTCCGCCAAGTGAACTCAGATTCCTCTCCTACATCCCACAAAGAAAAGAGCTCTTTGACTTGGTCCCACCTCTCTTTCTCTAGTCCTTTGATTACTTGTCCCAGGCCTTTGTATCTATCTGCTATGGACTCCACCATGTTGAAATCTCCTACAATGACTACAGGGCCATCCATTGCACTGAGCTCACTCCACAAATTGGCTCTGTCAGCAGCAGCACCCCCTGCATAGACGGAGCAAATCTGAAACTTAACTGGTTTATCTATCTTGGCTGAAATCCAGTTAGAGCCCCCAACAACCGAGTTAGGGGAGACATCCCAATTAGCAGGTACACCCAGGACAGCACCTCCAGAGCCTCTAGAATGCGACGAAGAGAACCATCTATGATTCTTAGAGACCTCCTTAAGACGGCTAGATAGATTGTTGCCATTGGTTTTGACCTCCTGGAGAGCTATTATCTCCGATTTGTTAGAGCGGAACCACTGTTTTAGCTTCCTGGCTTTGATGGGGTCTGAAAGCCCCTTGATGTTCCACGAGATAATCCTCATTTATGGGACTTCTTATTGGATTTCTTGGATAGAACTCTGATGGGCGAAGCTTGTGAAGCAGCTTGCATAGGTCTTTTGTGGTCTTTGTGAATCTCCATAGGAGTGGAAAGCCCAGCCTCCTCCACTTGTGCTTCCTTGCCTTTAAAAGTAGAGGTGTCTCCCGCCAGAACATTAGCGTTCAGTTCTCGCATTACAGATTGATCATTTTCATTGACCTGATCTTCCAGAGATTTGCCCACCTCTGCTTCTTCATCAGAGCCCGAGAGAAGAGACTCATCAACTTCAGAATCAACCCACTCTGGCAGAGAGGCAAGGAGGGCAAACTTGTTAACAGATTTAGCCCTAGTCTTAGAAGCGTCCTGCCAGGTTTCTTTGGATGCCCTCTTAGGGGGGGAGGCTCTAGATGCTTTAGGGGCTTGCTGGAGAGGGGTGGCATTTGGAGAAGCAGGGGAAGGGGCGTTGACGGAGGTAAGTCGCGGGACAGTTTTTGACGAAGTGCCCAGCGGCACCACAGTGAAAATAGGCGGATGGGAGGTATTTGTAAACTATGGCTTGCTCAAAATGTTCACCATCGTCGGTGAAGATATCAATCGCTGAGGGGAGATCCAGCGAAATGTCCATTTCTATGAGAACTTGAGGGTGCCAAGAAGGCATAGGGCCAAACCATACCAAATTTAATTATTTTGCACACATGTGCACGTCTAGATTATTATGTCCAATGTACACCTTCGTTGTCCAGAACTTATGATTTTTACGGCAGATTGTACCCAATCTTGTGTTCTTTGATTTTTATGTTCTTGAGTTTATGTTATGGATTGGTGCAAAATCTATGGTAAATTTATTTATTTATGTTTTTTATAATAAATATTTAATTATTATAAAAAATAAACATATTTAATTTAAACACACACACACACACACACCCACGCACGTGCACACGCACATATACACACACATATATATGTATTTAATAAATAAACATAAAAAGTATGTGTGTGTGTGTGTATATATATATATGTATGTATGTATGTATGTGTGTGTGTGTGTGTGTATGTATGTATGTATGTATGTATGTATGTATATATGTATGTGTGTGTCTGTGTGTCTTTATAATTCTGACGTTTGCCTAAGAGAGGGGAAAGAGAGAGAGAGACATAATTCACTACTCAACAAAGAGATCTATGAGAACTTGGCCTACACTCCCATGAGAGAAATGCATAGAGTTTTAATAGGCATTAAACTTGCCATAACCAACAATTTCTTAGTATATTTGAATAATCTTAACAAGCCTTAAGGAACAAAATATTCTAATTACATACTCGTAACAACTAGTTGTTGCAAGGCTTAATAGTGTTTTGGTCTACATGCACAATTTATGGCTCTCAATTTCTACTTGGTTTACTTATTCAGAATACGATCATTGTGGCAATGGTGAAACCTCTTTAGAACTATAGCAATAATATGAAGCTTTAAACTAATAAAACTTTAGAAATAACAAGAAGAAATTACACGCTATTACTATAAATATCAAGAAGAAATTACACGCTATTACTATAAATACACAAGCTAAACCAGAAAGTTCAGCAACACACGTTCCTCACATGGCGAGTTTGATTAATACAATTAAATAAGTGATTTTCTTTTATTTTATTAGGATTTTTTAGATCTAGCAAGAAATCAATTCGAGTCTACTAGTTATGGTAAGTTTGTTGTCTCTCAAAACTCTATGCATTTATGTATAGGACCTTTGGTACATGGAGATTTGAATATAGCACAAATTAATTAATTAATTAATTAACTATAGACTTTGCACCAAACCATAGCATAAACTTAAGAATATAAAAATCAAAGAACACAAGATTGAGTGCAATCATCCACCTCGACGTGTGTGGCTCCTCTCTCACACGCGGTATTTGAATCATATTTCATAAATTTAGTCCTTGAAGCCATAAATAGCATAGCTTTTCCAAAATTGGGCTTTTACAAAATTGAACCATAGTACAATGCTTTTAAAGTATCTTATGGAAAATAAAACTTGCCCAACATATGTACAATTATGGGCCAAACCATACCAAATTTAATTATTATACACACATGCGCACATCTAGATAAAAACTTGGTATAGATGCGCATATAACCGCGCATATATCCACGTATATAGCGGCGCATATAGCCACGCATATAGCCGTGCATATAACCACGTAAATCCCACCAGATCGTAAATTCGCCCATGGTACAATTATGGGCCAAACCATACCAAATTAATTATTATGCACACATGTGCACAAAGTAATTAGTATTCACGTTGTTGACCTTAAAAAAAAACCTTTAAAAGTTCTTCACAAACATCTTAGATAGTGCTTATGTGGTTTTTATTTTACCTTCATTACATAGTACTTTTTCCACACAAAAACACATGATGTGTTAGTTTCACCCAATAACATCATTCTTGATAATGAAATAGAGTGACATGTCCTTTGAAATAAAATTTCAACTCAATCCATGGTTCAAGGAATAAGTTGAGGATATTTTTATCTCTCCTCTCTCTTGGATCAAACCGAATCAAAAAGGAACCAAACTAGGTCCAAATCTAGTCCAAATTCAACCAAACTGAAATCTAAAAAATTCTAGAAATCAGTTGGTCTTGGTTAGAGCCTCCCTCTCCTATAAATAGAACCTAAGTCTTTGTAAAAAAATAAGAGGATTATACCATGCCAAAATAATGCTAGTTTTTACTATTCTCTAAAATTCTCTCCAAATTGAAGAAATTGGAGCTTCCCTCTTTCTTCAATCTCCATTGGTGACTCCATCAGCACACCAAACCAATTGATTGGTTGGGGACCTCTATCATGAACAAAGAATCAAGCAATTTGTAAGGTAAATGGTGAATTTTGATCTTTTCTATAAATTCTCAATGTTTCTCTCTTCTCAACCCCTCTCAAGCTTGAGAAGCTTAATTGGAATGGTTTTTAAATGCTATTGAAGTTAATTGATGAATGGTAGTAAAGAATTACACAAATTTTTATTTATGATTAATTTTAATCGTTTTTATGTAATTTCTCTCTCTCACTCAAAGAATGGTCATTCTCATGACCTATTCTCAATCCAAATGAAGCTTTTCATAAAGCTTTTCCTTAATCAAGATTAATCTATGCTTGAGGCCAAATTAATGGATTTTTTCTATACTTTTAGTTTATGTATTTCATGAATATTGATGATTCGATCCATTATGGGTTACTGATCCAATTAGGGATCATTCTAATCATTTTCTTAATGATAAGCTTTATCCTTTAAAATAATTGAGATTTATCAGTCATAGCAGCGGAGCTATGGCAAAATTTTTGTAAAAATTACACATAAAATAATTTCATTCAAAGCATGAAAAGAGGACTTCCTACCATATTCTAGGAATTATCATCCTAGATTAATTGAAAAAATTTCATTGTAATCATGGAGAAATTGATTTTTCTGTTATGCATAATTGATGAATTAAGAAAAAGAGGATTTCTAGTAATTAATATTTATGTTAAAAAGAGTAATCCCCATCGTATGAGTATTCTTAAAGGGTTATTTTCATTCTAGACATAGAAAAATGTATACTAGAAATATTTATTTATAAAAGTGTGATTTTCATCATAATTGATTTTTATGCATAAGTAGATGCATAAAAGACTTTATATATATATATATATTAAAAGTGTGATTTTCATCATAAAGGATGTTATGCATAAATTAGATGCATAAAAGAAATTCTTTTATATCAAAAGAATGATTTTCATCAAAAATGATTTGTATGCATAAACATATGCATAAAAGATTTTCTTTATATTAAAAGTGAGATTTTCATCATAATTGGAATTTATGCACAAATTAGATGCATAAGAGAAATTCTTTTATTCTAAAAGTGTAATTCCTACTAAATTGGATTTATGCATGGAAAGATGCATAAAGAAATTATTTTAATCCAAAAGTGTTATTCTCATCAATTTTGATTTTATGCATAGAAAGATGCATAAAGAATTTTATTTTTAATTCAAAAGAGTTATTCTTATCAATTTTGATTTTATAAATAGAAAGATGCATAAAGAATTTTATTTTTAATTCAAAAGAGTTATTCTTATCAATTTTGCTTTTATGCATAGATAGATGCATAAAAGATTTATTCTAATAGTGTTTATTTCATTAAGATGGAAATTTATGCATAGAAAGATGTATAAAGGATTTATTTTTATTTCGAAAGTATTATTCTCATTAAATTAGAATTTATGCATAGTAAAATGCATAAAAAGATTATTATAAAAGTGTTATTCCTATTAAAGTTGTCTTTATGCCTAATAAGATGTGTATGGGAAGTGAGGATGTGATAAGATGTGTATGAGATGTGTTAGGATGTGATAAGATGTGTATGAGAAGTCATAGGATGTGATAAGATGCGTATGAGATTTGATAGGATGTGATAAGATGCGTATGGGAAGTGATAGGATGTGATAAGATGTGTATGAGATGTGCTAGGATGTGATAAGATGTGTATGAGAAGTGATAGGATGTGATAAGATGCATATGAGATGAGTTAAGATGTGATAAGATGAGTTACGATGTGATAAGATGTGTATGGGATGAGGTAAGAAGTTTATCTGATGAGATAAGATGTATATGGGTTGTGATAGGGCGAGAATGGATGTGATGTAAAAGAATAAATGTGAAGGCGCATATGGTTATATGAATGGGAATGTAGAAATGGATGTATGGATGTGGATGTATGAATGTGAACGTGGATGTGAATGTATGATATAGATGTATGAATGTGGATATGGATGTGGATGTATGGATGTAGATGTGAATGTGGATGTATTAATGTGGATGTAGATGTGAAAATGGATGTATGGATGTAGATGTGGATGTGGATGTATGGATGTGGATGTGGATATGGATGTATGAATATGGATGTATATGTATGGAAGTGGATGTATGAATGTAGATGTGGATGTATAAATGTAGATATGAAATGTGGATAAGGATATGGATGTGGATATGGATGTAAGAATGTGGATGTATGTGAATGTGAATGTGGATGTGTGAATGTGGATATGGATGTGGATATGGATGTATGGATGTGGATGTATGAATGTGAACGTGGATGTGAATGTATGATATAGATGTATGGATGTGGATATATGGATGTAGATGTGAAAATGGATGTATGGATGTAGATGTGGATGTGGATGTATGGATGTGGATGTGGATGTGTATGTGTATGTATGAATGTAGATGTGGATGTATGGATGTGGGTGTGGATGTATGAATATAGATGTGGGATGTATGGATGTGGATATGGATGTGTATGTATGAATGTAGATGTGAATGTGGATGTAAGAATGTGGATGTATGAATGTAGATGTGAATGTGGATGTAAGAATGTGGATGTAGATGTGAAAATGGATGTATGGATATAGATGTAAGAATGTGGATGTGGATGTAAGAATGTGGATGTAGATGTGAAAATGGATATAGATGTGGATGTGGATGACATTGTATGGATGTGGAAGTGGATGTATAAATATGGATGTGGAAATGGATGTATCGATGTGGATGTATGAATGTGGATGTGAAAATGGATGTATGGATGTAGATGTGAATGTGGATGTGGATGTGGATGTATGAATGTGGATGTGAAAATAGATGTATGGATGTAGATGTGAATGTGGATGTACCAATGTGGATGTTGAAAAGATGCAGGGGGGAAGAGAGCTTGAGCTCTTGCAAGCACACACACACACTCACAAAACCCTAATAGAGAACACACAAGGTGAGAGGCTGAAAATCTTCTTCTTCTCTAGTCATCACTCAACACACCATATACAAGAATAAGAGTACACACAATATGAAAGGTACTCAACCAAATACATACACGGGTTCTCTATAGTGTGAACCCAACTAAATGAGCTGGCGCTATAACTATGCCAGTCTCTAGAGTGGCTGTCACACAGCCTGTCATCCCACTAGCCGCATATCACCCAAGATCTCACCAACCATGCCAGTGGTGTAAGTGCGGGGCCTATCCCCCAGGCGGGTCATCAGTGTCCACCGCCTCACTAGAGCTCGATATCTCAACACTCCCCCTCGAGCTCAACTCCATCTCATGTACACCAAGCGAAGCCCTGAATCTGCGGAGCTTCTCTGTACCCAATGCTTTGGTGAAGATGTCAGCTACCTGATCCTCTGTGCTGACATAAACAAGGTCAAGGTCTCCTGCCAAGACCTTCTCTCTGACGAAGTGGTAGTGGACCTCTATGTGCTTCGTACGAGCATGAAAGACTGGGTTCCTGGCCAACTGTATACTGCTAATGTTGTCACAGAAAATGACAACTTGTCTATCCACTGATAGACCCAAATCTGCAAGTAGCTTTCTCAACCAAGCTACCTCACATGCTGCCATAGCAGCTCCTCTGTACTCGGCCTCCGTACTCGATAGAGCAACCGTAGGCTGCTTCTTGCTGCTCCAAGTCACAGCAGCACTCCCCAAAGAAAACATGAATCCACTGGTAGATCTTCTGTCTGAAATACTACCAGCCCAATCAGCATCTGTGTACCCATGTACACATATCTCTGTCCCAGTCTCATAGAATAGTCCACAATGTAAAGTAGACTTCACATACCTCAGTATGCGTCTGACAGCATCCAAATGCGGTTTCTGTGGAACCTGCATAAACTGACTCACCAACCCAACAGCATAGCTCAAATCTGGTCTGGTGATCGTCATGTAGATCAAACTTCCTACTATGCTCCTGTACATAGTAGGATCCTCCAAGATCTCTCCTGAATCTGCACTCAACTTGCCATTCTGATCCAATGGCACAGAAATAGGCTTACAGCCTGTCATACCATACTTGGACAACATGTCCAAGCCATACTGTCTCTGCAGTAATCCAATACCATGTGGTGACCTAATCACCTCAATGCCCAAGAAATATCTGAGCTCCCCCAGATCCTTCATCTCGAACTTTTGTCTAAGTAGGATCTTTACATCAAAGATCTCTGAATCATGGTCCCCCGTAATGATCAAGTCATCTACATAGATGACAATAAGCACAACCCCTCTATCACCATGTCTCACATACAATGAGAAATCTGCATTGGCTACATGAAAACCAATAGTGACAAGATATTCAGAAATCTTGTCAGACCATGCTCTTGGTGCTTGCTTTAAGCCATACAAGGCTTTCTTCAACCTGCAAACATGCTCGGGGTGACCCACATCCTCATAACCAGGTGGCTGCAACATATACACCTCTTCTTGCAAATCCCCATGCAAGAACGCATTCTTTACATCCATCTGATGTAAAGACCATTGCTTTGACGCAGCCACTGCTATCACAACTCTCACCGTTGCCATCTTGGCAACTGGGCTGAAAGTTTCCTCATAATCAATCCCATATGTCTGTGCATATCCTTTGGCTGCCAATCTAGCCTTGTACCTGTTTATGCTTCCATCACTGTTATGTTTAACTTTGTACACCCACTTGCATCCAATGGCTTTCTTGCCTTCAGGCAATTGCACTAAATCCCAAGTTTCATTTCCATATAGTGCATCCATCTCCTCATCCATAGCTTTCTCCCAACACACATTTCCAACAGCCTCATCAATGCATGTGGGCTCTACAACCTGCACAACCTTTGCCATATATGCATAGTGATGTGCCACATAACCATCATATGTAAATCTCTGCACAGGGTTCTTCACTCTCCCTGATCTTCGCAGCTTTTCAACCAAAACTCTGAAATTCTGAAAGTGAGTGAACACCTCACTCTTCTCCTTCATGAAATATACCCACACTTTTCTTGTGTGGTCATCAATGAAAGTGACATAGTACCTGCAGCCTCCCATAGACACGGTCTTCGTAGGACCCCATACATCTGAATGCACAAGATCTAGTGCATTTCTGCTCACATATCTGTTACGTGGAAACACATGCTTTGTTTGCTTCCCAAATTGGCATGCTTCACATATTTTCTGCATACCTTCCACCTTAAATTTTGGCAGCCCTGTCACGATTCCTTTTGTCTGCATAGACTTCAATCTCTGAACATTTACATGTCCAATTCTTTTATGCCATATGTCTGTGTCTGCAACAACTCCTGAACCATTTGCAAACATCGCAGCACTCATTTCAGGCATGTCTACATTCAACGTAAACATTCTGCCCACTCTGTTGCCTTTTGCAACCAACCTGCACTTGTCTTTAAAATCTTCAACATAACACCCATCAGGGTTAAACCTAACCTGCAAACCTTGCTCAATCATCTGGCCAACTGAAACCAGATTCTTTGTTATGTTCGGTACATGAAGTACATCTGCAAGGTACTTCACTTTGCCATCCTGCATAGACAATGGCACATCTCCAACGTGGGCAATTGGATGAGCAGTGTCATCCCCTGTTTCCACAAAACCTGGTCTTTCCGGGTTTTTCATCTCCTTGAACCACTCCCCATGACTCATCATGTGGTTCGAAGCGCCTGAATCCACATACCATACATTATCTTTTTGTGCTGCATCAACATTTTCAGACATGGCATTCACGACATGCTGCATAACAAACAACCTCTCATTATCCTCATTATTTCTGCTTGAGGATGCATAGTTGTTTTGCTGCACTTTCCCATTTTGCATGTCAGCCTGCTTTTTATAACATTCTGCCTGCACATGTCCAGGCTTACCACAATAATAGCATTCACGTGCATCATTATATTGCCTTTGCCAATTTCCACGGCCTCTTTGACTCCCCCTGCCTCTGAATTTGCCTCTTCCACCTGCGTGTTGTTGTTGTTGTTGATTCTGGGACTGTTGTTGCTGCTGCTGCTGCTGGCCATAATTCTGATTACGTGTTCGGCCACCTCCTTGACCGCGTCCACGGCCTCCTCTACCTCGTCCTCTTCCTGAACTCGTGTAGAAGGCCTGTTGCTCTGAACTGTTTTTGCTTTGTGAAGACTGTTGGTCTTCACCCAAGTTCTTCTCTTCGATAATCAGCATAGACACCAAATCTGTAAAGTTGGGAATGTTTTCCCGAGTCTGAATAGACGTCTTAAACGCCTTGTATTGTGGCCCGAGACCACGTAGACAGACTTCCACCTTGTCATCATCATCTACTGACACACCAATAGATGCAAGGGATTCCACAATGCCCTTTATCTTCAACGCATAGTCATTCACAGACGTGCTCTTTTTCTCCACAGTATGAAGTTCATTCTTCAACTGTATCTTACGTGCCTTGGTATTTGTTTCATAAAGCTTTACCAAGGTGTCCCACGCCTCCTTGGGGGACTTGGCATCCTGAATGTGCCCAATCATGGTGTCTTGTATACTAATGGAAAGCCAATACATTACTTTCCTGGCTCCTTGGTTCCAATCTTTAAACTCTTTCACATCTGCAGCAGTCGGATTTATATCCGGTATCTCCGGTGCCTCTTCATGTTCACCTTCTATGTAGTCCCAATAGCCTTTTCCCATCAGGAAATTAGTCAACCTGAACCTCCAAGCATGGAAGTTATTCTTATCCAGCTTCTCAGCCACAATCTGTGTTATGCCATCATTAGACATCTTGCCAAACACACAATTTTACCAGAAACTGCAATCTGGTTTTTCCTGCACAACTGCTGTATTTTCTGCACAGCGGTACTGTAGTACTCTCAAATGTCACCAACAGTGACTTCAATGTGCATACATACACCCAATGGCAACTGTAGACCTCTTTGCAGCACACACAGTGTCTGCACAGTCAATCTGTCTTCCTGCAGTTCTAAAAACAGAGTTCTGCAGAGACTCGATGACTTACCCGCTGTGCTCGAAATCGCCTGCTTTCTAAAAAACGGAGGTCCAGACGTGCCCGAAACGCGGTTTCGGCCCGGAAATTTTAGTCCGAAGGACTGTATAGTTGCCCTATAGCTTCACTCCCGCGAAGAAAGCTCCTCAATCGGAGATCGTTTGCTGGTGCCTCTCGTAGAGCTCCCGACAAGGGTGTAGTCACCAACACAATAGGGAAGAGTAGTTGAAGCTCTTATCCTCGTACCGCTTCCTGTGGTTCTCTTGCTTGCAGCTCAGCCCTTAGCACGAACCAGGCTCTGATACCATGAAAAGATGCAGGGGGGAAGAGAGCTTGAGCTCTTGCAAGCACACACACACACTCACAAAACCCTAATAGAGAACACACAAGGTGAGAGGCTGAAAATCTTCTTCTTCTCTAGTCATCACTCAACACACCATATACAAGAATAAGAGTACACACAATATGAAAGGTACTCAACCAAATACATACACGGGTTCTCTATAGTGTGAACCCAACTAAATGAGCTGGCGCTATAACTATGCCAGTCTCTAGAGTGGCTGTCACACAGCCTGTCATCCCACTGGCCGCATATCACCCAAGATCTCACCAACCATGCCAGTGGTGTAAGTGCGGGGCCTATCCCCCAGGCGGGTCATCAGTGTCCACCGCCTCATTAGAGCTCGATATCTCAACAGATGTACCAATGTGGATGTACCAATGTGGATGTGTATGTGGAATAATGAATGCAAAAATGTATGTGAATGGATATGAAGTTGATATGAGCGAATGGATGAGATGAGATGTCATGTGAATCAGAATGTGAATGAATAATATAAGATGTGAGCGAATGAGATGTGATGAGACGTAATGTAAATTAAGAAAGATAGGAATGGATGTTATGTGAAATGAATGAATCTGGTGTGATGGGATGGAAAATGATGTATCTAGTCAAGAATGGATACACATATGATTTGGAATTGGGTTAAGTAATATGGATTGATGTGGAATAATCTGGAAAGACGTGAGTTTATTATAGAAACTGTATTTATGACCTGTTTGTAAATGACTGTTTTATGTCAAGAATGCTGGGGAAGCATTTTGACCGTCTTGTGATTAAGGTCATGGAGACCTTACTGGTAACGTTGCAATTACTAACCGGAGAGTCAATGGAGGACGTCTCGCGTAGCAAGGTTGGCCAAGGTCTTGACCAGCCTCGGTTTGATTTAAATGGTGAGCTTCCGGTACGGTGGATGAGGGACCAAGGAAGCGGCCTATGAGTGAAGCGCTAGGTGACTTGCGAAGGATCCTAGAGGGTGCTGACCATACGGTGCTCGGGCTCTGCCCACACGTGCATCGTGGAAGATATTGGAACAAGGAGTAAGAGTTGTTTTCTGAAATCGGGCATGGATGTGGTTGATTAACCTTGCTGGTCCTCAACGGATGAGTCCATGGCTCTCTTTTATGGATCTGTTGATTGATCTTGCTGATCTTCAAGGAGGATTTCATCTTGATTTTTATATGTGAAAATATTGCCGGGTACTATGAGCTAGGAACTATTGAAAACGCCCCTGAGTGAACAGGTGTGGTGAGCGTTCTGGTTGCCAATGATGCCATAAGTACACCGATGAATGAATGATTGGAAATATAGATTCAACCAGAGATTTTGAGAATTGTCATCAGTGACATAATGGTTTCATTAAAGGATTGTTTTAAAGTTAGCTGATGCTGAGAAAAAGGCAATTTCATATTGGGTGTGTAAGTGGTGTGACTAGTTTTATGTTTGCATTAACTTCCGGCTAGGGGGCCCGGGAACTCTTTTCCCTGGTACCCGGGACAAAACCTAACCAAATTCCTAATTGGATCCCATCACTACAGTGGTTGGGCGGTTGGCTAACCCATAGGACTGGATGGTTAGGCTGGACTGATGGATCTGTAAATCGAGACTCAATTTCTGTTTAGTTCGATAGATGAAATAATTCTCGGACAAAAAAATTGTTCTATGGAAAAGAATCAAAAAGAATCAACGGCTGTGCCTCTCAATGAGGGAAAAAGCGTTGGTCTCTAATGATTCAAGTACAATCTTTTTCCCTGATCTGACTATAGGACTTACGGGTTCGGTCAAATGAGCTCAGTTAGTTAAGGCTTTTGACTACGTTAGGGAAAAGTTATCCTAGTTGTGAGATCCCTGTCCCCACTGCGCAACGGATTCGGGGTGCTAGCAGCGGAAGTAGCACATCTTGCGCGGGCAGGGTCCCACACTCGAGGCCTCGCCCACAGATATCCGGACAAGTGACTATTCCTCAATTCTTCCAAACCGAACTCGGAAAAACTTCTCTTACCCGGAAAGCACGGGCGATTCCACTAGGATGACTTTTCCCTAACGTAGTCAAAAGCCTTAAATAACTGAGCTCATCTGACCGAACTCGTAAGTCCCATAGTCAGATCAGGGAAAAAGTCTGTACTTGGATTATAGAGATCAACGCTTTTTTCCTTATTGAGAGGCACAGCCGTTGATTCTTTTCCATAGAACAATTTTTATCCGGGATTTACTTCATCTATCGAACTAAACAGAAATTGAGTCTCGATTTACGGATCCATCAGTCCAATCTAACCCCATCCAGTACCATGGATTAGCCAACCGCCCAACCACTGTAGTGATGGGATCCAATTAGGAATTTGGTTAGGTTTTGTCCCGGGTACCAGGGAAAAGAGTTCCCAGGCCCCCTAGCCGGATGTTCATGCAAACATAAAACTAGTCACACCACTTACACACCCAATATGAAATTGCCTTTTTCACAGATTCAGTCATCTTTAAAACAATCATTTAATGAAACCATAGTATCACTGATCACAATCCTCCAAAATATCCGATTGAATCTTAATTTCCAATCATTCCTTCATCAGAGTATCTATGGCATCATTGGCAACCAGAACGCTCACCACCTGTTCACTCAAGGGCCTTCCTAGCTCATAGTACTCGGCAATATAATCACTTATAAAAATCAAGATGGAATCTCCGTTGAAGATCAGCAAGATCAACTAACAGATCCATATAAAAGAGCCATGGACTTATCCATTGAGGACCAGCAAGGTCAATCAACCAGATCCATGCCCGATTTTAGAAAACAACTCTTACTCCTTATTCCAATATCTTTCACGATGCACGTGTGGGTATCTTCGACGACCCAAAGCCCGAGCACCGTATGGTCAGCACCCTCTAGGATCCTTCGCAGGTCACCTAGCGCTTCACTCATGGGCCGCTTCCTTGGTCCCTCATCCACCGTACCGGAAGCTCACCATTTAAATCGAACCAAGGCTGGTCAAGACCTCGACCGACCTTGCTGCGAGATGTCTTCCATTGATTCTCCGTCATAGCAGTTGCAGCTTTATCAGTTAGGTCTCCACGACCTTAATCACAAGATGGTCAAAATGCTTCCCCAGCATTCTTGACATAAAACAGTCATTTACAAACAGGTCACAAATACAGTTCCTATATTGAACTCTCGTCTTTCCACATTATTCCACATTAATCCATATCCATATTACTTAATCTAGTTCCAAATCATATGTGTATCCATTCTTGACTAGATACATCATTTTCCATCACATCACATCAGATTCATTCAATTCACATAACATCCATTCCTATCTTTCTTAATTTATATTACGTCTCATCACATCCATTTCTCATTATATCTCATTCGTTCAGATCTTATATTATTCATTCACATTCTGATTCACATGACATCTCATCTCATCCATTTTCTCATATCGACTTCATATCCATTCACATTCATATTTGCATTCATTATTCCACACACACATCCACATTCGTACATCCACATTCACATCTACATCCATACATCCATTTTCACATCCACATTCATACATCCACATCCAAATCCACATTCATACATCCACATCCACATCTTCATTCATACATCCACATTCACATTCACATCCATACATCCATACCCACATTCCACATTCATACATCCACATCCACATTCACATTCACATCCATACATCCATATCCACATTCCACATCCTCATTCACATTCACATACATCCACATCCACATTCCATATCTACATCCATATACCCATTCACACATCCACATTCACATTCACATACATCCATATCCACATTCTATATCTACATCCATATCCACATTCACACATCCTCATTCACATTCACATACATCCACATCCACATTCCATATCTACATCCATATCCACATTCACACATCCTCATTCACATTCACATACATCCACATCCACATCTACATTCATACATCCACATCCACATCCACAGCTACATTCATACATCCACATTCACATTCACATCCATACATCCATATCCACATTCATACATCTCCATCTACTCTTCGTTCATTTTCATCTATTTGATTCGTTTCACATCCTCATATCTATTTATAGAATACAAGAGAATTCTTAGTTTTTATATAAGATTTCTTTACGCATCTATTTATGCATAAATTTCATTTTAAGGAGACTAACACTTTCGAAATAAAAAATCAATATTTTATGCATCTTCCTATGCATAAATTCATTTTAAATGAGAATGACACTTTTGAATTAAGAATCCATCTTTTATGCATCTTCTTATGCGTAAATTAAAAAATGGCAAAAATAACTCTTTTGAACTAAAAATAGATTTCTTTATGTATCTTTCTATGCATAAAATCAAAATTGATGAGAATAACTCTTTTGGGTTAAAATAAATTCTTTATGCATCTTTCCATGCATAAATCCAATTTAGTAGGAATTACACTTTTAGAATAAAAGAATTTTTCTTATGCATCCTATTTATGCATAAAATCATTTATGATGAAAATCACACTTTCAATATAAAAATATCTTTTATGCATATGTTTATGCATACAATCATTTATGATGAAAATCACTCTTTTAATATAAAAAAATTTCTTTTATGCATCTAATTTATGCATAAAATCATTTATGATGAAAGTAACACTTTTATAATAATAAAAATAATCTTTTATGCATACTTTTATGCATGAAAATAAAATATGATAAAAGTAACACTTTTATAATAAAAATAATCTTTTATGCATACTTCTATGCAAAATCAAATACGATAAAAGCAACACTTTTATAATAAAAAAAATCTTTTATGCATGAAAATCAAATATGATAAAAGTAACACTTTTATAATCTTTTATGCATACTTCTATGCATGAAAATCAAATATGATAAAAGTAACACTTTTATAATAAAAATAATAATCTTTTATGCATACTTCCATGCATGAAAATCAAATATGATAAAAGTAACACTTTTACAATAAAATAATAATCTTTTCTGCATACCTCTATGCATGAAAATCGAATATGATAAAAGTAACACTTTTACAATAAAATAATAATCTTTTATGCATACCTCTATGCATGAAAATCGAATATGATAAAAGTAACACTTTTATAATAAAATAATAATCTTTTATGCATACCTCTATGCATGAAAATCGAATATGATAAAAGTAACACTTTTACAATAAAATAAAAATCTTTTATGCATACCTCTATGCATGAAAATCAATAATAATGAAAGTAATACTTTTATAATAAAACTAAATTTCTTTTATACAAATAATCAAAATGCATCTTCTATGCATGAAAATGACACTTTAGAATATAGAAATCATAAGGATTACTCTTTTAGAATAATGAAAGATAATACTTATTTCTAATTTTTTTGAAAAATTTCGCCATAACTCCTTTGTATGGCTGACCATTTTTCAATTTTAAGTCTCTAAAATTAACTAGAAATGCATCAAGAGTATTTAAATCATTCTAAAGTAACATTTTTCTACTTATTTAAGAGGAACATTATGAAAAACTTGAGTTTATTCATTAATCATTCACCTAGGATAAAGAATGGTTGGATTTACTAGAGAAGAGAGGGGAATGCCTTTTGCAATGAGGCATAACATCACTTGCAATTTTAGAGAAGACAAAAAGCATAAAAAAACATAAAAACCATAAAATAAATGGAAAAGAGAAGAATCACCAACTTACTAATGAATTTGAGAGCTTTCCTTTGGCTTGATGGTTTGAGGGTTCAACTCTTGTTTGAGACAAGAGTGGCCACCAATCTTTTGGAAGAGGGAAGGTCAAAAACTAATGAATTATGAGTAAAATTTATTGTTTTTGGCACTTGGGAGAGGCAGGGTAACAGTGCAAAAACACTGTTAAGTTTCAACAAAGGGGAGGGCTTCTATTTATAGGAAAAAGTGAGCCTCTAACCAAGCAAACTGATTCTAGAATTTTCCAAATCAGTTTGGTCAATTTTTGACCATTTTTAGGTCAGTTCTAATCACTTTTCGGATCTAGTTGAAATAGGAGAGAGGAGAGATGAAAATATCTCATTATTTGGGAGTTTAAAACTCATTAAAGCATGTGAAATAGGCGCCTCCTTAATGAGGAAAATTCTCCTATGCAGAGGTGTCAAAAATGCATCATTACTTCTAAATATCTCCCTTTTTTAACTATTTACCTTGTCCTTAGTCAACTCTTCATCTTATCTGAGTATTTACTCATTTTTGGGGGATTTTTCTTTTATTTCTTCATTTATCTCCTTCCTACATTTGGATGAATCTTATTGGTCCATAGGAACCTTAATTTAAAATTTCAAAAAAGTCTTCACCCCCAGGATAATGCCTCTTGAACAGATTATACTTAATTTCTAATGCACCTTCTGAAAATCTTTTTGAACTTCTGTTTCAGGGAAACTTATTTTAATAAGATGAGGTATTTTTCTATCCAAAATTATTTAAAATCTAAATAGCCTCTCTCTAGAATATTTTCTCTATCTAGGCCAAAACAGGTAGAAACAAGATCTTTTATATTTCTGAAGAGGGGATTGATTACACGGGAAGATACTGGACATCATGAGGGGCTGGGGGAGGAATCTTACATTCTATGCCACTTAAAAAATGCAAGATGTCCTCATCTCGTAGGTGGAGTATGATCTTTTTCATCTTCTTCTTCTTTTTCAATTATTTCCAGCGTTACTGCTTTGGACGAGGACGACCGATTTGGGAACAACTCTCTTTGACTTCCCCTATTCTGAGGTGGAAGTCTTGCATTACTTTGGATTGAAACTGCAAGTTGGATAGAGGGTCTACCTCTGGGATTTCCTTGATTTTGGCAGATAGAACCATGATTACTCTCGAAGGAAGGGGCTGGAGTCTGGAATCTTGATCCCTGATTTCCTTGCCCTGAAAACCTTGATCCAAAAGGAGTTGGGCAATCCATGCTGCGATGTCCAAATCCTTGACAATTATAGCATTTCACTCTCTTGTTCAAGGGTGGAACTTCTGAAGTTGAAATCGAGGGGATTGAATTTCTGGAAAAGGACATTTCTTTCATTCTGGAACTTCCCATGTCCTGGGTTTGATCCTGATATCTCTTAGGCGGGGGAAGGTTGGAATCACCTTCTGGGAATAAAAACCTTTTGAAAGGTGATGGTGCTGGCTTTAGCGAAGCTTTGACATCAAAGGCTTTGGCAAAATCCTTCGCCATCCGAACTACTTCGGCCATGGAAATAGGTTTGGCATTCTTAACTAAAGTATCTAATGGCTCGTTCATTCCCCAAATGAACCTGGCCATCAGCTGCTCTTCATTCAATTGAGGAGAGTATTTAAGGAGAAGGGCAAAAGCCTGATGGTACTCTTCAATTGTCTGGTTTTTCTGCTTTAGTTCTAAGAACTCATTCATCTTAGTTTCAAGAAAGCGTGGGGGACAAAACCTCTTTCTGAGGTAAGCCTTGAGATCGGTCCAGGTTTGGGTATTTCGGTCGAGACGGTTTGTCTCGCAGTGGTTTCTCCACGCCACTCTAGCTGTCTCCGCTATCTTCAGCCTTGCAAGAGCCATTTTGCTCTTCTCATTGTACCCGGTGACATCGAAGTATTCTTCCATTGATTCGATCCACTTCTCCACAGCCTCACCCAAGTTTTCCCCTTCTCCCTTGAAAGGTCCAGGCTGCGAACTATGAAGAGTTTTACGAACATCCAGGTCGAGCTCTTCTTCATCGAGTTGGGGGTTAACATTTCTACCACGACGACCTCGGTCCATGTTCCTATCAATACAAAAATTCTTGTTAAGTTTCTTTATTTATGATTCAATCCGATTTTTGATTCAACTGATTCTGGGGTTCTTTAAATAGGTCGGCTCCCCACATAATCATGGGATAAAGATACTCATATAGACCGCATTATCAAATAACAATTCATTCAAAATATCTCATTCATATCTAACACTATCAAACTAAATTAAAAATGATGTATCTGGTCAAGAATGGATACACATATGATTTGGAATTTGATTAAGTAATATGGATATGGATTAATGTGGAATAATGTGGAAAGACGAGAGTTCAATATAGGAACTGTATTTGTGACCTGTTTGTAAATGACTCTTTTATGTCAAGAATGTTGGGGAAGTATTTTGACCATCTTGTGATTAAGGTCGTGGAGATCTAACTGATAAAGTTGCAACTGCTAACGGAGAGTCAATGGAGGACGTCTCACGTAGCAAGGTCGGTTGACCAACCTCGGTTCCATTTAAATGGTGAGCTTTCGGTACGGTGGATGAGGGACCAAGGAAGCGGCCTATGAGTGAAGCGCTAGGTGACCTGCGAAGGATCCTAGAGGGTGCTGACCATACGGTGCTCGGGCTTTGGGTCGTCGAAGATACCCACACGTGCGTCGTGGAAGATATTGGAATAAGGAGTAAGAGTTGTTTTCTGAAATCGGGCATGGATCTCGTTGATTGACCTTGCTGGTCCTCAACGTATGAGTCCATGGCTCTTTTATATGGATCTGTTGGTTGATCTTGCTGATCTTCAACAGAGATTCCATCTTGATTTTTATAAGTGATTATATTGCTAAGTACTATGAGCTAGGAACTATTGAAAAGGCCCCTGAGAGTGAACAGGTGGTGAGTGTTGTGGTTGCCAATGATGCCATAGATACTCTGATGAAGGAATGATTGGAAATTAAGATTTAACCGGATATTTTGGAGGATTGTGATCAGTGATACTATGGTTTCATTAAATGATTGTTTTAAAGATGACTGAATCTGTGAAAAAAGTAATTTTATATTGGGTGTGTAAGTGGTGTGACTAGTTTTATGTTTGCATGAACATCCGACTAAGGGGCCTGGGAACTCTTTTCCTTGGTACCCGGGACAAAACCTAACCAAATTCCTAATTGGATCCCATCACTACAGTGGTTGGGCGGTTCGCTAATCCATGGGACTGGATGGGGTTAGGCTGGACTGATGGATCCGTAAATCGAGATTCAATTTCTGTTTAGTTCGATAGATGAAGTAAATCTCGGATAAAAATTGTTCTATGGAAAAGAATCAACGGCTGTGCCTCTCAATGAGAAAAAAAGCGTTGATCTCTATGATCCAAGTACAGACTTTTTCCCTGATTTGACTATGGGACTTACGGGTTCGGTCAGATGAGCTCAGTTAGTTAAGGCTTTTGACTACGTTAGGGAAAAGTTATCCTGGTGGAATCGCCTGTGCTTTCCGGGTAAGAGAAGTTTTTCCGAGTTTGGTTTGGAAGAATCGAGGAATTAGTCACCTGTCCGGATATCCATGGGCAAGGTCCCGAGTGTGGGACCAAGATGTGCTACTTCCACTGCTGCTAGCACCCCGAATTTGTTGCACGGTGGGGACAGGGATCTCATAGTTGGTATCAGAGCTATTTGGCTAACGAGGATCAATCGAGAAGCCAAATATGTCAAAAATTTATCAAGAGGCACTAAAAGGTTGTAATTGTGTGATAAAATTCATACAATCTGATATTCAAATTGAAATTTGTAAATTGGTGATTGGGTCTTCAGACGGAAGTACCGCAATTGTATAGAATCCCTGACTTGCTTGAGGCCTAGACATGATAGTATTTACCTTATAATTCCAAGGATCGTGACTACGCATATATACCGAGGGTATAACTATAGCTCTTTACTAGCAGTATATACGAGTAAATCTAAGACTTGAAATTATAAGCATTATTGCTATCTAGATGATGAATTCGAATGTGGTTGATATGATTTTTAAATTCTGGTTGAGAACTGATGAATTGATTTGGATTCTGATTGAAAAATGATGATCCTTGAAAATTGGTTGGAATGTATTAAGCTGAGCAAAACTACAATGAGGATGAATGGGACGAGTCCCTGTGATGATTTTTTTAACTGGAATGATGTTAGTGACTTCAGCCAATCACTATGAGATTAGTGGATTGTGTTGGCAGATTATTACTGTTAACTTTTGATCAATGAATCAAGTTAAGGGTTGATAAATTAAAATCTAAAAAAATTAAAATTCCCATGGAGGACTATTCAGATGGAAAAATTTAGTCTAATAGTGTTAAAGATATGAATGAGATATTCTGAATGAATTGTTATTTGATAATACGGTCTATATGATTATCTTTATCCCATGATTATGTGGGGAGCCGACCTATTTAAAGAACCCTTGAATCAGTTGAATCAAAGATCGGATCGAATCATAAATAAAGAACTTAACAAGAATTTTTGTATATGAGTATCTTTATTCCATGATTATGTGGGGAGCCGACCTATTTAAAGAACCCCAGAATCAGTTGAATCAAAAATCGAATCATAAATAAAGAAACTTAACAAGAATTTTTGTATTGATAGGAACATGGACCGAGGTCGTCGTGGTAGAAATGTTAACCCCCAACTCAATGAAGAAGAGCTCGACTTGGATGTTTGTAAAACTCTTCATAGTTCGTAGCTTGGACCTTTCAAGGGAGAAGGGGAAAACTTGGGCAAGGCTGTGGAGAAGTGGATCGAATCAATGGAAGAATACTTTGATGTCACCGGGGACAATGAGAAGAGCAAAATGGCTCTTGCAAGGCTGAAGATAGTGGAGACAGCTAGAGTGGCATGGAGAAACCACTGCGAGACAAACCATCTCGACCGAAATACCCAAACCTGGACCGATCTCAAGGCTTACCTTAGAAAGAGGTTTTGTCCCCCAGGTTTTCTTGAAACTAAGATGAATGAGTTCTTGGAACTAAAGCAGAAAAACTAGACAATTGAAGAGTACCATCAGGCTTTTGCCCTTCTCCTTAAATACTCCCCTCAATTGGATGAAGAGCAGCTGATGGCCAGGTTCATTCGGGGAATGAACGAGCCATTAGATACTTTAGTCAAGAATGCCAAACCTATTTCCATGGCTGAAGCAGTTCAGATGGCGAAGGATTTTGCCAAAGCCTTTGATGTCAAAGTTCCGCCAAAGCTAGCACCATCACCTTTCAAAAGGTTTTTATTCCCAGAAGGTGATTCCAACCTTCCCCCGCCTAAGAGATAGGGTCAAACCCAGGATATGGGAAGTTCCAGAATGGAAGAAATGTCCTTTTCCCGCCCTGGATTTCAACTTCAGAAGTTCCACCCTTGAAAAAGAGAGTGAAATGCTATAACTGTCAAGGATTTGGACATTGTAGCATGGATTGTCCAACTCCTTTTGGATCAAGGTTTTCAGGGCAAGGAAATCAGGGATCAAGATTCTAGACTCCAGCCCCTTCCTTCGAGAGTAATCACGGTTCTATCCGCCAAAATCAAGGAAATCCCAGAGGTAGACCCTCTATCCAACCTGCAGTTTCAATCCAAAGTAATGCAAGACCTCCACCTCCGAATAGGGGAAGTCAAAGAGAGTTGTTCCCAAATCGGTCGTCCTCTTCCAAAGCGGTAACGCTGGAAATAATTGAAGAAGAAGAAGAAGATGAAAAAGATCATACTCCACCTGCGAGATGAGGACATCTCGTGTTTCTTAAGGGGGGTAGAATGTAAGATTCCTCCCCTAGCCCCTCATGATGTCTAGTATCTTCTCCTGTAATCAATCCCCCCTTCAGAAATATAACAGATCTTGTTTCAACATGTTTTGGCCTAGAGAGAGAAAATATTCTAGAGAGAGATTATTTAGATTTTAAATAATTTTGGATAGAAAAATACCTCATCTTATTAAAATAAGTTCCCCTGAAACAGAAGTTCAAAAAGATTTCCAGAATGTGCATTAGAAATTAAGTATAATCTGTTCAAGAGGCATTATCCTAGGGTTGAAATTTTTTTCGAAATTTTAAATTAAGGTTCCTATGGACCAATAAGATTCATCCAAATGTAGAGAGGAGATAAATGAAGAAATAAAAGAAAAATCTCCCAAAAATGAGTAAATACTCACATAAGATGAAGAGTTGCTAAGGACAAGATAAATAGTTAAAAAGGGAGATATTTAGAAGTAATGATGCATTTTTGACACCTCTGCATGGGGGAATTTCCCTCATGAAGGAGGTGCCTATTTCACATGCTTGAATGAGTTTTAAACTTCCAAATAATGAGATATTTTTATCTCTCCTCTCTCGTGTTTCAACTAGATCCAAATAATGAGATATTTTCATCTCTCCTCTCTCCTGTTTCAACTAGATCCAAAAAGTGATCAAAACTTACCTAAAAATGGTCAAAAATTGACCAAACTGATCTGCGAAATTCTAGAATCAGTTTGCTTGGTTAGAGGCTCACTTTTTCCTATAAATAGAAGCCCTCCCCTTTGTTTAAACTTAAGTGTTTTTGTACTGTTACCCTGCCTCTCCCAAGTGCCAAAAACAATGAATTCTACTCATAATTCATTAGTTTTTGACCTTCCCTCTTCCAAAAGATTGGTGGCCACTGTTGTCTCAAACAAGAGTTGAACCCTCAAACCATCAAGCCAAAGGAAAGCTCTCAAATTCATTAGTAAGTTGGTGATTCTTCTCTTTTCCATTTATTTTATGGTTTTTATGTTTTTTTATGCTGTTTGTCTTCTCTAAAATTGCAAGTGATGTTATGCCTCATTGCAAAAGGCATTCCCCTCTCTTCTCTAGTAAATCCAACCATTCTTTATCCTAGGTGAATGATTAATGAATAAACTCAAGTTTTTCATAATGTTCCTCTTAAATAAGTAGAAAAATATTACTTTAGAATGATTTAAATACTCTTGATGCATTTCTAGTTAATTTTAGAGACTTAAAATTGAAAAATGGTCAGCCATACAAAGGAGGTTATGGCAAAATTTTTCAAAAAAATTGGAAATAAGTATTATCTTTCATTATTCTAAAAGAGTAATCCTTATGATTTCTAGATTCTAAAGTGTCATTTTCATGCATAGAAGATGCATTTTGATTATTTGTATAAAAGAAATTTAGTTTTATTATAAAAGTATTACTTTCATTATTATTGATTTTCATGCATAGAGGTATGCATAAAAGATTATTATTTTATTGTAAAAGTGTTACTTTTATCATATTTGATTTTCATGCATAGAGGTATGCATAAAAGATTATTATTTTATTGTAAAAGTGTTACTTTTATCATATTCGATTTTCATGCATAGAGGTATGCATAAAAGATTATTATTTTATTGTAAAAGTGTTACTTTTATCATATTTGATTTTCATGCATGGAAGTATGAATAAAATATTATTTTTTATTATTATTATAAAAGTGTTACTTTTATCATATTTGATTTTCATGCATAGAAGTATGCATAAAAGATTGTAAAAGTGTTACTTTTATCATATTTGATTTTCATGCATAAAAGTATGCATAAAAGATTATTATTTTTATTATAAAAGTGTTACTTTTATCGTATTTGATTTTCATGCATAGAAGTATGCATAAAAGATTATTTTTATTATAAAAGTGTTACTTTTATCATATTTGATTTTCATGCATAAAAGTATGCATAAAAGATTATTTTTATTATTATAAAAGTGTTACTTTCATCATAAATGATTTTATGCATAAATTAGATGCATAAAAGAAATTTTTTTATATTAAAAGAGTGATTTTCATCATAAATGATTGTATGCATAAACATATGCAAAAAAGATATTTTTATATTAAAAGTGTGATTTTCATCATAAATGATTTTATGCATAAATAGGATGCATAAGAAAAATTCTTTTATTCTAAAAGTGTAATTCCTACTAAATTGGATTTATGCATGGAAAGATGCAAAAAGAATTTATTTTAACCCAAAAGAGTTATTCTCAATCAATTTTGATTTTTATGCATAGAAAGATGCATAAAGAAATCTATTTTTAGTTCAAAAGAGTTATTTTCGCCATTTTTTAATTTATGCATAAGAAGATGCATAAAAGATTGATTTTTAATTCAAAAGTGTCATTCTCAATTAAAATGAATTTATGCATAGGAAGATGCATAAAAGATTGATTTTTTATTTCAAAAGTGTTAGTCTCCTTAAAATGGAATTTATGCATAAATAGATGCGTAAAGAAATCTTATATCAAAAATAAGAATTCTCTTGTATTCTATAAATAGATATGAGGATGTGAAACGAATCAAATAGATGAAAATGAACGAAGAGTAGATGGAGATGTATGAATGTGGATATAGATGTATGGATGTGAATGTGAATGTGGATGTATGAATGTAGATGTGGATGTGGATGTATGAATGTAGATGTGGATGTGGATGTATGTGAATGTGACCCAGTGGATCAAGTTAAAGGAGGTCAAATTAAAATCTGCATAAATGAAAAATTTCCATGAAGGACTGTTCAGATAGAAATTTCCATGAAGGACTGTTCAGATAGAAATTTCGGTCTAATGGAACATTATTATGATAAGGAATTGATTGTTATGATCTGAGTGAATTGTTATTTAATAATGAGTTTCATATAAGGGATATTTATCCCAGGATTCTATTTGGGTTCACCAAAATATAAGGAACCCATAATCAGTTGGATCTTAAGAAAAAGAGTTCTCTCCTAGTTTTGCGAGATGAGGATATCTGGCATTTTTTAAGTGGGATAGAATGTAAGATTCCTCCCCAGCCTCTCAAGATGTCCAGTATCTTCCCCTGTAGTCAAATCCCTCTTCAAAAATATCAAAGATCTTGTTTCTACCTGTTTTGGCCTAGAGAGAGAAAATATTCTAGAGAGAGATTATTTAGATTTTGAATATTTTTGGATAGATAAAATTCTTATCCTATTAATATAAGTTCCCCTGAAACAGAAGTTCAAAAAGATTTCTAGAAGGTGCATTAGAAATCAAGTATAATCTGCTCAAGAGGCATTATCCTGAGGGTCAAGATTTTTTCAAAATTTTAAATTAAGGTACCTATGGTCCAATAAGATCAATCCATGTGTGGGGAGGAGATAAATCCAATTTGTAAAAGAAATTACCCAAAAATGAATAAATGCTCACATAAGATGAAGAGTTGACTATGTACAAGGGTTATTAGTAAAAAACTATGAGTATTACTAAAAAAATAAGATATTTTGGGTATAGTCATTCCATTTTGACACATATGTAAGGAAGTGGAGTCCCTTCAAGGAGGTGCATACTTCACATTCTTGAATGAGTTCTAAACTAAAAAATAATGTGATATTTTTATCTCTCCTCTCTCTTGGATCAAACCCGAATAAAAAAGGAACCAAACTAGGTCCAAATCTAGTCCAAATTCAACCAAATTGAAATCTAGAAATTTCTAGAAATCAGTTGGTCTTGGTTAGAGCCTCCCTCTCCTATAAAAAGAACTTGAGTCTTTGTAAAAAAAATAGGAGAATTATACTATGCCAAAATTATGCTGAAATAATGCTAATTTTTACTATTCTCTAAAATTCTCTCCAAATTGAAGAAATTGGAGCTTCCCCCTTTCTTCAATCTCCATTGGTGACTCCATCAGCACACCAAACCAATTGATTGGTTGGGGGCCTCTATCATGAACAAAGAATCAAGCAATTCGTAAGGTAAATGGTGAATTTTGATCTTTTCTATAAATTCTCAATGTTTCTCTCTTCTCAACCCCTCTCAAGCTTGAGAAGCTTAATTGGAATGGTTTTAAAATGCTATTGAAGTTAATTCATGAATGGTAGTAAAGAATTACACAAATTTTCATTTATGCCTAATTTTAATGGTTTTTATGTAATTTCTCTCTCACTCAAAGAATGGTCATTCTCATGACCTATTCTCAATCCAAATGAAGCTTTTCATAAAGCTTTTCCTTAATCTAAGATTAATCTATGCTTGTTGAGGCCAAATTAATGGCTTTTTTCTATACTTTTAGTTTATGTATTTCATGAATATTGATGATTCAATCCATTATGGATTAATGATCCAATTAGGGATCATTCTAATCATTCCCTTAATGATAAGCTGTATCCTTTAAAATAATTAAGATTTATCAATCATAGCAGTGGAGCTATGGCAAAATTTTTGTAAAAATTACACATAAAATAATTTCATTCAAAGCATGAAAAGAGGACTTCCTACCATATTCTAGGAATTATCATCCTAGATTAATTGAAAGAATTTCATTGTAATCATGGAGAAATTGATTTTTATGCTATGCATAATTGATGAATTAAGAAAAAGAGGATTTCTAGTAATTAAATTTTATGTTAAAAGGAGTAATCCCCATCGTATGAGTATTCTTAAAGGGTTATTTTCATTCTAGACATAGAAAAATGTATACTAGAAATATTTATTTATAAAAGTGTGATTTCCATCATAATTGATTCTTATGCATAAGTAGATGCATAAAAGAATTTTTTTAACATATTAAAAGTGTGATTTTCATCATAAAGGATTTTATGCACAAATTAGATGCATAAGAGAAATTCTTTTATTCTAAAAGTGTAATTCCTACTAAATTGGATTTATGCATGGAAAGATGCATAAAGAAATTATTTTAACCCAAAAGTGTTATTCTCACCAATTTTGATTTTATGCATAGAAAGATGCATAAAGAATTTTATTTTTAGTTCAAAAGAGTTATTCTTATCAATTTTGATTTTATGCATAGAAAGATACATAAAGAATTTTATTTTTAATTCAAAAGAGTTATTCTTATCAATTTTGATTTTATGCATAGATAGATGCATAAAAGATTTATTCTAAAAGTGTTAATTTCATTAAGATAGAAATTTATGCATAGAAAGATGTATAAAAGATTTATTTTTATTTCGAAAGTATTATTCTCATTAAATTAGAATTTATGCATAGTAAAATGCATAAAAGGATTATTATAAAAGTGTTATTCCTACTAAAGTTATCTTTATGCCTAATAAGATGTGTATGGGAAGTGAGGATGTGATAAGATGTGTATGAGATGTGCTAGGATGTGATAAGATGCGTATGAGATGTGATAGGATGTGATAAGAGGTGTATGAGATGTGATAGGATGTGATAAGATGCATATGGGAAGTGATAGGATGTGATAAGATGCATATGGGAAGTGATAGGATGTGATAAGATGTGTATGAGATGTGCTAGGATGTGATAAGATGTGTATGAGAAGTGATTGGATGTGATAAGATGCATATGGGATGAGTTAGGATGTGATAAGATGAGTTAGGATGTGATAAGATGTGTATGGGATGAGGTAAGAAGTGTATCTGATGGGATAAGATGTATATGGGTTGTGATAGGGCAAGAATGGATGTGATGTAAAAGAATAGATGTGAAGGCATATGTGGTTATATGAATGGGAATGTAGAAATGGATGTATGAATGTGGATGTATGAATGCGAACGTCGTATGATATAGATGTATGGATGTGGATATGGATGTGGATGTATGGAAGTAGATGTGAATGTGGATGTATGGAAGTAGATGTGAATGTGGATGTAGATGTGAAAATGGATGTATGGATGTAGATGTGAATGTGGATGTATGGATGTGGATGTGGATATGGATGTATGAATATGGATGTGTATGTATGGAAGTGGATGTATGAATGTAGATGTGGATGTATGAATGTAGATATGGAATGTGGATAAGGATATGGATGTGAGAATGTGGATATATCTGAATGTGAATGTGAATGTGGATGTGTAAATGTGAATATGGATCTGGATATGAATGTATGGATGTGGATGTATGAATGTGAACGCGGATGTGAATGTATGATATGGATGTATGGATGTGGATGTATGAATGTGAACGCGGATGTGAATGTATGATATAGATGTATGGATGTGGATATGGATGTGGATATATGGATGTAGATGTGAATGTGGATGTAGATGTGAAAATGGATGTATGGATGTAGATGTGAATGTGGATGTAGATGTGAAAATGGATGTATGGATGTAGATGTGGATGTGGATGTATGGATGTGGATGTGGGTGTGGATGTATGAATATAGATGTGGATATGGATGTGTATGTATGAATGTAGATGTGAAAATGGATGTATGGATGTAGATGTGGATGTGGATGTATGGATGTGGAGGTGGATGTGGAAATGGATGTATCGATGTTGATGTATGAATGTGGATGTGAAAATGGATGTATGGATGTAGATGTAAATGTGGAAGTATGAATGTGGATGTGGATGTGGATGTGAAAATGGATGTATGGATGTAGATGTGAATGTGGATGTGGATGTATGAATGTGGATGTGAAAATGGATGTATGGATGTAGAAGTGAATGTGGATGTGTATGTGGAATAATGAATGCAAAAATGTATGTGAATGGATATGAAGTCGATATGAGCGAATGGATGAGATGAGATGTCATGTGAATCAGAATGTGAATGAATAATATAAGATGTGAACGAAGGAGATGTAATGAGAAATGGATGTGATGAGATGTAATGTAAATTAAGAAAGATAGGAATGGATGTTATGTGAAGTGAATGAATCTGGTGCGATGGGATGGAAAATGATGTATCTGGTCAAGAATGGATACACATATGATTTGGAATTGGGTTAAGTAATATGGATTTATGTGGAACAATCTGGAAAGATGTGAGTTCATTATAAAAACTGTATTTATGACCTGCTTGTAAATGACTGTTTTATGTCAAATATGCTAGGGAAGCATTTTGACCGTCTTGTGATTAAGGTCGTGGAGACCTAACTGGTAAACTTGCAACTGCTTCTGACGGAGAGTCAATGGAGGACATCTCGCATAGCAAGGTCGGCCGAGGTCTTGACCAGCCTTGGTTCGATTTAAATGGTGAGCTTCCGGTACGGTGGATGAGGGACCAAGGAAGCAGCCTATGAGTGAAGCGCTAGGTGACCTGCGAAGGATTCTAGAGGGTGCTGACCATACGGTGCTTGGGCTCTGGGTCGCCGAGGAAGATATTGGTACAAACAGTAAGAGTTATTTTTTGAAACCGGGCATGGATCTGGTTGATTAACCTTGTTGGTCCTCAACGGATGAGTCCATGGCTCTCTTATATGGATCGGTTGATTGATCTTGCTGATCTTCAACGAGGATTCCATCTTGATTTTTATATGTGAAAATATTGCCGGGTACTATGAGCTAGGAACTATTGAAAAGGCCCCTGAGTGAACAGGTGGTGAGCGTTCTGGTTGCCAATGATGCCATAAGTACACCGATGAATGAATTATTGGAAATATGGATTCAACCAGAGATTTTGAGGATTGTCATCAGTGACATAATGGTTTCATTAAAGGATTGTTTTAAAGTTAGCTGATGCTGAGAAAAAGGCAATTTCATATTGGGTGTGTAAGTATTGTGACTAGTTTTATGTTTGCATGAACTTCCAGCTAGGGGGCCTGGGAACTCTTTTCCCTAGTACCCGGGACAAAACCTAACCAAATTCCTAATTGGATCCCATCACTACAGTGGTTGGGCGGCTGGCTAACCCATGGGACTGGATGGGGTTAGGCTGGACTGATGGATCCGTAAATCGAGACTCAATTTCTGTTTAGTTCCATAGATGAAGTAAATCCCGGACAAAAAAATTATTCTATGGAAAAGAATCAATGGTTGTGCCTCTCAATGAGGAAAAAAGCGTTGATCTCTATGATCCAAGTACAGTCTTTTTCCCTAATCTGACTATAGGACTTACGGGTTTGGTCAGATGAGCTCAGTTAGTTAAGGCTTTTGACTATGTTAGGGAAAAGTTATCTTGGTGGAATTGCCCGTGCTTTCCGGGCAAGAGAAGTTTTTCTGAGTTCGGTTTGGAAGAATCAAGGAATAAGTCACCTGTCCGGATATCCGTGGTGGGCGAGGCTCTGATTTTGGGACCTTGCCTTGCGCAAGATGTGCTACTTCCACTGCTAGCACTCCGAATCTGTTATGCGGTGGAGACAGGGATCTTACAGTTGGTATCAGAGCCAAGTTGGCTAATGAGGATCAACCAAGAAGCCAAATATGTCAAAAATTTATCAAGAAGCACTAAAAGGTTGTAATTGTGTGATAAAATTCATACAATTTGATATTCAAACTAAAATTTGTAAATTGGTAATTGGGTCTTCAGATGGAAGTACCGTAATTATATGGAATCCCTGACTTGCTTGAGGCCTAGACATGATGGTATTTACCTTATAGTTCCAAGAACCATGACTACTCGTATATACCAAGGGTATAACTGCAGCTCTTTATTGGCAGTATATACGAGTAAATCTAAGACTTGAAATTATAAGCATTAATGCTATCCAGATGATGAATTTGAATGTGGTTGATATGATTTTTAAATTCTGGTTGTGAACTGATGAGTTGATTTGGATTCTGATTGAAAAATGATGATTCTTGAAATTTGGTTGAAATGTAATAAGCTGAGCAAAACCACAATGAGGATGAATGGGACGAGTCCTTGTGATGATGTTCATAACTGGAATGACGTTAATAACTCCAGCAAATCACTATGAGATTAGTGGATTGTGCTGGCAGATTGCTACTGTTAACACTTGACCCAGTGGATCAAGTTAAAGGAGGTCAAATTAAAATCTGCATAAATGAAAAATTTCCATGAAGGACTGTTGTGATAAGGAATTGAATGTTATGATCTGAGTGAATTGTTATTTAATAATGAGTTTTATATAAGGGATATTTATCCCAGGATTCTATTTGGGTTCACCAAATATTAGGAACCCATAATCAGTTGGATCTTAAGAAAAAAAATTCTTCTCTAGTTTTGCGAGATGAGGATATCTCGCGTTTTTTAAGTGGGGTAGAATGTAAGATTCCTCCCCAGCCTCTCAGGATGTCGAGTATCTTCCCCTGTAGTCAAATCCCTCTTTAAAAATATCAAAGATCTTGCTTTTACCTGTTTTGACCTAGAGAGAGAAAATATTCTAGAGAGAGATTATTTAGATTTTGAATATTTTTGGATAGAAAAAATTCTCATCCTATTAATATAAGTTCCCCTGAAACAGAAGTTCAAAAAGATTTCCAGAAGGTGCATTAGAAATCAAGTATAATCTGCTCAAGAGGCATTATCCTTAGGGTCAAGATTTTTTCGAAATTTTAAATTAAGGTACCTATGGTCCAATAAGATCAATCCATGTGTGGGGAGGAGATAAATCCAATTTTTAAAAGAAATTACCCAAAAATGAGTAAATGCTCACATAAGATGAAGAGTTGACTATGTACAAGGGTTATTAGTAAAAAACTATGAGTATTACTAAAAAAATGAGATATTTTGGGTATAATCATTCCATTTTGACACATATGTAAGGAAGTGGAGTCCCTTCAAGGAGGTGCATACTTCACATTCTTGAATGAGTTTTAAACTAAAAAATAATGTGATATTTTTATCTCTCCTCTCTCTTGGATCAAACCGAATCAAAACCGAATAAAAAAGGAACCGAACTAGGTCTAAATCTAGTCCAAATTCAACCAAACTGAAATCTGGAAAATTCTAGAAATCAGTTGGTCTTGGTGAGAGCCTCCCTCTTCTATAAATAGAACCTGAGTTTTTGTAAAAAAATAGGAGAATTATACTATGCCAAAATTATGCTGAAATAATGCTAATTTTTACTCTTCTCTAAAATTCTCTCCAAATTGAAGAAATTGGAGCTTCCCTCTTTCTTCAATCTCCATTGGTGATTCCATTAGCACACCAAACCAATTGATTGGTTGGGGGCCTCTATCATGAACAAAGAATCAAGCAATTCGTAAGGTAAATGGTGAATTTTGATCTTTTCTATAAATTCTCAATGTTTCTCTCTTCTCAAACCCTCTCAAGCTTGAGAAGCTTAAAAGTTAATTGATGAATGGTAGTAAAGAATTACACAAATTTCCATTCATGCTAAAAGATTTATTCTAAAAGTATTAATTTCATTAAGATGAAAATTTATGCATAGAAAGATGTATAAAAGATTTATTTTTATTTCGAAAGTATTATTCTCATTAAATTGGAATCTATGCATAGTAAAATGCATAAAAGGATTATTATAAAAGTGTTATTCCTACTAAAGTTGTCTTTATGCCTAATAAGATGTGTATGGGAAGTGATAGGATGTGATAAGATATGTATGAGATGTGCTAGGATGTGATAAGATGTGTATGAGAAGTGATAGGATGTGATAAGATGCGTATGAGATGTGATAGGATGTGAAAAGATGCGTATGGGAAGTGATAGGATGTGATAAGATGTGTATGAGATGTGCTAGGATTTGATAAGATGTGTATGAGAAGTGATAGGATGTGATAAGATGCATATGGGATGAGTTAGGATGTGATAAGATGAGTTAGGATGTGACAAGATGTGTATGGGATGAGGTAAGAAGTGTATCTGATGGGATAAGATGTATATGGGTTGTGATAGGGCAAGAATGGATGTGATGTAAAAGAAAAGATGTGAAGGCGTATGTGGTTATATGAATGGGAATGTAGAAATGGATGTATGGAGGTGGATGTATGAATGTGCACGTGGATGTGAATGTATGATATAAATGTATGGATGTGGATATGGATGTGGATGTATGGATGTAGATGTGAATGTGGATGTATGAATGTGGATGTAGATGTGAAAATGGATGTATGGATGTAGATGTGGATGTGGATGTATGGATGTGGATGTGGATATGGATGTGTATGTATGGAAGGGGATGTATGTATGTAGAATCATGTGGATGTATGAATATAGATATGGAATGTGGATAAGGATATGGATGTGGATATGGATGTAAGAATGTGGATGTATGTGACCACACGTGCATCGTGGAAGATATTGGAACAAGGAGTAAGAGTTTTTTTCTGACACCGGGCATGGATCTGGTTGATTGACCTTGCTGGTCCTCAAAACGGATGAGTCCATGGCTCTCTTATATGGATCTATTGATTGATCTTGCTGATCTTCAACGAGGATTCCATCATGATTTTTATATGTGAAAATATTGCCGGGTACTATGAGCTAGGAACTATTGAAAAGGCCCCTGAGTGAACAGGTGGTGGCGTTCTGGTTGCCAATGATGCCATAAGTACACCGATGAATGAATGATTGGAAATATGGATTCAACCAGAGATTTTGAGGATTGTCATCAGTGACATAATGGTTTCATTAAAGGATTGTTTTAAAGTTAGCTGATGTTAAGAAAAAGGCAATTTCATATTGGGTGTGTAAGTGGTGTGACTAGTTTTATGTTTGCACGAACTTCCGGCTAGGGGGCCTGGGAACTCTTTTCCCTAGTACCCGGGACAAAACCTAACCAAATTCCTAATTGGATCCCATCACTACAGTGGTTGGGCAGTTGGCTAACCCATGGGATTGGATGGGGTTAGGCTGGACTGATGGATTCGTAAATCGAGACTCAATTTCTATTTAGTTCCATAGATGAAGTAAATCCCGGACAAAAAAATTATTCTATGGAAAAGAATCAACGGCTGTGCCTCTCAATGAGGAAAAAAGCGTTGGTCTCTATGTTCCAAGTACAGTCTTTTTCCCTGATCTGAATATAGGACTTACGGGTTCGGTCAGATGAGCTCAGTTAGTTAAGGCTTTTGACTACGTTAGGGAAAAGTTATCCTCGTGGAATCGCCCATGTTTTTCGGGCAAGAGAAGTTTTTCCGAGTTCGGTTTGGAAGAATCAAGGAATTAGTCACCTGTCCGGATATCCGTGGACGAGGCCCCGAGTGTGGGACCATGCCCTGTGTAAGATGTACTACTTCCGCTGCTAGCACTCCGAATCCGTTGCGCGGTGGGGACAGGGATCTTACACAAAAGCTTATGCAAGCTATGATGCAAGCCCTAAGCCTTATGCAGGCTCTGCTAAAGCTTATGCATAAAGCATGCATGAGGCCTTATGCATAGTAAAGCTTTAAGCATAATGCTTTATGCATGAGGCCTTATGCATAAAGCATTATGCATAAGGCTTATGCAGCATAAATCACTATACATAAGGCCTTAAGCATGAGGCCTTAAGCATAAAACTATGCATGAGGCCTTATGCATAAAGCTTATGCATGAGGCCTTATACATGAGGCCTTATGCATAAAGCCTATGCATAAAGCTATGCATGAGGCTTATGCATAAAATATGCATGATCATTATGCATAAAATATGCATAATCATTATGCATGAAGCATGCATAAAGCATTATGCAACATAAAGATTATGCATAAAGCTTATGTGTGCAAACCTATAAAATAAATCCCCAGCACCCAATGGTGCAATAGTAATAGAGGAAAGATAGAAAAGCACTTACCTCTTTTTCGTAATGTTGAAAGAGAGGATTAGAGGACCTACAAAACCAACAAAAGAGTGACACTACAAGAGAGGATTAGAGGACCTACAAAACCAACAAAAGAGTGACACTACAAGAGAATCATTGTTTTTTGACGCCTAGTTTCCATGCCTAGTCGCGTCGTCGATATGTGCGTCGAAATACGCGTGAAAAAAAGGTGTGGAAATACCCGTCAAAATATGCATGGAAACATGCGTCGAAATAACAGTCAAATTTAAAAAAAGAAATTGAATTACATATAATATTTGCTAGTTCCTATCCTGGGGTGTGTTTTGGCCTTCTCTTTCTACCTCTTTGCAAGCATATGTGTGTGTGTGTGTGTGTGAGAGAGAGAGAGAGAGAGAGAGAGAGAGAGAGAGAGAGAAAGAGCGAGAGCTAGAGAGAAAGATCAGAGAGAAAGAGAGATAAATAGAGAGAGAGAGAGGGGGGGAGAGAGAGAGGAGAGTATAACTTCCATCACGCTCTTTGAAGGAGAAAAAATGCTAGCTCCTCCTCCTCATCACTAAGGTGCAATTAAAAAAGTGCTCTATTTTATAATGAAATTAAAGTTCATCACATCAACTTGCTTGTCCTCTCAACGAGATCCATGGCTCCAAATTAATCTATTTCTAGAAATACTCCATCATTGTTGTCAATTGGTGGGACTAGTTGTCTTGTAGTAGTAGAAGGTAATTCATCCATGTCGTCATCCTCTTCTAGCTCTAGCATGAGAGCTGTCGATGCATCATGATCATACTCAGCTTGAATCTCTTCTTCTTCTGGATTATCTCTAGTGTCTCTTTTTTGTTCAAGATGTATTTGCTCAATGAGTACACCTTCATCCGATCCTAATCCCGTGTGAGCCTCACCTACTTCCTCAACTAGTATGTCTACTTCTTGTTCTTCTTGTTGTTCACAATAGGTGCTAGTGGTGTATGCTCAACCATCACATGATCTGGGGGGAGTTCCTCAGCATCTAGCAAAACAGTCAACTGCTATTTTCACCTCTTCAAATATTTGTTTTCCACGTGGATTTATTTGGATCACAAACAACCATTTATGATCTGTTGGGTCTTCCACAAAGATGACTTGCTCACAGTGCTCTAGAAGCACAAATGTATCCCTTTGATCAGTCCATATTGTTGTGCGGTCTACTTGAAGAAATCCACACTTGTCTTTGCATACAGTTATTTGCCTCCCTTGAGTTACCAACTTGAACCATTTCACATAAAAAATGAACCTATCAAACTTTCTAAATCCAACCTTGATAATATCTTGGATTGTTCCACAAATCTAGCATGCCTACTTTAGTATTTCCATCACTTGCACTTGAACGAATTTCTTGCATGAAATTAGCCTTCACACCACAACCAAATGTTGTTTTCTTTTTATCTATGGGGGTACAGAACTCACTAATGCACTTCTTTACATGCCGTTCCTCTTCCTTTCATGACCCAAGGTGCTTTTGGTAGCTTCACCTTTCCATATGCTCTATTTTGGGCCCATAATTGGTGCATGCATTGAACCTCTTGTAAATCATCTCATTGTGCCTTGCTCTCCTTTGCTCCTGTGATGGTTTTCCAAAGCACTTCCGCTATATTCTTGAAAATGTGCATTGGGTCAAGAAGATGGTTCACTAGAAGGTCATTCTAGTATGGAAGTTGATGGAAAATGGATAGACGCTTCATTCTTGGATAGGATGGATCCATCTCCCATAAGGTCCTCCAATCACTGATCTTCCATATGCAAGGAGACCTCCCTAGAAATCTCCCATGCAAATGATGGTCCACTAGGAGATATTTCTTGTGGCCCTCGTATATTATCTTCTTCATAGACTTTGAGTATCGAGACTCAAGTTGCGGCCCACATAATGGACATTCATTATACCCTGACACTAAAAGCCTTGTAGAACATCAAAAAAGATTGTAGCAGGTAAGTTTGGATTATAATCATGACATAACATAATATAGCCGTCTAGATGTTGGTGTGCAAAGAAAGGGTCTTATAAACACTTTCTGACATGAATCGGTTGGATTCATTGTTTCTTCAAATAGATTCATGTAAAGCAAAAAGGATACGAGCATACTTTGTTCATGTTGCTTGGTTGCTTCTTGTAAGAAAAAGCAAGAAGTACTAGGACAAATAATATATGAGGTGATGGGGTACTAGGACAAATAATATATTCATTCACGTGAGGGGAGCAAATGAACAATATGGAAGAGGAAAGAACGTGTAGCTTAAGTTTATCAAAAGGAATTTTGTGGACTCAAAAGTCACTTATTATTATGCATTATTATTGTTTAGAGGCTGTTCACCACCTCTGTACTGTACTCTGTGTGTGTGTGTGTGTGTGTGTGTGTCTGTGTGTTTGTGTTGCCGTGTCTCCTAAGTCACCCATCAATCTCTTTCCCGTGCACCCTCTAATAAGCCCCACACGCTCTTTCATTGATCAATCCATAAATTAATTGCATGGTTTTGAATTTAGTAAGATATGTTTACATTTTAATGGATAGTGTAGCGGACTTCTTTGCCTGTAATATTATATCATGGTGCAATCCCCCCCCACAACATACATAAACTATAAGTAGAGTTGTTTTACATTGCATTGGTGCAAGTAGAGAAGAAATCATGGCTTCCAACGCCACCACTCCTTGTTATCTAGCTGTTCGAGAGATAGTCTCCAATGGTGTCTTGCAAGGTGACAATCGAATCAGCTTTGCGTTGCCCCTCATTCATCAGTCAAGTTGCCATTGTGCTTCTTGTCAGCATAACCATGGAATTTCTCTTCAAACCATTCCGCCAACCACATAAAAATAGAGGAAAGAAAGGATAAAAAGATAGGAAAGAGAGGAAAGATAGGAAAGCACTTACCTCTTTTTGTTTGGTGATGTTGAAAGAGAAGATTAGAACACCTACAAAACCAACAAAAGGGTGAGGAAAGGATTAGTAATGCATACATACAAAATCCCTAAGAACCTAATGCATAGATACAAAATCGAAAAGAGAGGAAAGCATTTATATTGTTTTGGTGAAGTTGAAAGAGAGGATTAGAAGACCTACAAAACAAAATAGAAAGTTGAGAAAAGATTTATTAATACAAAATCCTCAAAGTGTGAATAGCATGGATACAAAAGGAGGTTTAAGCCTTATGCATAAGGAGGTTAATGCATAAGAGGCCTCTTATGCATAAGAGGCCTCTTATGCATAAGCCTCTTAGGCTTATGTATAAGAAAGAGAGAGAGAGAGAGAGAGAGAGAGAGAGAGAGAGAAGAGAATACCATTCAAAAATTTTAAACATAAGAAGCTTATGCATGAGAGAGAAAGAGAAAGAGAAAGTGATGGGAATACCAATCAAAAACCCTAATTCTAAACATACCATTCAAAAACCATGAATATATGAGGAGGTGGGAGAGACAAGTGGGATAGAGATTACCTTGTGAGGAATTGTCCTTGGGAGGAGACTTTCGATTACCTTGTAAGGAATCCTCCTTGCTTAGGCCTCTTTGGGAGGAGACTTGAGAGGAGACTTTGTGAGGAGAGAACAAAGGGTGAGGTGCAGCCATAATGAGGAAGAGAGGGTTGCAAAAACTTAGGGTTATGTACAGCAGAGGGATCAGAGGGGAAGTGAAAATAGTTGCGGCATTGATGCGGGATTATTCGATTTTTTTTTACTAGAGCGCATCTATACTCACGTCTATATGAAGATCTATAAGTGCATCTATATTAGTATAGACGTGCTTATAGACGCGCATATATCTGCACATATAGCCGTGCATATAACTATGTAAACCCCACCAGATCATAAATTCGCCCATGGTACCTCTCTTCCAAGCTCGACTTGGCCTCTAGAGCTTTAGTGGTTAACCAAGTTTTTCTAGACACGGCTTGGTTTATTGCTTCATGCTAGATTTTTTATAAGGGTTGCATTGGCCAACTTCGTTGCCTTATTTGGAACTTTCTTTGGTCAAGGCTTGATGGGAATGCACACACTAGGGCCGCCAGAGTTGTTTGGGAAACTATTATCAAGCCTAAGCAGGAAGGGGGATTGAATCTCATTGACCCTGAGGTGTAATGTAAGGCTTTGCTCTGCAAGCTTCTTGTTAGGGGCTTTCTTCCAGGCGCCCTGAGCCGTGGAAGGACTTTCTCATGCAACAGATCACGAAGTGTGTCGTAATAATATGCATTTTGATTCATTCATTCACGTGAGGGGAGCAAATGAACCAAATGGAAGAGGGACGAACATGTAGCTTAAGTTTATGTATGGAAATAAAGTTTTGTGGACTCAAAACTCCCTTATTATGATGCATCACTATTGTCCAGGGGCTGTTCACCACCTCTGTATTGTAATGTGTGTGTGTGTGTTTGTGTTGCCCTGTCTCCTAAGTTGCCCATCAATCTCTTTCCCGTGCACCCTCTGATCAGCCCCACACACTCTTTCATTGATCAATCCATAAATCAATTCCATGGTTTTGAATCTAGTAAGATATGTTTGCATTTTAATGGATAGTGTAGTTGACTTCTTTGCCACTATAATATTATATCATGGTGCAATCCCCCCCCCACACACACACGCACACATAAACTATAAGTAGAGTTTTTTTGCATTGCATTGGCACAAGTAGAGAAGAAAGCATGGCTTCCAACTTCACCACTGCTTGTTATCTAGCTCTCCGAGAGGCACTCTCTAATGGTGTCTTGCAAGGTGACAACCCAATCAACTTTGTGTTGCCCCTCCTCATCATTCAAGTTGCCATTGTGCTCGTTGTCAACACAACCATGGCATGCTCTTCAAACCATTCCACGGAAACATAATAAGCTTGGAAGAGAGGTACCATGGGCGAATTTATGATCTGGTGGGGTTTACGCGGTTATATGCACGACTAATGTGCGGATATATGTGCGGCTATATGTGTGGATATATGTGCGGCTATATGCGCGTCTATAAGTGCATCTATACTAATATAGATGCGCTTATAGACCCGCATATAGACATGAGTATAGACGCGCTCTGTTATTCTTTTTTTTTGAATAATCTCGCATCAATGCCGCAACTATTTTCACTTCCTCTCTGCTCCCTCTGCTGTACATAACCCTAAGTTTTTGTAACCCTCTCTTCCTCATTATGTCTGCATCTCACCCTTTGTTCTCTTCTCAAAGTCTCCTCCCTCAAGTCTCCTCCCAAGGAGGCCCGAGCAAGAAGGATTCCATACAAGGTAATCGAAAGTCTCCTCCCAAGGACGATTCCTCACAAGCTAATCTCTATCCCACTTGTCTCTCCCACCTCCTCATATATTCATGGTTTTTGAATGGTATGATTAGAATCAGGGTTTTTTATTGGTATTCTCTTCACTCTCTCTTTCTCTCTCTCCCACCTCCTCATATATTCATGGTTTTTGAATGGTATGTTTAGAATCAGGGTTTTTTATTGGTATTCTCTTCACTCTCTCTTTCTCTCTCTCTCATGCATAAGCTTCTTATGTTTGAATTTTTTGAATGGTATTCTCTTCTCTCTCTCTCTCTCTCTCTCTCTCTCTCTTTTTCTTATACATAAGCCTAAGAGGCTTATGCATAAGAGGCCTCTTATGCATAAGTCTCTTATGAATAAGAGACTTATACTTAAACCTCCTTATGCATAAGTCTCTTATGAATAAGAGGCTTATACTTAAACCTCCTTATGCATAAGGCTTAAACCTCCTTGTGTATCCATGCTATTCGTACTTTTAGGGTTTTGTATTAATAATTCTTTTCTCAACTTTTTGTTTTGTTTTGTAGGTCTTCTAATCCTCTCTTTCAACTTCACCAAAAAGAGACAAATGCTTTTTTCTTTTTCCTCTCTTTTTGATTTTGTATGTATGCATTAGGGCTTTTTGTATGTATGCATTACTAATCCTTTCCTCACCCATTTGTTGGTTTTGTAGGTCTTCTTCTCTTATAACATCACCAAAAAGAGGTAAGTGCTTTCCTATCTTTCCTCTCTTTCCTATATTTTTATCCTTCCCCTCTATTTTTATCTACCAAAAAGAGAATTTTTGTTTTGTAGGTCCTCTATGCATAGAGCTCTAATTATAGAGCTTAATTTATGCATTAAGCTCTATTCATAGAGCTTAATGCATAGATTAAGCTCTACGCATGCATTCATAATGCATAGAGATCTATGCATAGATTAAGCTCTATGCATAGAGCTTAATCTATGCATGCATTAAGATCTATGCATTCATGCTTAATGCATAGTGCCGAGGTACGGTTTAGTTTAGGTTAGTGTGGCTTGCATAGTGCTTTATTTATAAGTCTCATGCATAAGGCCTCATGCATAGCTTTATGCATAAGACCTCATGCATAATGCTTTATACATAAGTCTTATGCATAATGCTTTATACATAAGGCCTCATGCATAGCTTTATGCTTAAAGCTTTATGCATATGATCTCATCCATGCTTTATACATAAGCTTTAGCATAGCTTGCATAAGGCTTGTATAGTGGCATAGTTTGCATAAGGCTTGCATAGCGGCATAGCTTGCATAAGATTTTATATGTATGCATTACTAATCCTTTCCTCACCCTTTTGTTGGTTTTGTAGATCCTCTAATCCTCTCTTTCAATATCATAAAAAAGAGGTAAGTGCTTTTCAGTCTTTCCTCTCTTTCCTCTATTATTATTGCACCCTTGAGTGCTGGGGATTTATTTTTTAGGTTTGCGCATACGCTTTATGCTCATGTATGCTTTATGCATTATCCTCATGCATAGCTTTATGCATAAGGCCTTATGCTGCATAGCTTTTTGCATAAGGCCTCGTGCATGCTTTATGCATAAGCTTTACGTATAAGGCCTCATGCATAGTTTTATGCTTAAGGCCTCATGCATAAGGCATTATGCATAGTGTTTTATACATAAGCCTTATGCATAATGCTTTATGCATAAGCTTTATACATAAGGCCTCATGCATAAAGCATTATGCTTAAAGCTTTATTATGCATAAGGCCTCATGCATAAAACATTATGCTTAAAGCTTTATGCAAAAGGCCTCATGCATGCTTTATGCATAAGCTTTAGCATAGCTTGCATAAGGCTTGCATAGCAAGCATAGTTTGCATAAGGCTTGCATAACGGCATAGCTTGCATAAGCTTTAGCATAGCATGCATAAGATTTTGTATGTATGCATAAGCTTTAGCATAGCATGCATAAGATTTTGTATGTATGCATTACTAATCCTTTCCTCACTACAAGAGGCGGGGCCATTATCCACGCCTTTTTCGATGCTTTACAGCTAACCTTAAAATCCCTAAAACGTCAAAATATGCATGGAAAAAAGCGTCAAAATATACGTCAATACACTATTTCGACTGACATTTCGACTGCTATTTTGACTCCTATCTCGACTGTTATTTCAACTACTATTAAAACAATTATTTTGATGGATACAAGAAACTTTAGACGATTTTTCAAGAATGCCAGAAACGGTTTTTTTGACGGATGTAGGAAACTTTCGATGGATGCAGGAAACTTTCGACACTTATTTCAACGCATGCAGGTATTAAATTTTTTTTGGCATAATGGTGCATTAAGCTGTAGTCTTGTAGGTAGCTGGATACACCATTATGCCAAACTTATAGAGTACCAAAGGTAACTGTACTTTGATGTGAAGAACGAAGCGAATTTGTTGGAAAAGTTGGAGTGCCATGACGTTTTTGACATTACAAAGTAGGTACATTGTACACAAGTGCAAAAAATGACCAAATTATATTTCAAGATGTGAAATTTACATATCAAGCTCTGACGAGATAAGCCAAAATTGCATAAAGTAGTTGCATAAAATTGCATACAAGCTATACTCGATGACCAAAATTGCATAAAGTAGTTGCATACAAGCTATACAAGCTCAAACAAAGATGTGAGCTGACCAAAATATGTATGTACAAGAGGAAAGACATGGGCAAGGCCACTCTTTGCGAAGCCCTCACTCAGGGTTAGGCATTGGTCCGTGCAAAAACCATACAAGATGCTTTTTTTGGTATACAAAACAATGATCTAACATGACATGGCAAATCAAGTATACAAATCATAAGGTTAAGGCTTGTTGCACTTATCATATCTGCAATGCACCCCCAATTGAGGTTGGCGCCTTCTCGCTCAAGCTTCTCCAAAAGAAAGTACGTGTTATGACGGCGAGCAATGTTCTCAACTCCCGTTTTTGACCGACTAACCACTTGATTCTAAAAGTACCAAAACAACAAGATAAGCGTTAATACTTACAAAGTAGACATAACATCAAATGAAACATACAAGATAAGCGTTGATACTTACAAAGTAGACATGGAATGCATCCCAACCGCCGCTTCTAAGGTGAGAACTTCCTACGCTCTCCATTCAGGCTTTCGCCTGTTACTTGTAGCGTTGGGGATTTCTTGCATGATTTTGCTTTGCCTCATTCCAATCCTCAGGGCTGATGTACCAAGGCTTCTCACCTCTTGCATTCACTCTCCTAGTCACATCTCCCCACCACTGTTTCATGATGTCCACCATGTGGTCCTTTATCCACCTTGTGGGGATGACACTACTACCGACGGTCGGCTTGTACTCATACTTGATTTGATGAATGACTTTATCTTTCTTATCTTTATCCAACTTTGGCCATAAAGTCATAAAGTCATTAGAAAAGACAATGTGGCAAAGCTCTCCGGATGCGGCTCTTCATCTCTTACCCGACATCATCCAAAACCGCATTGCCATTGACAATTGTGTAATATTTTTCCCCATCGGCGGCGGGTGTGGGCTGTGTGTCAAAATGTCACGAGATGATCGTGAGCGTGGAGTGCTTATGGCGCTAGATGGGAAAGGATGCTCCTGTGGGGGCGTAGACCCATCCGTGCCCCCCCTTTTACAACCACCACCTCCACCTCCACCACTCGAGCGTTTTTCTCTACGAGTGTTGGTGGGCGAGCGACCTGAAGGAGGGGTTCTTGTGGCTCTTTGTCGGGTTTCTAGAGGTGAACTAGGGTTCGGTGGTGGTGCCGATGGTGCGGCCGAAGTGCCTGCAAAGCTCTTTGCTCAGACGTGGCTTGTGCTAAAAAAACCATAAACTAGTCAGGCGACATGGCATATGGAGAGAAGGATGGAGAGTAAACCGGTGTCTCATCTAGAGTGTGGGACATGTTTCTACACACACATAACAAAGTCCACATGGGAACTTGAATAAGAGCACACATCTCACAACACACAACACACGCAGATGCAGCCAAGAGCACACATCTCACAACACACAACACACAACACATGCAGATGCAGCCAAGAGAAGAGGGGAGGGAGGGCAAAGAAGGAGGTGAACTTGCTTGAGTGGTAATGAGGTGGAGAAGAGCTTGGGAGGGCAAAGAAGGAGGTGAACCTGCTTGAGTGGTAATGAGGTGGAGAAGAGCTTGGGAGAGAGAGAGAACCTGCAAAACAAAGGAAAAAAAACTGAAAAACATTCATTATCCTTCAACACACACACACACACATCTCACAACCAAGAGGAGAGGGGAGGGAGGGCAAAAAAGGAGGCAAACCTACTTTCAAGGTAAGGAGGTGGAGAAGAGGTTGGGAGAGAGAAAGAACGTGCAAAACAAAGAACAAAGAAAAAAACAAAAACATTCATTATCCCTCAACCCTGACACACACATCTCACAACCAAGAGGAGAGGAGAGGGAGGGAAAAGAAGGAGGCGAACCTGCTTGAGTGGTAAGAAGAGCTTGGGAGAGAGAGAGAACCTGCAAAATAAAGAACAAAAAAAAAACATTTATTATCCCTCAACCCTGATATACACACATCTCACAACCAAGAGGAGAGGGGAGGAAGGGCAAAGAAGGAGGCGAACCTGCTTGAGTGGTAAGGAAGTACGGAAGAGCTTGGGAGAGAGAGAGAAATTGCAAAACAAAGAAGAAAGCAGAAAAACAAGAAATAATCCCTAATTACACACACAGACATTTTACAACACATGTACATGTAACCAAGAGGAGAGGAGAGTGATGGAAAAGGAGGCATACCTCATGAGGAAGCAAAACGCACGCGCGCAAACAAAAACACAGAAATAAGCGAGGTTTTGTTTTACTATGAAAACTTGCACCGTCGATATATGCATCGAAATCACCGTGGAAAAAAACGTCGAAAACTCTGAGGAAATAAGCATGGAAATAAGAGTTAAAAAAATACAATTTCCACGGTTTTTCAGCGCTTTTTTCCACCATGATATGGACGTTTTTTTCCACGGTTATTCCTGATATGCTAGTCACACATAGTGCTGATTTGCATGTATCTCTTGCAAATCAAGAATGTTGAGGCCATGGATTTCATTCAGACAATGTGCTAGCAAAAGTGCAACATAATTGTTTGACTACTTGGGAGATGAGGGGGATAAGTGTCTCTATAAAAAATTATTTTGGGAATTAACCAAGGAGTCTTAATTATCAACAAATGATATTATGAATCCTATTTAAATCAAATAACAATGTTGCACAAGTTTTAGATAATGAGGGAGAGAATTTGGAGATATATTGTTTTCATTTTCCCATCCACATAAACTCATCAAGAATGTAACCATGCGAGGATAGTCATCTTGTGGAAAAGGCAAGTCTTGGGCTATCGGGGATATGTCCTCTACGGAGTAGGGGTCGGTCATGGTCAATAAGCGTATTAACCATTCTAATTCCTCAACATTTTCCTCTCTGGCTAGTACATCTATATGATCCCATTCAGTTTCAATTACAAGATAGCACATGTGAAATATCTGAGAAAGGTACAGATGATACCTCTCACCAAAGGTAGGAGTGGATGAAGTGTATGATGATTGGGCATCTGCCATATCTGCAAACACAGATATAGCATCAGTAGGTTTATGACAGGTCAATCTAGTTCCTGATTATATACGGATATTTCTCCTCTTGTTGTGCTCTTGCTCTTTTTACTATTTTTTGCTTTTCTTTTCTTTTCTTTTCTTTTCTGTGTATGAGGCTATATATATACATCCCCTTAAATTTGGCAATTACATGGTCAGGGGAGAAGGTTAAGGAGGAAGCAATAGAATGTCGAGCGTGAGTACATGATGCTCCCCCTTTCCTTGGGTAGATCATATTTTTTTCAATGATGTTGCAGCCTCTTGGAACCAATTTGTCTAGCAGGTCATAGGTTGTGATGTGGCCACATCCAATTGCAGAGATGGTAGTGTACGCTCCCATTGACGAATGGAGGAAATGGTTTCCGATGATACTTTTACAAAGGGAGACATAGACTCATTGGTCTCTTGTTGGGTGTCGACAAGAGTAGGTGTAGAGCATGAAGACACTTCTATATCAATGTGTGCCTGGCATGAGGAGCTAGAAGCTTCATGTGGCTCCCCCCTTCCTGAGCTAGGCGGTATTGATTGATATCGTTTGGGAATCCAAACTAACTCTGGAAGAAGTGGTGCGGAGCACTCTATTACCTTTCCCTTACCACAGTCTTGAATTGTCGTTGGGGTGGCAACATTTGGTTTGCAAGGTTTTACAGGTGATGTAGAGGGATTCAGCTTATGTTTAGGGACCCAAATCTAGTCATTCCCCTCGTAGTACCCTTCGGCCACTAATAATTTTTTAGGGATCCATCGTGACGTTACATTGCCCTTCCTCGGGTGGGTAGCTACTTTCCTTCTACGAGGCTTCTTGGTGGTTGAACGAGATTGAGCAGGGGAAGTAGCTGTTAACGAAGCTTTTGTGACCCATTTGTATGTATTTTTTGGCATAGTAAAAAGCGGAGCTTTAGAGACCACACAGCCTGTTTCCACTCTTGGCGTTGAAGCGTTAGAGGGGTGGCAAACAATCAAAGATGGTTTTGCCACTGGACTTTGTGATTTTTTGTTATCTAGCATTTGAGTTGATGACTTAGGTGCAGGATTTTGAGCGGTTAGACCGAGAGAGGGTTACCATCCCAACCCTCTTGAGTAGCAACACGAAGACTAGGAATGACAAATTCCCATGGCATAACTGCTTCTTGGCCATATACCATTTTGAATGGTGTGCAATTAATAGCCACTTTGTATGCAGTACGATAGGCCCATAAAGTTGTCGTAAGCTTTAGATCCCAATCCGTGCGATGAGCTTCAACTATCTTTGTCAAAACAGAGATTAAAGTCTTGTTGGTACTCTCGGCTTGGCCATTCGCTTGCGGATAGTAAGGAGTAGATTTATGATGGGATATCATGAAATTTGTTGTGAGCTCCTTAATCACTTCATTTATAAAATGTGTACCATTGTTGCTCACAAGTTCAAAAGGACAACCGAAGCGTGTGATTATATTTTCAAAGAGGAACTTGGCTGTTGTCCTCGCATCTGCTTTATGTGTCGCTTTCGCTTCAGCCCATTTGGTCATATAGTCAGTGGCCACAATAATATAGCCAGATTGTGTGTTGCGGGCTGCTGGGCTAATTGGACCTACAAAGTCTAAACCCCACTTTTCAAATGGTTGGTTTACTTTGATTGGATGTAGGGGCATCTGATCTTTCCCGCTGGGGTTTCTTGTATCGTTGGCATTCATCGCAACCCTTTACAAAAAGTGATGCATCTTGGAACATAGTGGGCCACCAAATACCCTGATTGTAAGATCTTTTGTGCAGTTAAGTCTCCTGAGAAGTGACCACCGGCTATGCCCATATGTGCCTCTTGCAAAATGTATAGATACTCATCCTCTCAGGCACAACGCCTAAGAACGTCATCCTTTCCTCTTTTATAAAGATTATAAAGAGTCCCGGCTATCAGGCAATAAGGTTTGCATTCCTTGATCAGCTTTCGAGCTAGATCTTTACAAAGCTCCTTGGGTGGGAAGCCATTAACCAAAAAGTTAATAATCTTCTCACTCCATTCAGGCATTGTCTCCACCATGAATAGGGAAGTATCAGGTAAGTCATCATCAACTCCCGTAGGAGCCTCACCATTAGGTATGCGAGACAAATGATCAGCCATGACATGTTTTTTGCTAGGACTCACAACAACAGTGAAATCGAACTCAAGAAGAATCAATAACCATCATGTGATTCTTCCTGTGGAGCATGGTTTGTTTACCAGATACAACAATGCTTGATGATCCACATAGAAAACTGGAAAGACGGTCGTCTCCCTACGTATGCAATATGGGCAAGTAGACTATGCTCCTAGCTCACCAATGGAATGATAAACACTCCTTAGATTGCTAGGGGATTCAACCCGGTTAGTTGCATGGAAGCTTATCCCTTTCGGGAGAGGATGCTATGAACACCACTACCTTGACATAGACTTTACACACACAAGCTCAATCTTGCCATAGCTCATTCACTCATCAACCCACTCATTCATGCATCCAATACAAGAAGAAAGCTAAGCTAATGCATACACAAGCTCAAAGCATACTTCATTCTCAAGCACCTACTTCCCTAGCATGCACACAAACCTTGAAGCTTAATGGAACTTGAAATAAACATGCATTCTCATTCACTACTCAAGCAATGCATTGCCCATGGATAAGCTACAAGCTATGGAGAAGCTTAAGCTTGAATCCACTAGCACACAAAGCCTAATAGAGAACCCACAAGCATAAACAAAGAAGCATGCACACTAGAGAATAGAGATGAGAAGAGAGAAAAACATCATCTCATTACAATGAATTAGAAGAGCATTGCTCATACAATAGTGTAGATGGGGAGAGAGAAGAGCTTGCACCTCTATGAACAAGAGGGAGAGCTAGTCTCAAGAGAGCTCAAGCATGAGTTCAGCCCAAAGTGTGTGTGAGCTCTCAAATGAACCACTATTTATACTAAAACTCCTAAAACTCCCAAAACTTCCCATGTGGGATTATTCTCAAGCCCACTCCCACACTCACCTACAACTTAGAACTCTCTACAAGAGCCCTAAATAAGAATGTAAAGTCTCTTGTTTTTCTGCTTCCATCTTTGTGTTGCATCCTTGCATTGATCACCACTCGTCACGCAACATTCCCCCCTTCCTATTTTGCGCACGTCCTCGAGCACGTAGATGCCAAGGAAGAGTAACATCTCCAGTGTGTACCTACAAGCAAAACGATAGGTGGTTTGTGTGTTCTTTTCTTTTTTGAAAGCAAAAGTACTGACAGGCAATAACAAAACAAACAATTTTACTGAATAAGACATGGCAATAAACGTCCAATTAGCTAGAGGAAGGAAACATTGAAGCAGTGTAGAGATTGAATAGGTTAGTTCAAGCCTTAATAATTACTACCTGCAGAAGCAGCTAACTAAAGTAAAGAATGTTTTATGCCAAATGTATTGTTCTTTTCCTAGAAGGCAAAAGACATCAATTAATCGAGGGACTATCAAGTATACTGAGCCTATGCTAAGTCAAAGATGTCAGTTCAACACTAATAAATCTAACATAATTATGCAGTGGTAGACTCTTGATATTGCTTAGTGTTTTGGTTTAATATTTTAAGCACAACGGCGACCATCCTGGATTAGACAAGCATTTCTCTTGGTGCCTTTCTGTCCTCTTTTTTTTGGGACAGGGCTCTCTTCAAGAGTATGTTTACGCACTCGCGGTATGGCTATTTCTTGCTACACAAGGCATTGGTCTGGGAAAGGTATAGACCTCCCTCACCTACCATGAATAACAAGGCAATAGGCCACAAACATATACACTTTTCTTTTATTTTTGTCATGCCAATTTTTGTTATGGAATGTTTATTAGATTGTCCCTAAGCAATGTCCTAGTAAGGGCAAGATATCCACTGACGGTCCTATGATTAATTTAGTCTCTTTGTCCTAGGTCTGGAACTCTACCTTTAGCACAAAACACTAATTACTTTGTATTGCTAAACGGGTAAAAACAATTATGGTCAAACTTACACTATCAAGTCTAAAGCCACTAAAATTCTATCCCTTCTCTAGACCAAAGGAGATGCATATTGCCATGCTTAGTAAAGTGAAATTTATAAACAATCAAGCAACAAGAAAAATACAAAAAACATTAGAGATTGGCATGAGTTCACCTGTTTCTGTTAAAGCGCTGGTTGGTGAAGAATTGTTTGCACTTGATTGTATGACTGTCAGTTGCGGTACTGAAGCGAAAGATGTAGTTTGGTGCTTGTATCTGTTTTATTCCGACAAAACAAACTAAAGAGAAAGAAAATTAAAAAGACAAAAAATAAGAAACATTGGTGCTAAACACCGGATTTGGCCGAGGGGAAAAACCCAATGGGAAAAAGTGCCCTGGCTTCTAGTTCTTATTAAGAGAGTACAAGGGCTAGTCTTGCACTGGGAGTGGATGTATGTCTGCATTCTCAGGTGGGTGGACATCAATAGCTTCAAGATGTAAAGATAACCCAGAACGTAATCCTACCCATGGAGAAGATGGCAAGGGAAGAAGTGCATCCTCACTAACATATGGTATGGGCACATTAGGAAGGCTAAAGAGGCACCTATGGTTTTGAAACCGTTCTAAAGACTCACTCACAATGAGCCAAAACTGACATGTAGATTCATGGGGAAGAAGAACTTGCAAAATGGGAGGGGTTAGCAAAACGAAGGGTGTCTTCGCACCATGTTTGAGCTCTTTCCTCTTCCGGGAGTCTTTGTTGGTTGGGTCCACATTGCGGCATCATAATTGCCCAGAGATTATATCGTTGAGATATGACCCCCGTGATCTGCTACATCATACCAATGCCATAGCAACGGAAGTATGTGCGACATTGCCAACATATATGGGAAGCATTCCCCAATACCATACGAGCATAGTCGCGGCGGCAGTGTGGAAACGGATGATGTTGCTGGTAGTATAACTCCACAAATTGTCTTCCACAGCAATCCTCACCTACTGGGGCATAAAAATATCGAGAGTGCATCTGAAAAGGTGCAATGTTGTAGCCCCCTTGATGGTCAGGGTGAGTGCTATCTAGGTCCAAAGATGGACTGCATGTACCCAGCCAAGTCTCCATTTGGTTATTCTACACAACACATAAGGAAGTGTTCAGATTTTTTTATTTAATGCAAGTTGAACGAAGAATGCTAGTATGTACAGGCATGACGGAAATAGAGCTAATAGATTCGATAGATGAATTGCCAAAAAGTAGCTTTTGTAGCATGATAGCTCTTTAAAAAATGAGTTTGCTTTTGGATGTAACATTATGCAAATTGTTTGTGGGGTGTTGACGTATGGCACAGGTTCCTTTTTGTTGGACTCTTTTTGGTACCCATTTCAGAGTACGTGCAAGAGATTGAAGTTTAGTCGGAGGTGAGATTTTAGCGATAGGCATAGGAAATGCATAGGGACAAATAGGAGGAGGTGTGAATGGAGATGTTTGAACACTTCTGAGCTTTGGCAACCATATGGCAGATGTTTTCTTGCCATCCCATTGGGCTTTCCAAATTTTCTTGCGTCTTCAGAGTGCCCAACTCTAACACCTATGCCTGTAGACTTATGGCTGGTAATGTAATTTGATTAGGGAAAGAGTAGAATACTGACGACATTCCAAATAGTTGGAGTTGTAGGAAGAACGCTCTTTCCTTGATAGTCAGGGAGTCTACTTGTGTAGGAGCCTGATTGAAAGTTGTCGGCTTTGTAAGACAAACTGTGACATTGCTTGTGTTTTGAGGAATAAACTCTGAACTTGATTCGGTTGCAATATCCTCCTTCTGATGTGTTGCCTCTGAGATAGAAGTGAGTAAAGGTACCCACTTGCCTTTTTCTTCCCATGTCAGTTTGGAGTATCCCTTCCTGTTCGAGACCTTCTGATGATGTCCGATTGACGCGTCAGCTTGTGTTTCCACCTGGACTCTTTCAGGCTTGGTAAGGCGTGGTTTCCAGTATCGATTTGGTTTCTGTAAGTGAGGTGGTATTGATTGCTTTTGTTCTTGAGTAGATTCAGGAACATAATTATGTTTTGCTGCAGTAGTCCCTGCATTCTTCTTTGGTAGCCACAAGGTGTGGTAGCACCCTCGTAGTAGCCTTGTGCTTGCAGAACCTTCTTTGGGATCCACCGTTGTTGAGTGGTCTTGTTGGAGGTGGAACTGTTGGTTTTGGTGAACCTCCTCTTTAGCTTTGTATTCCTTGGATGTTCCTTGGCAGCATTGGGTCTTGGCTTGTGAGCTGCTTTAGGTAACCAGATTTGAATTCTAAGTGCTTCCCCCCTTCCGTAGCCTTGTGCATATAAGAGAGATGTTGGCACATGCCATCCTTGAGTATTGTCATTGTCATTATTCACCCAAATCATTAGATCTTTTGAGGTTGTCTCTATCACAGTAATGATGGTCTCCACCTTTTGAAAAGATGGGAGTGCCGAAGCACTTGATCCTATAAGGTGAGTAGAATTTACCAACAAGGTGTATTGTCATGAGTTCCAGTCCATACCGCATCTGGTGGTTCTAATCCATGATCTGCCTAAAACAACATCCACCACTGCTTGGCTCTTGTTAGCAACATAAAAAGTCACGTGCATAGATTGATCCTGAATGGACATATTAATACAGCACTTGCCTAGGGCTAGGGTTTCGTCACCAGAGAAACTCTGGAAGTTTAATGATGCATTGGTGAGCAATGGTTGGCCTAATGATGTCCACGCTTCATAAGACAAAACATTGCAGTCGGCTCCCAAATCTATAAGTGCAAACGTTGCAAAGATTACTCTTTGAGTAGGGATCCTTACATCAATATGAAAGGGATATACAAAGTCTTCATCATCATTCAAGTTGATGGCCATGATAGCTACCTTGCGACGCTCTCATGCTAGTGCTACTCTAGCCTTAGCTTCTTCTTTTGCTTGACTTTGTAACAAAGCTTGAGCTTTTTTACGTGTCTGACTAGCATGTATGCGTATCAGCATATCATCTATTAGAAGTTCTTCATAGCGCTTCAAGCGGCTACCATTGATGAAGTTAGTCATTGGCTCTCCATCTAAGGTTTCCAACCTTACTGCACCACTCGCACTAAGCTCGTTGATCACAAATGGACCAAGTCCTCGCATTTTTAGCTTGCGTTTTTGTTTCTTCAATGTGTAAAGCAACACTAGATCACCTCTCCTGAAGAGACCTTTCTTCACATGCGTATCATGCCAACGCTTTTGGCGTCGTTTTTCAGCATACATGCCAACGACTGCCAATAGCCTGTCTTCATCTAGCCTCTCCAATTCATCGATCTATGAAGAGAATTCATGATCCGTCCACTCAAGTTGTTTCATAACTCGAAGTATAGGTAATAAATTCTATCGGAAGGATAGCATCCAATCCAAAAACTAGATTGAAAGGTGTCGTGCCTATGGACGTTTTGTAAGCAATTCGGTAAGCCCATAGAACTGAGTGAAGTTTCTGTTCCCAATCTGTTCTATGTCCCTTAACAATCTTTGTAAGCGCAGTGCAAAGAGTCTGGTTTGTGATCTCAGCTTGACCATTTACTTGCGGGTGATAAGCGCTGACCTCTTATGGAAGACCATAAAGTCTTCCAAAAGAAAGGTAATGACTTCATTGATAAAATGCACACCTTGGTCACTCACAATCTCAATAGGTAAACCGTAGCGTGTAAACACATGTTCGTATAAAAACTTTGCAGTGGTCCTAGCATCATTTTTTACTGTGGCTTTTGCTTCTACCCACTTCGTAAGATAATCTGTGGCTACAATGATATACTCAGCATGTGTATGGCATGCTGGTGGTTTAATCGGTCCCACAAAATCAATTCCCCATTTGGTAAAAGCTCTAACCCCCATAATTGGTCTCAATGGCATGTCCTCATACTTGGTAGGAGGTTTGGCTCTTTGACATTGATCACATACTTTGTTGCATCATGAAAAAGCGTAGGCCACCATAGTCCTGACCATAGTATAAGTTTGGCAGTTGTTTCTCCACAGAAATGTCCACCCCCAACTCCTGAATGTGCATAAGTCAATACGTTAAGGTAGTCACTCTCATAAACACAAGTCTGTAGGTTTCCATCTTTGCCCCTTTTGTACAGCTGGCCTTCAATAATCTGAAAACTCGCTGCTTCTACCTCTATGGCTCTCTTTCTATGCCTGGGCATCTTATCGTCCGTATGACCCTACGTCCAAATACTTCACAATGTACGAACTCCAATTGGGTGTTGTTGAAATATAAAATAGAGTCACATGAGGAATGGGTTTCCTTTGTTGACAAATTTTACAATTCCGTACGTACTCTTCTGTATCAGCTTGAAGTGTTGGCCATCAATATCCTTCCCACAAAACTCTTTTAACCGTATCCTTTCCAGAGACATGTTTGCCTCCTAAGCTCACGTGGACATATGAGATAATCTCATCATATTGATCAGGGTCAGGGCATAGATGAAGTATTCCATCTTTTCCTAATTTATACAATCGTCCAGAAAGAAGCTTATAAGGAGCACAATGCTCTAAGGTCATTATTTTTTCATTGGTGGGACTAATGGAGTTAACAAATCCTGTCGCTCTCGTTAAAACTTGAATGATGGGTTCTGCCCATCTTGGTGCTATCTCAACCAAGAATAGAGTAGCATTAGGAATATCATCATCTATACCAATGGGTGCTTCTCCTGAAGTTATCTTGGAAAGATGATCAGCCCACCGCTGATGCATTTTTCCCTTCTTTACCCCGCTACTTCAAATTCAAATTCAAGTAGAATAACAAACCAGCGCGTACAATCCTTCCGGTTGCACATGGCTTGTTCACAAAGTAAAGAAAAGATTGATGATCTACGAAGAATGTAAATTTGTTGGCCAAAAGGTAATGCCGAAACTTCTTCACAGCATAGATCATAGCTAAGCCTTCTCTTTCCGTGGTGGTGTAATTCTTTTCAGCACTATTCAACTGGCGGCTAGCATATGAGACTGGAAAGTGCATTTTGTTCTCACCTGGTTGAGCTAAAATACAACCAATTGCAAAAGCCGAAGCATCTATATGTACGTGGAATAAATTATCCCAATTCGACGACCTGAGAATAGGTGCCGTCATCACTAATGCTTTCTTCAGCTTTTTAAAGGCTTCTTCACAATCCTCTGTCCATTCAAATACAACAAGGAGTGCGTACAATGGCCATGCTATTTCAGCATACATGTAGATAAATCTACGATAGTAGCCGTAATGACCCATGAAAACTTGTACCCCTTTTGCATTGTAAGGTCTAGGTAGCTTAACAATAACAGGTATCTTTTCCGCATCCATGGATATACCATTCCTAGACACAATGTGGCCTAGAATCTTCCCTTGCCTAACCATAAACTTGCATTTATAAGGGTTAAGGCATATGCAATACACTCTGCATTTCTCAAAGATTTTTTTGAGATGCTCTATGTGTTCTTCTCTGCTGTCGATGGAATGCACACACAAGTCATCCATGAATATTTCAAGAAATAATCGCAGGTATTCTTTGCATGCATGGCTCATCAACCTCTGAAAGGTGGCTGGAGCATTAGTCAAACCAAAATGCATGACTCTATATGCAAACACTCCCCATTTTGTAGCAAATGCGGTTTTGTGTTGATCCTTGGGATCAATAGATACCTGGTTATAGCCCAAAAATCCATCAAGAAAACTGTATGCCTTCTTACCAGCTACCCTCTCCAATACATGATCAGTGAGTGGAAGCGAATAGTGGTCGCGGACAGTAGCAGCATTTACTTTCTTTAGATTGACACATACTCGTAGTTTTCCATTATTCTTAGGTACTACCACAATCGATGAAACCCATTTTGTATGTTCAATCTCATAAATAAATTCAGCCCCGCCGCCGCTAACAGCTTGTCAATCTCTTCTTTGATCTTTTTGGCAAAATTATCGTTATACGCATAAGGATGCTACTTGGACGGCTTGGCATTTCTCACATGGGAATTGTATGCTGGCAGATCTTTGGATCTACCCCTTTAAGGTCTTTGTAACTCCAAGCAAATATGTCTCGATACTCGCTCAGAGTAGAGATTAGCAATTCTTCCTCCTCTTGGGTTAAGTCTGTGGCAATCCACACGTTACGTGGCTCTTCGCTTGGTTCTGCCAAGTCTATTTTCTTGGCGTCCTCAGGGCCATCATAGAAAACTCCTGGTTCCTAGGTTTCTGTCGAATAGGTTGTTGCAAGACTATTTTCCGATCTTGTATGGTGAATTTCTTGAAGTTTAAGGGGATATTTGTGGTATCCTCTTCTTCCTTTGAGTCATCACTCATGGAAGACCATGCTGCTTTTAGCATTCTCTTCCGTTCTTGCACTAGAGCTTTACGCTTCACTCTCGTCATGGTGCTTTGTTCAGTCTCTTGACTGAATGCACTGAAGCCTTAGATTTTAGCTTCGGTTTCTGTTTCCTCTTCTTCTTTGGGTTGTCACTCTCCTTCTCGTTTAGCTTTTGCACTAATTGAAAGCCGTATCTCCATTTCATCTCGTCTTTGATGCAATCATCAGCTCCCAAGTAGTACAAGTACTCGTTCTTCCCTACAAAGGTTGGAGGTGGGATAAAGTCTTCTTTATCCACATCTTCTCTTTCTTTTTGTTGTTGTTATCTCTTTTCCTTGACTTCCTGTTTGCGAAACTTCCGGTGACTCTTGCAAAACTTACGTTTTAGTTTGTCACTAGGAATACTCTTAGCACGACCTCTCTGCCCTTTAATGTAACAATCTTATCTTCTCTAACTCTGATTCAGGGACTATGGCATCGTCATCAGAATCCTTCCCATCAGAGGATTCTAAGCATCTATCCTCATCTCCTTCGTCAGCTGAGCTGTACTCAAGAGGGGATACTTCCTCTACAAATACCATATCTCCTAGCAATAATGATTTGTTTGCTTCATACCTAGGGGCTTCTTGAGGTTCCTCTACATAGATCGGTCTTAGCATTCTTATGGGAATAATGTCATACCCATCTGGATCACAGAACTGTGTTTGCCTTGGCAATGCACAAGTGTCTATGGTAGCTAAAACATGGCTCCATAATAAGGGATCTATCAAGTTCTGGGGAAAAGGTATAGGGATATACGCCTCATCCGTCACACTTCTATCTATGGTAACATTTCCAGGTTGCAAGTCTCGACAAGATGCTCCACAGATCCATAGATCAGCTCTTCCTTCAGACATAGTTGCTCCCGATGCTTTTGAAGAAGAAGCGGAATCAAACTCATCCACAAGAGAGTGCGTCACATCTCGATAAGCATGGTTTTTGAGATTCACCCTCGTGGTTACATTCTCATGTCTGAGGTACAAGTAATTGTAACCCCAGTCTTGAATCATTTTGAATTGGTGCATGAATGGTCTTCTTAGGATCACTTCGTAATTTGTGTTCTTGCCAAAGTCTACGATAGCAAAGGTATGTCCGTACTCAATGCCACATGACTTGACCATAACGTTCTCAAGCAATCCTATGGGACTCTCTAGATTTCCATCTGCCAATTGCAAACTCATCCTTGTACTTCTAATTGCAGGTTTTCCCCACATTTCCCATACAGTTTTTGTTGCTATACTCACCCCTGCTCCGCTATCTAGAATAGCTATAGATTCAATCTTGTTGATCTCCACAGGAAGCGTAGTATTTCCTTCATCGTCTTCACAATGCTTGCCAACTTTGTTCACAGGAACCGGAATTGTTTGCTTAAGCATTAGCTCAGAAGCCTTTGCCTTCAACAACTCCTTAACCTGAATGTTCTGGTTCCACAATCCTTGCTCAGTTAATTGTGTAGCCACTTCTCCCCACAATCTTGGCCTAAGCTTTAAGAACTCTGCGAGTGGAATGGTACACTTAACTGGTACCGACATTAAAGCTTGCAAACTCCCTATGTCTCGTTCCTGATGAGGTTGTCGTGTCATTGATGGTACTCACATGATTTGGCTATGTGCTTCGTACAGTCCTAAATATGAGGGCAGTGTCTTGCATGTGAGCTTGTTGCTCCGAGCTGAGACAACAGTCTGGGTAGAGATAAAGCATCTAATTCTTGAACCCTTTGATTCGATAATTCTACTATAGAAAATGGTGCAGAAGATGCTAGATTCTCTACTTGTTTTTGCACCGCTTCCCACATCTCCCTTGCTACTGCTTCCTCTATTTCAGGAATTTTATCTCCAAAATCCGCGGTAGTCAATGGTTTTGACTTGTCTGCATTGGAATGAGGTAAATCATCTCCTTCAAGCATTTCTGGGAAATGTAGAGATACAACTTCACTTTCCTTTTCCATGCTTGGCGTGGCTTCTGGTATCGTCTCTAAGTTAGGCTTCAGAGAAGCAGATCCTCTTGCGTACATAGGTGGTGGGCCGTCTATTAGAGTCTGAGTATCCCTAATCAATTGCTTATGGATAGCCAAGTTGATTGTCTCTTCACGAGGGTTGGGATATTCTTGCAACTTCTTAGGCAGCTCGGTCAGAGCTGTGATCCTACTATTATATGCTTGAAGCGCTGCATCTAAAGGCTCATACACCTTGTCCACAAGGACTGATCCTCTTGATCTTTCCTCAGACTCGGATGCTTTTCCCTTTTGCTCATTTTGAGTTTTCTCTCCAATTTGTTTCGTTTTCAACATTCCTTCTAGCTCTTTTGGGATAGAGTTTCCTCCATCAGAGCTCTTCTGCTCCTTCGACTTCTTCCTCCCCTTGCTGTGTGGTTTACATCGAGTTGATTTCTTTCTCTCTTTTCCATTTTTGGATAGAACCTTAATCTCAGAGGGTTTCTCAACAACCTCTTTGACATTCTTTTGCACTTGGGCTCTAGTCACTACTCTTAGAGACACTAGTTCGTTCTCCTCCTCAGATGTCGTGGGTGATGGAATCACTTCAACATAGTTGAGGGGCGCTTTAGCTTTTTGTGCTGCCGGATCCGCAGGCTTCAACAAGCAATCCTTTGTGGTAGATGGTCAATGCTACACCCTTGGCAAAACCTCTCTATAGGTGGAAACGTAGATGTTGTGCTTATGTTAGCTGAGGGGTCGTTTCTTGTTTGGACATTCTCTCGCCCAATGTGGTCCACCACATTCGTAGCATGGTCTTGTTTGTTGCATGGGGTATAGTCTCTTTGTAGGATATGGTCCTGGATAACCTTGAGTCTTGGTTGGCTGAGATCCTATAAGCATCAAAGAGCTTGGGTCTCCATTAAAGTCATGAAATAGGCTTGGTCCGGTTGGGTTCTCAAAGTAGGGTTCGACAAGAGGATGCTCCATTTTGATGTAGTATGGTTGAGAGCTAACCATCTCCATTCCTAATTCAGGATTCTCATATTCCACATATCTAAAGGAAGCTGTGCCAGGTGGAGGAGGTTGAGCTCCTAGCACCGGCCGTGCTTGCTCTTGAGCAACTAAGGTTCTCTCATGGTTCACAACTTGCTGCCTAGGTGTAGAGTTGTTTGCTTGTTCCCTTTGTATCCTTGCAATGTGATTGCAGTCCGAAGTCACATGTGTGTAGTTCCATTTACAAAGCTGGCACCACTTCTTTGTTGGTTGATTGCCAACCAATGGTGAGAAGGTTGGGCACTGCTCGGTTTTATGGCTACCTCCACATGCTCCACAGACGTAGGGGCCTGTAGGTACAGTATGCATGTATGATGGTTGGGGTCGGTAGGAAGGTTTGTAGTATTGCCCTATCTTTTTCAATACTATCTTGGCAATCTGATCTGGATTAACTAATGGCACACTAGAGTTAGAGCCCTTCCCAGAGCTACGTTTATCGTCTGGATGACTATCTTGATTTCCCATGCCAGTCATGTCAAAGTTGTCATCGTAATCCATGGCATCCATGCAACACTCATTGAAGATAACATGCTTCTTTGCATACAAGTGAGCGTGAAGCGTCTTGTTTTGTAAGCCTTCCAGGAAGATAGAAATTAATCTTCCTTGGCTTGGCTTCTCATCGTCAGGGCATCGATTGATGTACTGCTTTAGCCTATTTATGCAATCTCGCACAGATTCTTGATCTTTTTGCTTAAAAGCGTAAATTTGAGCTACCGCATTGTGCTTTTTTCCCGTTTTTGAAAACGCAGCTATAAAGCTCTTTTCTAGCCCATCGAAAGATCGCTTTGCCTCAGGCTCTAAAGTCTAAAACCATAATAAAGACTTACTCTCTAGCATCAAGCCAAATCCTTTGATTTGCGTATGCGTATCCGTGACTTACTCCGCATGTATAGCTTGCTTAAAAGCTGCTATACGGTCATATGGGTCACCGGATCCGTCATACTTCTTGACAAGCTTTTGCAGTGCAGATGGACTCACTTTTCTAGAATATTCATCGTCATGTCTCCTATATGAGTCTTGGCCTCTAACTCTAGGCTCTTCAAATATCAGTTCTCTTGGTCTATGGGGTTCTCTTGGAGGTACATATCCACTTGCTCGTGGTGTTTCTTCTCCCCTAGATTCTCTACTAATAGCCCCGGGTCTCCTTGTAGGATCAATCGTTGGAAAGACTAGTCCTTTAGCAGTTGTTTGCATGGAAGGTGCTGGTCGAGCCACACTTGGGGTTCTAGCCCATGGTGGTGCTAGTGTTTCTCCTCGAAAGGCAGATTCATCTGGACGTGCCGTGTCTAAGGTAGACACCTCTGAAGTGAAAAGGGGCCTTCCTTTCCATGTCATTTCCCTAATCTCTGGCCATTCAAGGGTTCTAAAGTCGTTCCCCCATCTATCATGAACACGTTTAGTGAAACCTTCTAGATGCTCTACAGTTATTGTATGCGTGACTGGAAGCTCTAAGCTCGGGTGCTTAGTGGTTGCATAGTAGGTTTCTACCACATCCCTATACACCTCTTTAATTGGGTCGTCTTGATAGATTTTAACTACTGGAATTTCTTTTACTATGTCCCATGGATTTTTCTTGGTCTCTTTTTCTTTTCCCGTTCTTTCTCTATCCTCCCAATTCCTGTCGGAAAACAATTCTTCAAGTAAAGAAATGGGCATACCAGGTCTACGCGATGTTCCTGGCACATTTGGATCCGATGGAAGCTCCTTCTTCTGCTTTGCTTGTGCGCTAGGTTGAAGTACATCCAAAGCATCCACTTGTTCAGGATTTTTGGTGACCTCGTAGCGTACTCCATTTCTACCCATGTACATATCGTCTTGGTAGTTTACCCATGGTGTTGGTTCAAACGCAGAATGAATGTCTGCAATTTTAACAACAAACCGGCTCATTGGATCTTTGTAGATCTCACCGCCATGCGCGTTTGTATACAAGAAATGGAGTCTCATGTTGTCAATCAACTCCCCATCTGGGATTTCAAATGGATTAGCAGAATCTGCCATACCAATGGGTGTGGATGGTCTATTCATGCCAAATGACTCGTTTACATCCATTGAAATATCACTCTCGGTTCTTGAGAGGCTCTCTGTTTGAGACTCCGAAGATATCTTGAGAATGCTCTCCAAGTTGCCAACAACCGATTGAGTGCCACTCCCTTGAGTGGTTACCCTAGATGGGGCACTAGTGTTACATCCCCCTAGTATTGTTCCCGAGCGTAGATGCATACGCTATTTTTAGCACGTTACAGTGTCCAGTTTTTGAATTTATGTATATATATATATATATATATATATATATTATAAACCCTACCTAACCACTAAATGCAACTAACATGAATACGTGTGTAAATACATATTTTATTTTATTTGATTTATTATTATTTTTTTAATAATTACATAAAAATACGAATTATGCTGAAAATACTAATTATGCAGATTACACTAATTATGCAAAAAATTATAGAAATTTAAAAAAATGCAGAATATGCAGAAAATAAGGACTCCAAAGAAAACACATAATTTACAGAATATGCAAAAAATAAGGACTCCAAAGAAAACATATAATTTACAGAATTCTTTTTTTAATTATTTTTAATTATTTTTAATTTTAAATTTTTTAAATTTTTTTAAAAAAAATACAAAAAACATGAAAATTGGTATGCGGAAATTACAGATTTTAAAAATTTAAAGATTAACAAAAAAACCAAAGAAAAATAAAAAAATAAAATACTAACGTGGCACCTTATCGCTTCCAAATCATGCGCCGGCACCTTATCGCCTTCTCCTTCTCTGCTGCTCAGCCACCTTCTCTGCTGACGCCACCGCCGCTGCTCTCTCTGCTGCGGCCAGCTCCGGCCTCACCTTCGCCTCCTCTGCTGTGGCCGCCTTCGCCGCCAGTAGCTGAAGCCCTTCGGCCACCTTATCGCCTTCTCCTCTGCTGACGCCACCGGCGCCTCCACTCTCCGCTGACGCCATCGGCAACTTGTAACGCAGAGAGTGTGATAGGTCGACGGCTGTACGGATCCGTTGGCTGGGCCAGCCCAGCAGATCAGACCAGTGGGCACTGAGCTAGTGAGATGAGCAGAGTCGGGGGGTAACTGGTCTTTCACGTTTTTTGAATTTAAAAAAAAAAAACATGCGGCCTTATCCGGTCCCTCCACTCTCTGCTGACGCCACCGGCGGCCTCTCCTCCTCTCTGCTGACGCTCTGCTGACGCCTTGAAGCAGCAAACAAGAATCCACCATATACTGTTGCTGCTGCTTTTTCCCCTCAGATCTAGCGCATATATATAATATATTCACTAGTTGAGGGGTGTATGTTGAACTTGCAGCAGCTGCTGCTGTTGATGATCATATGAGCTCAAGCTGCATTTTCTAAGCATCTAACATGCGTTATACTCAAGCTATGCAATAATGGCCTTCAATTGGAGGTTCAAAATGTTGTTAATGTTGTTGGTGCTTTCATCATGTCTGCAAGCGGCCTCTGCAACTGATCACGCCGCTGATGATGCGTGCCCCTCCTTTGTGTTTGCATTTGGGGACTCTTGACGAGGTCAGGCAGTTTTGACCCCTTGGGTCTCGTTGAATGTTTAGAATGTAATGGCTGCCAAGGATCCTCAACCAACCGTAGGTCGTATCCCCAGCAGCGGCGCCAATGGAAAGACGGTCGTCTCCCTACGTATGCAATATGGGCAAGTAGACTACGCTCCTAGCTCACCAATGGAATGATAAATACTCCTTTCATTGCTAGGGGATTCAACCCGGTTAGGTGCATGGAAGCTTTCTCTTTCGGGAGAGGATGCTATGAACACCACTACCTTGAAATAGACTTTACACACACAAGCTCAATCTTGCCATAGCTCATTCACTCATCAACCCACTCATTCATGCATCCAATACAAGAAGAAAGCTAAGCTAATGCATACACAAGCTCAAAGCATACTTCATTCTCAAGCACCTACTTCCCTAGCATGCACACAAACCTTGAAGCTTAATGGAACTTGAAAATAAACATGCATTCTCATTCACTACTCAAGCAATGCCTTGCCCATGGATAAGCTACAAGCTATGGAGAAGCTTAAGCTTGAATCCACTAGCACACAAAGCCTAATAGAGAACCCACAAGCATAAACAAAGAAGCATCCATACTAGAGAATAGAAATGAGAAGAGAGAAAAACATCATCTCATTGCAATGAATTAGAAGAGTATTTCTCATACAATAGTGTAGATGGGGAGAGAGAAGAGCTTGCACCTCTATGAACAAGAGGGAGAGCTAGTCTCAAGAGAGCTCAAGCATGAGTTCAGTCCAAAGTGTGTGTGAGCTCTCAAATGAGCCACTATTTATACTAAAACTCCTAAAACTCCCAAAACTTCCCATGTGGGATTATTCTCAAGCCCACTCCCACACTCACCTACAACTTGGAACTCTCTACAAGAGCCCTAAATAAGAATGTCAAGTCTCTATTTTTCCTGCTTCCATCTTTGTGTTGCATCCTTGCATTGATCACACCACTCATCACGTAACAAAAACAAACTTGGTGGCAAGGAGGTAATAACGAAATTCCTTACTGCATATATTATTGCCAACCCTTCTCGCTCTGTAGTGGTGTAGTTGATCTCAGCATCCTTCAACTGGCGAGACTGGCAAAGCTAATGGGGTAGTCTAGTTTGTGTTCTCCAGGTTGAGTTAGCACACACCCAATAGCAAAGTTTGATGCATCAATATGCACATGGAAGATTAAATCCTAGTTAGGCATTCTCAAGATTGGAGCACTCGCCAAGGCCTTCTTTAATAGCTCATAGGCACGGTCACATTCTTCGGTCCAAATAAACTCGATGAGAAGCTTATACAATGGTCGAGCTATCTCGGCGAAGAATAGAATAAACCTTCGATAATAACCAACGTGGCCCAGAAAGTGTTGGACTCCCTTATAGTTGGTGGGTGTGGGGGCAATTCCAGAATGACCTTGATTTTACTCTCGTCAACGGAAATCCTATTTTTGAACACTATATGTCCTAAGATAACTCCGTGTTTAACCCAAAATTGGCATTTGAAAGGATTCAATGAGATGCGATATAATCTACACCTTTCAAATATTTTTCGTAAACACATCAAGTGCTCATCCCAAGAGGAATGAACACAAAGATCATCTAAGAAAGCTTCACAAAAGTCCATTAGATATTCCTGAAAGGCTGTATTTATCAATCGTTGGAATGTTGCAGGTGCATTGGTCAAGCCAAAAGCCATGACGCGGAAGGCAAACACTCCAAACTCCGTGATAAATGCTGTTTTAGCTTGGTCCTCTACTGCAATTGTGATCTGATTGTAACCTGAGTACCCATCTAAAAAGCTATATGCCTCCTTGCCTGCAACTCTTTCAAGCACATGTTCAGAATACGGCAAGGGGTAATGATACCTTCTGGTGGATGCAATAACCTTTTTGAGATCAATGCACACTCTGAGTTTCCCATTCTTCTTTGGTACGATGACTATCGGAGAAACCCATTCTGAGTGCTCAATAGGGTATATGAATCCACATTTTACAAGCTTTTCAATTTCCTCTTGTACAATCTTTGCGTACTTAGGATTCATTGGGTAGGGACGTTGCTGGATTGGTTTAGTGGTGCTAATCATTGGAATCGTGTGTTGCACCACAGAGGGTGGAACACCCTTCATATCATGATATGTCCAAGCAAATATGTCCTTGAATTCTTCAAGAAGCTTCTTGAGTGTAGCTTCCTCTGTCTGGGTGAGGTCTTGAGCAATAAAAACTGGTTTAGACTCCTCACCTGGATCTGCTAAGTCTATCTCCTTAACTATCGCAGGGCCATCGTAGACACCGCTACTCCCATTGGTAGGCGTTCGTTGGGCTTTTGTGTAGACCACTTTACCTGTGGATGGTGAATGATTTGAAATGCTCGGGTGTGGGGTGTAAGTTTACTGGTTCTTGTTGTGCCCGGCTTTTTTCTTTTAATTCTGCCTCCTTTTGCTGCTAAGCTAACTCTTGGTTTTGCCACCTTCTTGCAGTACGACTTAGTTTTGGCTTCTCTTCGATTTCTAATTGGGCGACGTCATGAGCTGGCGGAATACACCACATGACACTTTGGAGGTATTGTCCCCAATTATCTGCTAACTTCCGATGAGCGTCAATAGCCCCTACATAACTAAGCCATTCTGCAGTGGATCTCTCTTTGTTTATTGCAGTTCGTACATTAGCTCAATAGCATTGGCGCTTATGTCTCGTTTTCTTCTTACCAAGTTTTTGATTTCTGTTTCTATCAGATTCGGACTCACTTGGTCGATCTTCACTTGTGTCCCCCTCACTCTCGGGTGAATTGCAAGAGGTCACCGTCCTAGGTCTTGAGTTCATTGCTGTCCCACTTGGGTGAATATTTGATTCATCCCCCCCATCAGGCTCAGAGTCAGTTTCTTCTTGAGATTCAGATGACTCAGAGTTGCATTGGTCAGAGTCTTCGCTACTACTGTCAGTGTCACGGGAGTTTGCCGCTTTCTCGCCATCAGGAGTCAAGTGCATAACACCTATCATGTTTATTGGCACTAATGGTGGCATATCTTGCCCCTCAGGTGTTACCTAACTTGTGCCTCTATTTTCCCATGTGTCTATGGTTGCCGCTAGGTGTACCCAATCCACATTATCCGACTCAGTGTACCCGGTAGGACATCCATATAAGGAGAATCTTTCCCATCATCAGTCTCTTTTTTGCATGTATAGCAATACCTTAATGGGGCGGAGTGAATAGTGGTATCCGATCGATTATCGATGATAACCTTGCTTCCTAAAGGATGCGCGTGACCATTCTCAAGATCAACTCGAATGACAAAGTCCTGGAATTGTAGATAGACATGGTTTTTCGACCAGTCATGTACCATTTGTGCTTCCCTCATGAAAGGACGTCCTAAGATTATTTGATATGACATAGGATGCTTGGAGAAATCCATTACAATGAAGGTATGTCTTACCTTGTATCCCAGAACCTTGATCTTAAGGTCTCTTAACATCCCAATAGGTTTAGCAATAGTTCTGTTTGCCATCTTAACCACTATGTTTGTGACTTCAAGGTGAGGTCTTCCCATAGATTCCCAACAGTTTTTAGTCACAATGCTCACTCCAGCACCACCATCAAGGATTCCCTTTAAAGTTAATCCCTTGGTAGTAATGGGGAGGGTTGCGTTAGATTCATCACTTTCAAAGTATTGTCCCAACTTGTTAACAGGTATTTCAACGACCGAGTCTTCCTCTAGGTTGAGTTGTAGATCCCAATGTTCCCCTTCATCTTGAAGCGTGTCGGGTCTATCCATATTTGCAAATTGTGGTAACCCCGCCTTTAGTTCTCCATTGAGAAATGCCCGAAGAGCTAAGAATAGCTCAGGATCTCCGTATAACTTGGATATGATCGTGGTTTTGATTTCAGAGGACATGAAATCCATTAGCTTAGACACATTCAACGGTACTTTTCGAGATATCGCCCCTTGACTAGGGACTAGTGAAGATGGAATCACTTCCTCTTCGATGGGGTCAGGCATTCCCTCACTAAACATTCTTTCCAGCAAGAAGGGTGGTTGCCCACTTCCTGATGTCCTATCCTCACTTTCTTTCCGAATGATACTAGGTATAGCTAACGGTTTATGGCTCCTGTGAGGTTGAACTTGTGTAGGAAACACTGTATCTGGAATTTTGATTCTTCTAGGGTCTGCTGGCTCGAGTTCTCTTTGTGTTTCTTCCACCAAACCCCTTAAGTGTTGCACTTCTTCAATCTCCTCAACTGGGTTTGGGTAAGTTCCAATCTTTTTCTTAAGGGTCTTTGGCCCACGTGGCTTGTCTTTGGGAGTCTCAGTCAGTTTGGGTGGCCAAGAGGGCATTAACTGACTTAGTTGTGGGGCCGAGGAAGTTTCCTTCTGTTTCCCCTGATTTATGTATTCACTTGATTCTCCTTCGTTGAGCTCCTGAGTGGGTTCCTCCCTTAAGGTAGTGGCTTTGGTCCCCATGGTTTCCATTGAATCCGAATCATCTTCAGGATCATTCATATACATGGGGTCGTCTCCTGTTCCTATGTTAGTCTTTGAACTAGGCTTGGAGCTCGTGGCATTAAGCGATCTCTTCCGTCGCATTTTCTTTTTCTTTGCTCGAGCAATTGATGCAATATCCCTCTCTTCAAGAATGTAGTTTTGATTTTGAAGCATTGACCGTGTAACTACATTCGCGGGTACAACAGGTGTGGTTCCTCGTGCCTGGTTGGTGACCTCAACCAAATTCAATGGCGTAATCTTGGGTGCACTAGGATTATGTGGACATTGTGAGCGATCAAATAATCTATGCCACATCAATTACATGTAAGTATTGGCATTCTTGATGTGCTCCCTTGATTTGGTTGCATTTGGGTAGCGATCTTCTGTAGCCTATTAGGGCACTCCACTACACGATGCGGTCCACCACAATCGTAGCATTGAAGAGGGGGTCTCCTTGCCAAGGTATTAAGGTTTTGCCCTCTTGTGGCGAGAGCAGCCACTTGATATACAGGCTTGACTTGCCCAAAATGATCCTCCATGTAGTACTGGGGAGTCATTTAAAACGTATCAATCCTATATTGAAGAGTGGGGAGTCATTTCAAACGTATCAATCCCATATTGAAGAGTGGGGTCTATCTCCTCTTCATAATCCCCACATGCACTATGTGACTCACAACCCATCTGGTTTATTGGGGTAATCCTTGGATGTGGAGGTTGTGGTCCTAGCACTGGCGGTGGTAACGGCACAGACTAGACTACATTCGGGTTCCTTGGAACTATGTGCTGTAATGGTTGCTCGACAGGTTGTGCAGGCATCAGCGCGGGTACTTGAGGTGTGTTTGACTAGGCTAGTGGTGCCTGATTTGCCAACATTCGTTTAAGTACTAGGCAATCCTTAGTTGATGGCCATACTTACCACATGCATTGCAATTCCCATTGAATTTGACTCTGAATGTGGGACATTCACTCATGCTATGTGGTACTAAGCAAACCGAACACCATTGTTGCTCTCTTCTTGGGTACATATGGCTATTTTGAGGAGCGCAATTACCCCTAAAGTATTCTTGGAGAGCCTTAGTAAGGTCGGTTCACAGACATTTTGGATATCTTAGGCTCCTTGGCAATAGGTTTTACCGTCATTGGCTCGTGCCCAGATACTTGCGAACTAACGGATTTTGTCTTCGAAGATACCTTTTTACTTGCAATCATCAAGTTGTCTTCTAATTGAACACCATATTGGGGAATATGGGAATTTCCCACAAGTTTGGGACATGTGGTCAAAACTTTGGATTTTCCATAACTTTAACACCATTAATCCAAAATGAGTGGTTTATGGCTCTTTAGATCCCATTTTTCAAGCGCTTTCCAATGATAGGTCACATGATAGGGCTTTGAGAAACTTACAAACATGTTATCCATGTCCCCACTTTTTTTTAGTATTCAAAAATGGGAATTGGGAGATTCCCAAATTCTCTAATATGGTGTTATTGGATTGCATTGGCAGTGACTGCTTCCCACGTTGTAAGACCTCTAATGATTAAGCCATTGTATATGTCCTCGTGATGCAATCCGTAGATGAATCTATCGAGCAGTTGGTTGTTATTGAAGCGCTCATCGTCTCGCGAGTGCAGTAAGAACTTAGATACTTTAATCGACTAATAAAGTCTCTCACACTCCCCTTCCTCGCGTTCAGCTTTTTGGAGTTGAGATGCTGCTCCCCAAAGCACACCCTCACGTATGTATTCTTTCAAGAACAATCTCTTGAGAGTGGGGTAGTGAGTGTGCTCTTCAACCCTTAAGGTTCGATACCAATCTCCGACCTTCCCACTCAATGTTAAGCCTAAGGCTTTACACTTATGCAGCTCATTGTGCTCTTCCAAGGAATCACACACGTGTTCAAAGACTTCAATGTGCTTCCTCACATCCTCGTTACCACTGAAGTTCTGAGTGAGCTTAGCCACTTGTACCGCCTTGCTTCTAGGTTCCCTCTCAGGCATGCCCCGCATGTTTTCCGCAATAGATCATCCGATCGTCTGAGCAAACGCTGCAAGATCACCTAGGTGAGCAGGCATAGCTAGTGGAGGTACTTCTGGGATAGCCTGGTTGATAGGAATTGGCGTTGGTCTGGGTATGTAGGCAGCTGACATAGGATATGATATGTGACTAGGCCTAGCTCCTCTTGGATAAGGGTTGTGATAAGGTGGTCGTGGAGCATATGCCATTGGCATACTAAGAGGTGTAGGATCTACATGAGCATGAGTAGCGATAGGTACATATAGTCGATAGGCACTGGCACGCACTATTGTTAGGTACTGTTCCACTAGGTAGCGGTGTCGTACTAACTACAGTGGTAACAGGTGCGCCTTCCATCATGCTCATCATTGGGGTAGGCATTGTGGATTCCCTAATGGAAAGTTGAGCCAAGGTTGGACAGATAAAGTTACTGCTCGTGGGCTTAACCTGCATTGAGACTCCAGGCAAAATAACATATGAAGGGTCTATGGGACTCACCGAGGGAGTCTCCAATTGTGATAGGGTTGGTTGTTTGGCCTTGCCCGTATCCAAAAATCTCATAGGGCCAGTGGAAACTAGGTTCACTCCCCTATTTTGCCTCTCAATTTGGATAATTCTATGAATAACCTCACATATCATTTGTTGTTGCTCCTCTAGATTAGTGGCGCTAGATGTAGATGGTATGACTTCTAACCAACCTACATGGTATGTGTAACCCGTGTATAGGTCAGTTAGAGTCTCTGTGTGTAGATCATATTCCCAATTTTCATTGAGAAATATCCCATCTAGACTTGGAGTGCCAAACGGTTCTCTCTTGAAGTGGTCACAATGTCACTTCTTATGGATTGACTTTTAGGGACCTCTACTTTAGGAAGCACGTTGGAAGGTGGTAGCTCAGTAGGGCCCTCATTAAACAAAGTGGATAGAATATCCACATGGACACTCTTTGGGGGGGTAGGGTCTACATAAGATGTGAATGGCGAATCCACTACCCCTCCTTCATTTACTTCGCTTGTTGCATGTTCAGAGCGTGTAGCTCTACTAAAGGTCTTTATTAGATGACTAAACACGCTAGATCCGGGTTGTGGGGTCCAAACTGGCATGTTTTGGATTGTCTCCTCAGGGTTCTTGGTAGGGTGCCCTTCCATGGCTTCTGAGTCAGAGGACGAGTCACTATTCGCTATTCGTGGATCTTGGGTTGCACTTCCCTGGGTTCCAACTGAAGGCCAAGATGCCAACGTGGAGGGATGGTGTGAGCCTGCGTAAACTGAAACGCTTTCTAGTGGCTCAAACTCTAGCACCCGACCAGAGCGTAGATGCATGTGACGTGTGTACCCTACGGGCATTGGTAACTACCCTTGAAGCCCACACAAGTGGTTTCTTAGAGGTGTTTCACACCCCGTTTTTACTTGTTTTTATATTGTTTTTAACCTGTTTTTAACCCCCTTACTTATGGTCGAACCTGAACTAGGGCGTGTGATAGCTCAAAACGAGTGTATCGTTCAAAGGGTCCTAGTGTGCTTTGCAGCATAGTGTTTGCCTATCCAGAGCTATTGTGGTCCTCAAAACAGTCTGTTTCCTTGTGGGGGAAAGGGTGAAGGCCTATTTGCTTGTGGAGGAAAGGGTGAAGGCTTTATCCCACATGCTCACTTCACTCCTTGTGGGGGAAAGGGTGAAGGCCTATTTGCTTGTGGAGGAAAGGGTGAAGGCTTTATCCCACATGCTCACTTCACTCCTTGGGGGGTGGGCTACATATAGAGCTCCACTTTCCTTAAGCTCTCACTTGAAAGAAAGCTATGGAGGCTCACTCTCCTATATATATATATATCAAAAGACCGAGATCGAGGTCGGGGTCAATTGGGGGTTTTTTCTTTTCAAAATTTTTTTCTCCAAATACAAAATCTTTCCTCTCAACACGTTTGTTTTTTCTTTAAAAAAGTTTAATTTTTTTTTCTAAATTTAATATTAATAATTTTTTTAATTTTTGGATTTTTTTAAGATAAGTTTTCTAGGGTTTCTTTCTAGGGTAAGTTTTCTAGGGTTTCTTTCTAGGGTTCAGCCTTGGCCGCGTCACATTTCGCACACAGCGCAGGCCTGTGGATTCAAAAATCCCTCTAAACGCAGAAAACCAGAGAACAAAACACAAAAAACCAGAGAACAGATTGCAGAACATGAAAAAACCTCAACAACAAACACACAGTCGTCTTTTCTACAGTGTAAATTTCACTTCACGCAGCAGCAGCCCGAGCTGCAAACTAGAGCTTGGTGCAGGGCATCTCCCCCGACAGCGGCGCCAAAAAAGTGCGCGTTTGCCGCACAGGTCGTAGAACTGGGGACTTGTCGAACACCGTATGCGAGCCACGAATGGCTGCAAGCATACAACCAGGGTGTGTAACTCACCGCTCAAACCGTCGCCGTGGAGGATTCCTGCGTCGTAGTGAAGAAGGAGCCATCGTTGCTGCTCTATCGCCTCGCCACCGCCGTCGTGCCGCTACACAGCGCTCGATCGCTCTCTCTCTCTCTCTCTCACACGCAGGAGAAGGAAACCAAGAAGATAAGGCAAGAGCACTCTTATATTCAACACATGAGAATGAGGGTTTTAGGGTTACATTTGACTCTTATAGGTGACTTGGCCGTTCACACATGGGTGCCCATACATGGCCGGCCGATCCTAACCCTTATCCTACTGATATTCAAGGTGAGCCTCTCATCGGTGATCACCCAATCCCTTTATCCTTTGCATATGGTGCCAACAACCCTGGCCCATGACTCAGAATACTTAAATTAATTACATGACGTAAAACATAGTACGTCTCAGTGTCCGTCATAGGTTTAGGATGTCCATCATAGGTTAACATTTACATGGTATGCTTCCTTTCTCACACCTAAGCCATGACCAATTGTCTAAATAATCTTTCCCTCTCTCTATACCACATTACAAAACCATTCCCTCTCTCTCTCTCTCTCTCTCTCTCTCTCTCTCCATGTTTTTTCTATCCACTATGTGTGCAATTGCATGAAGAAACTCCATGGCACCGCGAGACTACTTAGGAGAACTCTACACAAGAAGCTTCACAAAAGTGACAGTACCAATGCTATTTTAAAGCAAAACATTATAAGCATCTAGATTCCAAATGTACACATGAATTTGTAGTGGCCAACTAAGAAAAACACCCCACACATCATCGACATAACCATAGGCCTTCATCATTCAAAAAAGTTCATTTCAATACATAAACTTAGCTATATGTTTTTCCCTATCCACTTTGTTGATTTGTTTCTCTCACATGAATGAATTGCAATACATATTATTTGTCCCCATTTTGTCAACTCTTGGTAAAAGAGAAACCATATAAATGAGTAAAAATATTCAGAAGCTCGTATACTTGTTTTTTCTCTCTTATGGTGGTGGAGAGAAGAGAGAACCGAGCAAGGTATTATGTTACACATGAGATTATACATTGCTGGCATATGGTGGAGAAATAACATCATGTAATGTGCATGTTACATTTGTTGTAATCAATCCAAGGCATTATATCAAAGTTCCTATGTATGCACGATATCGACAACAACAAAAAAAGCGTAACACCAAGGGGTACAGACACACATACATGCACATGCATGCATCTATTGTGTTCACAACATGTACATAACAGACGTACACCTATTGCATTCATATGTTGTGTGCACAAGAAGGTGCATACATTTGTTGTGTGTAGTATGTAAGATTCTTCCCCCAGCCCTCATGATGTCTAGTATCTTCCCCTGTAATTCATTCCCCTCTTCAGAAATATAAAAGATCTTGTTTCTACCTGTTTTGGCCTAGAGAGAGAAAATATTCTAGAGAGATATTATTCAAAAAATATAAAAGATCTTGTTTCTACCTGTTTTGGCCTAGAGAGAGAAAATATTCTAGAGAGATATTATTCAGATTTTAAATATTTTTGCATAGAAAAATACCTCATCTTATTAAAATAAGTTCCCCTGAAATAGAAGTTCAAAAAGATTTTCAAAAGGTGCATTAGAAATTAAGTATAATCTGTTCAAGATATCTGTTCAAGAGGCATTATCCTGGGGGTGAAGATTTTTTCGAAATTTTAAATTAAGATTCCTATGGACCAATAAGATTCATCCAAATGTAGGGAGGAGATAAATAGAAGAATAAAAGGAAAATCCCAAAAAAATGAGTAAATACTCACATAAGATGAAGAGTTGACTAAGGACAAAGTTAATAGTTAAAAAAGAGAGATATTTAGGTGAAATGATGCATTTTTGACACCTCTGCATGGGGGAATTTCCCTCATGAAGAGGGCAGGGCACCTATTTCACATGCTTGAATGAGTTTTAAACTCCCAAATAATGAGATATTTTCATCTCTCCTCTCTCCTGTTTCAACTAGATCCAAAAAGTGACCGAAACTGACCAAAAAATGTTCAAAAATTGACCAAACTGATCTCGAAAATTCTAGAATCAGTTGGCTTGGTTAGAGGCTCACTTTTCCTATAAATAGAAGCCCTCCCCTTTGTTGAAACTTAATAGTGTTTTATGCACTGTTACTCTGTTCCTCCCAAGCCAAGAACTGTGAATTTATTAATAATTCACTAGTTTTTGACATTTCCCTCTTCCAAAGATTGGTCGCCACTCTTGTTACAAACAAGAGTTGAACCCTCAAACCATCAAGCAAAAGGAAAGCTCCAAGAAATTATGTAAGTAGAGATTCTTGTATTTTTCTATTGATTTTATGTTTTTCTAATGTTTATGATTGTTTGAAGTGATAAATGGATGTAATGCCTTGATCGAAAGGCTTTTCCCCTCTCTCTTCTTAGAATCAACCCTTCTTTATCCTAGTTAAGTGAAAATTATTGAAATTAAAATTTTTATAATATTTTCTCTTTTATAAGTGAATTTTGATTAGTATAGGTTACTTTAAATCAATTAGAGTTAATTTTTAAGACAAAATTAAGTAGAAAAAATTGAAAAATGGTTAGCCATACAAAGGAGGTTATGGTGAAATTTTTAGAAATAAGAATTATCTTTTATTATGCTAAAAGAGCAATTCCTATCAGTTCTATACTCTAAAAGTGTCATTTTCATGCATAGAAGATGCATATTGATTATTATTATTCTTATGCATAAAGAAATAATTTTCTTCTATTATGAAAGTGTTACTTTCATCAAAATAGATTTTATGCATAAAGAAATAATTTTCTTTTATTATGAAAGTGTTACTTTCATCAAAATGGATTTTTAGGCATAAAAGATTATTATTTTATTGTACAGTGTTACTTTTATCATAATTGATTTTCATGCATAGAGGTATGCATAAAAGATTATTATTTTATTGTAAAAGTGTTACTTTTATCATATTTGATTTTCATGCATAAAGGTATGCATAAAAGATTATTATTTTATTGTAAAAGTGTTACTTTTATCATAATTGATTTTCATGCATAGAGGTATGCATAAAAGATTATTATTTTATTGTAAAAGTGTTACTTTTATCATATTTGATTTTCATGCATAGAGGTATGTATAAAAGATTATTATTTTATTGTAAAAGTGCTACTTTTATCATAATTGATTTTCATGCATAGAGGTATGCATAAAAGATTATTATTTTATTGTAAAAGTGCTACTTTTATCATATTTGATTTTCATGCATAGAGGTATGCATAAAAGATTATTATTTTATTGTAAAAGTGTTACTTTTATCATATTTGATTTTCATGCATAGAGGTATGCATAAAAGATTATTATTTTATTATAAAAGTGTTACTTTCATCATATTTGATTTTATGCATAAATAGGATGCATAAGAAAAATTCTTTTATTCTAAAAGTGTAATTCCTACTAAATTGGATTTATGCATGGAAAGATGCATAAAGAAATCTATTTTTAGTTCAAAAGAGTTATTTTCGTCAATTTTGATTTTATGCATAGGAAGATGCATTAAAGATTTGATTTTCTATTCAAAAGTGTCATTCTCATTTAAAATGAATTTATGCATAGGAAGATGCATAAAAGATTGATTTTTATTTCGAAAGTGTTAGTCTCCTTAAATTGGAATTTATGCATAAATAAATGCGTAAAGAAATCTTATATCGAAAATAAGAATTCTCTTGTATTCTATAAATAGATATGAGGATGTGAAATGAATCAATTAGATGAAAATGAACGAGGAATAGATGGAGATGTATGTATGTGAAAGAATAGATGTAGTTATATGTATGTGAAAGAAATGATGTAGATATGGAATGTGGATGTGGATGTATGTAAATGTGAATAAGGATGTGGAATGTGGATATGGATGTCTGGATGTGAATGGAATGTGGATGTAGATGTATGTAAATGTGAATAAGAATGTGGAATGTGGATATGGATGTCTGGATGTGACTGGAATGTGGATGTGGATGTATGTAAATGTGAATCAGGATGTGGATGTCTGGATGTGAATGTGAATGTGGATGTATGTGAATGTGAATGTGGATGTGTGAATGGGGATATGGATGTAGATATGGAATGTGAATGTGGATGCATGTGAATATGAATGTGGATGTGTGAATGGGGATATGGATGTAGATATGGAATGTGGATGTGGATGTATGTGAATGTGAATGAGGATGTGGAATGTGGATATAGATGTATGGATGTGAATGTGAATGTGGATATATGAATGTAGATGTGGATGTGGATTTATGAATGTGGATTTGGATGCGGATGTATGAATGTGGATGTGAAAATGGATGTATAAATGTAGATGTGAATATGGATGTACGAATGTGGATGTGTGTGTGGAATAATGAATGCAAATATGAATGTGAATGGATATGAAGTCGATATGAGCGAATGGATGAGATGAGATGTCATGTGAATCAGAATGTGAATGAATAATATAAGATAGATAGGAATGGATGTTATGTGAAGTGAATGAATCCTATGTGATAGGATAGAATGATGTATCTCGTCAAGAATGGATACACATATGAATTGGAATTGGATTAAATAATATGGATTGATGTGGAATAATGTGGAAAGATGAGAGTTCAATATAGAAACTGTATTTGTGACATGTTTGTAAATGACTGTTTTATGTCAAGAATGCTGGGGAAGCATTTTGACCATCTTGTGATTAAGGTCGTGGAGACCTAACTGATAAAGTTGCAACTGCTGAGACGGAGAGTCAATGGAGGACGTCTCATTGAACAAGGTCGGCCGAGGTCTTGACCAGTCTCCGTTCGATTTAAATGGTGAGCTTTCGATACGGTGGATGAGGGACCAAGGAAGCGGCCTATGAGTGAAGCGCTAGGTGACTTGCGAAGGATCCTAGAGGGTGCTGACCATACGGTGCTCGGGCTCTGGGTCACCGAAGATACCCACACGTGCATCGTGGAAGATATTGGAACAAGGAGTAAGAGTTGTTTTCTGAAACTGGGTATGGATCTGGTTGATTGACCTTGCTGATCCTCAATGGATGAGTCCATGGCTCTCTTATATGGATGTGTTGATTGATCTTGCTGATCTTCAACGAGGATTCCATCTTGATTTTTATATGTAAAAATATTGTCGAGTACTATGAGCTAGGAACTATTGAAAAGGCCCCTGAGTGAACAGGTGGCGAGCGTTCTGGTTGCCAATGATGCCATAAGTGCACCGATGAATGTATGATTGGAAATATAGATTCAACCAAAGATTTTGAGGATTGTCATCAGTGACATAATGGTTTCATTAAAGGATTGTTTTAAAGTTAGCTGATGCTGAGAAAAAGGCAATTTCATATTGGGTGTGTAAGTGGTGTGACTAGTAATTTTATGTTTGCATGAACTTTTGGCTAGGGGGCCTGGGAACTCTTTTCCCTGGTATACCCGGACAAAACCTAACCAAATTTCTAATTGGATCCTATCACTACAGTGGTTGGGCGGTTGGCTAACCCATGGGGCTGGACTGATGGATCCTTAAATCGCGACTTAATTTCTGTTTAGTTCGATAGATGAAGTAAATCCTGGACAAAAATTGTTCTATGGAAAAAGGATCAACGGCTGTGCCTCTCGACGATGAGGAAAAAAGCATTGGTCTCTATGATCCAAGTGCAATCTGTCCCTTGATTTGACTATGGAACTTACGAGTTCAGTCAGATCAGTTCAGTTAGTTAAGGCTTTTGACTACGTTAGGAAAAAGTTATCCTGGTGGAATCGCCTGTGCTTTCCGGGCAAAGGAAGTTTTTCGAGTTCGGCTAGTCTGGATATCCGTGGTGGTGGGCGAGGCCCCGAGTGTGGGACCCTACCCCGCACAAGAAGTGCTACTTCTACTGCTAGCACCCCCGAATCCGTTGCACGGTGGGGACAGGGATCTCACATAGTATACCTACCCAATATTGTGAATTATTAACCATGTACATGGAGCTATTTCAAGAAAGCAATGAATTCACCCGATTCATAAAATCCTCATGAGATACATTTTCTAGACCCATTCACATATAGGACACACATGTACAATAGTATGAATTGTTAACCATGGCATGGAGCTATTTCAAGAAAGCAACAAATCCACACGATTCATAAAATCCTCATGTCATTGAGACACTGTTGATAAAAATCAATTAAACACACCATTTATAATTACTTGTACCATAGTTTGTGCTTTCATATTCCTCAAACATTTTTAACCCATTTCAATGATTTATATTAAGAACTTAATCTTAATAATAATACTATGTTCATGCATTCAACATACGTAACTAGGCAATCTATAATATTGCAAACTATGTGATTCAAATGATTTTAGCAACCGATACTTGCCATTTGCAGGACATATCATAAAAAGTGTGTGTGTGTGTACGATGTGTGTTTTTGGAGTGTGGGAGTGGGTGGGTGTTACCTTAGAAAATGTATAATAACACATAAGATGGTTTTGTTAAAGTTCTACTTAAAGTTTTTGCACTTTCAAGTAAGGTATTCTTTTTTTCACCTCTAATGTATTTCACTTACACATTGGGTTTCAATATAGGTATTATTCTAGAAAATGGTGTTCAATATTCATCTTACAAGTACACAATAATGTATTGTCTTTTTATCCTTCAATGTATTTCACTTACACAATGGTGTTCAATATTCATGTTAACGTACTTATATTTGTAAAAACAATATATAATTTAGGACTACTTTTTATCATGATTCATTTAAAGGAGTTATGGATGGTTTCTTGTATGTGAGGTGTCATAAACTATAATATTAAGGAAAGGCTCACGAAACTCAATTTGTGTCAAATGAACTAAACATATATTCTTTGAATAGAATGAATGTCCAATGTAAAGTGGAAAAAGGGTGCTATAAAAAATTTTGAAACATGTCAAAAATATAGTTACAAAATTTCTACATCAGTTGTTTTTGGTATTTGAAAGGCTATCAAATTAGTTTTTATAAGAATCTCCTCAAGTTTATGAAATTATAACCTTAAAGAAGATTAGGAGAAAATTGAAACAAAGTTAAGCATGGATGCTCCACCATCCCATTAAAGACCTCCTACACAAGTACAAAAGTAATTAGGAGAGAATTGAAGTAGATGCTCCACCATCCCCTTAAAGACCCCCTACACAAGTTTAAAAGTAATTAGTATTCACGTTGTTGACCTTTAAAAAAAACCTTTAAAAGTTATTCACAAACATTTTAGCTAGTGCTCATGTGGGTTTTATTTATCCTTCATTACATAGTACGTTTTCCACACAAAAACACATGATGTGTTTGTTTCACCCAATAACATCATTCTTGATAATGAAATAGAATGACGTCCTTTGAAATAAAATTTCAACTCAACCCATGGTTCAAGGAATAAGTTGAGATTTTCCAATCAATCATTTGTGTCAAGACAAATTCAAAAATAAACAAATGGAATGTTTAAAAAAAGGATAACAATATAATGAACCACTTCTATATAGAAATCCCAATGCTAAGGGGTAAACCGATCACTCTCTTATAACATACACCATGTTTTAAAGGATTGACTTGTAGTAAAACATTATGTACACTATAATTGGAGAATGAACTAGCTTGCTCTATAACTAAAAGTTGCAATGAATCCCCCTCTCCACAATGTAGATGAAGCAAATGCGAACACCGCAAAATAGTAAGGCGCTTCCTCGTCTCGACAGGCCGCATCCCATAGCCAATCGTCGTTTGAGACTTGATGAGAGCCTCAACCTGTGGGTTTGTATGGGACAAGAGGACGAGGACCCATGCCACATCTATACAAACAAATAAAATATTAAAAAAAATTATGCAAGCCTTATGCAAGCTAGAGAAGCCTTATGCAAGCATTATGTTTAAAGTACTATGCATAAGCTTAATCACTATGAGTTATGCAAGCCGTTACGCAAGCCTTGCATAAAGCATTATGCATTAGGCCTTCTGCATAAAGTTTATGCATGAGGCCTTCTGCATAAAGTTTATGCATAAGGCTTATGCATAAAAATCACTATGCATAAGGCCTTAAGCGTAAAACTATGCATGAGGCCTTATGCATAAGGTTTATGCATAAAGCACTATGCATAAGGCCTTAAGCATGAGGTCTTAAGTGCATAAAGCTATGCATGAGGCCTTGTACATAAAGCTTATGCATAAGGCTTATGCATAAAGCACTATGCATGAGGCCTTAAGCATAAAGCCTATGCATGAGAGATTATGCATAAAGCTTATACATGAGGCCTTATGCATAAAGCATGCATGAGCATGAATCATAAAGAATTATGCATAAAGCTTATGTGCAAACCCACAAAACAAATCCTCAGCACCACACAAGGGTGCAATAATAATAGAGGAAAGATATGAAAGCACTTACCTCTTTTTCGTGATGATAAAAGAGAGGATTAGAGGACCTACAAAACCAACAAAAGGGTGAGGAAAGGATTAGTGATGTATACATACAACAAAAGCTTATGCAAGCCCTAAGCCTTATGCATGCTATACTAAAGCTTATGCATAAAGCATGCATGAGGCCTTATGCATAATAAAGCTTTAAGCATAATGCTTTATGAATGAGGCCTTATGCATAATAAAGCTTTAAGAATAATGCTTTATGCATGAGGCCTTATACATAAATCTTATGCATAAAGAATTATGCATAAGGTTTATGCATAAATCGCTATACATAAGGCCTTAAGCATAAAACTATGCATGAGGCCTTATACATATCTGATTCGCATTACATCTCATCACATCTATTCACCTCACATTCTCGTCACTCCTATTCTCATCGCATCCATCCATCCATTCATTCCCATCTATCTAATTCGCATCACATATCATCACATCTATTTACCTCTCATTCTCATCACATCCATCACATCCATCCATTCATTCACATATCATCACAACTATTCTCATCACATACATCCATCCATTCATTCCCATCTATCTGATTCGCATTACATCTCATCACATCTATTCACCTCAGATTCTTGTCACTCCTATTCTCATCGCATCCATCCATCCATTCATTCCCATCTATTCTCATCGCATCCATCCATTCTATTCTCATCTCATCCATCACATCCATCCATCCATTCATTCCCATCTATCTGATTCGCATTACATCTCATCACATCTATTCACCTCAGATTCTTGTCACTCCTATCCTCATCGCATTTATAATAAAAAATAATAATCTTTTATGCATACTTTTATGCATGAAAATCAATTATGATAAAAGTAACACTTTTATAATTAAAAAATAATCTTTTATGCATAAAAATCAATTATGATAAAAGTAACACTTTTATAATAAAAAAATAATCTTTTATACATATTTTTATGCATGAAAATCAATTATGATAAAAGTAACACTTTTATAATAAAAAAAAATCTTTTATGCATAAAAATCCATTTTGATGAAAGTAACACTTTCATAATAAAAAGAAAATTATTCCTTTATGCATAAAAATCTATTTTGATGAAAGTAACACTTTCATAATAAAAAGATTATTCATTTATGCATGAAAGTCAATAATAATAATCAATATGCATCTTCTATGCATGAAAATGACACTTTTAGAGTATAGAAATGATAGGAATTACTCTTTTAGCATAATAAAAGATAAATAAAAATCATTTATGATGAAAATCACTCTTTTAACATGAAAGAATTTCTTTTATGCATATAAATCATTTATGATGAAAATCACACTTTTAATATAAAAAAATATCTTCTATACATATGTTTATGCATAAAAATCTTTTATGATGAAAATCATACTTTTAATATAAAAAAATATCTTCTATGCATATGTTTATGCATAAAAATCTTTTATGATGAAAATCATACTTTTAATATAAAATCATTATTCTTTTATGCATACTTTTATGCATAAAAATTAATTATGATAAAAGTAACACTTTTATAATTAAAAAAATAATCTTTTATGCATGAAAATCAATTATGATAAGGGTTAGGAGGGGATTCACAAAAAAGTTATGATTGTCTTTTTTTTTAGAGTGAAAATTGCTACTCCAGCCCACTAAAACCATTAGCATTCTTGCCCATTTTGTAATCTTTGTGCTCATTATCTCTTCATAGTCTTCATGGACATATTCCTAAGTGTCTTTTGTCTCTTCATTATCCCATACACATGCAAAGCCACTCTATTGCCAACTACTCACACCTCTTGGCACATATGTATGTATCACCAACCATGTAACCTATCATTGCTCTGAAAGCAATGAGGTTATTTTGTCCATCATTAACAAAAGACCCTCCGCCATGTGGACTATAATGGCCCGCATCTTCTCATGGAGAAATTCTTAATTCTAAAATCAAACTTTATGCTAGTTAAGCTACATGCTAAAGAAATGGCTTTTTAATGCTTTTATGTTGTATAAATTATGATAAACTTATGATTTAGATCCATAAATTGGATTCAAATTTATTGATAGTTAATCTATCATAATTGTATTACTTAGTTTTATTCTTGGTCAAATCGAATGAGAGGAGCATTAGACAAATCTCCAATAAGGGTTAGCCTTAGGCAACAGGGGTAAGTTCTAGTGAGAGGAGCATTTTGGAAGTCTTGAATAGGAGTGAGCTATGAATTGTAGTTAGATTTGGACAATTATCCAAATCTAGTAAACTAAAATTAATGATCTTAAATCTATGTAACACTAAAGCAACATTCACTAAAAATTACATTCTATTGCATTGTTTGATGCAATGGATGCAAACTAAGCCTAATACAAACTATGTGCAAGCCCTAAGAACATTAAAAACCACAAAAACAACAAAGTAATCTAAAAATTAAGCAAAAAACATTCTTTTCAAAAACAAAAAAGAGAGCTATTCTACACCAAATCTCACACAAATCACCATCAAATCCAAACAACCTCTTTCCACAGTATAATAATGCTAAAGATAAGATATATATATATAAAGTTTATACAAGAATCAACCTCTTTCCACAGTATAATAATGCTAAAGATAAGATATATATATATAAAGTTTATATATATATATATATAAAGTTTATACAAGAATCAATTCTATACAAGCCAAACCGGCTCTCTTATTCTTTTCCTTTATACTGTCGATGATCTAGAATTTGGCCTTCCAGCTTATACAGACTAGGCAAACCCTACGGCACCATATACCTCGTTGTTAGTAGATGTCAAGGATGCAAGCCGGCTTGTCACCCCTCAAGCTCCATCGCTCGATCCTCCCGCTCCTCAGAGGGAGCACTAGCTTGGGCCCTTAGAACAAGGCAGCATCACAATTACTCACCTCAATCTGCAAACTTCATTCTCCCGACTCCAGGCCTTGCTAATGATGCTGCCCTGGCTACACAAGCACGAAAACGGAGTTAGCGTCGAAGCAAGGAGAGAATACGTGTACTCTTTTTCTTAAAAATAGCAATTTTAATACTAACTATCGATTACAAAATACAACATCATTCCCCCGCCCATTCGGCATCCGATGGTGGTGAAACCTTGTGTGAGTAGAGGGGTAGTAGCCCCACAGACCTACACACAAATACTAGAGTGATGCCATTCAAGAGTGATGCCCTGATTAAACTCGCTATTTTTTGTATAGGGGTCCCCTTGGAAACCATACAAGAAAATAGTGGGTAGCAGCACACCGTCTCGCTGCCTATCCATTGTCCGATCGTGGTGAAACTTTGCGAGAAGAGGGATGGCAAACCCATGGACCCAATTGAAAAGTTTCACTTGCATCAGCCACCATAACAGCGTGATGCCCCACCCAAACTAGCTATTTTTTTCATAAGCGACCCCTTGGGCTCTATGCAAAAAAATAGCGGGTGGCAACACACCGTCCCCCCCATCCAACATCTGATGGTGGTAAAACTTTTCCAATTGAGGGATAGCAGTCCCATGGAACTAATTGCAAAGTTTTAACGGTATCGAATGCCATCCGAGCACGATGCCCACCCCCAAACCTCCTATTTTTTGCATAGGGACTAATCCCTCGGTTCTTCCAAAACCGAACCCAAAAAAAACTTCCTTTGCCTAGAAAGCACGAGTGATTCCTCTTGGAAAATTTATTCTAATGTAGTCAAGGTCTTAACTAACCAAACTGATCCGACTGAACCGTAAGTCTCATGGTCAGATCAAGGAAGAGACTTGCACTTAGATCATAGAGACCAATGTTGGATCATAGAGACCAACGCTTTTTTCCTCATCAAGAGACACAACCGTTGGTTCTTTTACATCTTAACTCCATCCAATCCCATGGGTTAGCCAACCGCCCAGCCAATCGCCCAACCACTCGAGTGATAGGATACATTTTGAAATTTGCTTATGTTTTGGCCCAGGTAGTACCAAGGAAAAGAGTTCCCAGACCCCCTAGCCGGTGCTTCAAGAAAACTTCAAGATAGTCACACCACTTACACACCCAATATGACATTGCCTGTTTCACAGATTTTAGCCATCTTTTAAAATAATCTTTTAATCAAACCATAGTATCACTGATCATAATTCTCCAAAATATCTAGCTTGAGTTCCAATTTTTAATCATTCCTTCATCGGTGTACCTATGGCATCATTGGTAACCAAAACGCTCACCACCTGTTCACTGAGGGGCCTTTTCAATAGTTCCTAGAGATCAACCAACAGATCTATATAAAAGAACCATGGACTCATCCGTTGACTAGCAAGGCCAATCAACCAGATCCATTCCCGAGTTTAGAAAACAACTCTAACAACTTGTTCCATTTTCTTCCTCGACATACGTGTGGGTATCTTTGGCGACCCAAAGTGCGAGCACCGTATGGTCAGCACCCTCTAGGCTCCTCTGCATTTCACCTAGCGCTTCACTCATAGGCTGCTTCCTTGGTCCCTCATCCACCGTACGGGAAGCTTACCATTTAAACCAAACCGAGGGTGGTCAAGACCTTGGCCGACCTTGCTACGCGAGACGTCCTCTATTGACTCTCCGTCTCACAGCTATTGCAACTTTATCACTTAGGTCTCCACGATCTCATTCACAAGATGGTCAAAATGCTTCCCCAACATTCTCGACATAAAACAATCATTTAAAATACAGGTCATAAATACAGTTTCTAATGAACTCTCATCTTTCCTCATTGTTTCACATCATTTCTCGTTATTCCACATTCTTCTACATCAATTCACATTGCTTATTCCACATCCAGTCATATGTATTCCCATCATCCTTCATCCATTCACATCCAATCACATCATATTACATCTCATCACATCTATCCACATCTATCCACATCTCATCACATCTATCCACATCTATCCACATCTATCCTCATCGCATCACGTTACAACATGTCCACATCACATCTCATCCATTCATATCACATCTCATCATGATCACATCTATTTATATCACTTCACATCTTGTAGTTGGAAGAAGGAGAAAGCAATGTATGATTCATCTTGATCAATCAAACATGGTATTTCAGTTCTGTTCTGTTATTCTCTATCTTGTTTAGCAAATCTCTGCTCAATCCGTGTTTTCTATGCTCTGTTTGTGTTTAGCCTGATGTGGGAATTGAAGTTAGTGTTACCTAATGGGAGTGTCTTTGCTGTGTCAGAAGTAGTTAGTTGTGTTGTGTTTGAGAACCCCAAACAACATCCATTCACATCTACCCAAGTTCACATCAAATCACATCTCATCTATCCACATCATATCTCATCCATTCATATCTAACCGGATCCATATCACATCTCATTACATCACATTTATATCTCACCACATCCACTCACATCTCATCACATCCATTACACCCATTCACATCCCACATTCATTCACATCTTGTCACATCCATCCTCATCTTATCACATCTCGTTCACATCCATCCACATCACATCACATTCATTCCATCCACATTACATCACATCCACATCTATCCTATCACACCACATCCATTCATAGATCATCACATTCATCCACATCCATTCGTTCATTCATTCACATTCACATCTATCCACATCCATCCATTGAATCTACATAACAGAGTGTTGTTGAAGGTTTAAAAAGGAAAAATAAACCTTATCAGAACTCAGAAAGAGCATTTAAGTATTATATTTTTATTCCTTAAGCTTCATTAATGAGAATTAATTATAAACTTCCATTTACTCATTGGATCCTCGATCCTCCTAGGGATTCTAGATTCCCTTTTTCTGAATAAGAATTATCCAAGTTTTTTCGATAGATATTTTTATATTCTTTCTCAAATTTCTCAAGTAAGATATATTCAATATTCTTCTTTTTGAGTAAAAGACTCATGGGATTTACAAAAATCAATTCTACCCCTATTTCCCAATAAAAATAATAATAGCCAACCGTAAAGTTTTTTCTTCTTTTGCTCTAGTAGCCTAAATTAGTGCGTCTACTACATAAGCACTTGTGTATAAGGTGGGTCAATAGGTAGAGTAACAGTAGGTGCAATATAAGCTTCTTGGCTACTAGCGATATCAACGTGTATGCTTCCTCCTTGCATCAAATGAGGTTACATCTAGTGCTGCTTTGGATTCAACCTCCACTCCTCCATTCATGGGCTGGTATGTGCTACTGTAGAGATGTTCAGAGGTAGCAAAGGCAAAGCCAAACCTATGAGATAACTTGCCATATGTAAGGTTCCCCCCTTCCAAAATGGGGGAAACACTTAAGATAGTCCACTAAGTCTTAACTTAGAGAAAATTTCCTATTCATCGACACCTTCACCATGTAGAGATTCAAGGATATGATTCATAGGTAAGACCTAGTTCTATCCCGCAGGGGGAGCGTGATCCTCTAAACATCAAATCACCCATAGGGTAATTGATCATAAATTGGGCAACTACTAGACTTGATTTCTAGAGGCAACGCTTTTTTCCTCATCTAAGCAAGGCACAGCCGCTGGCTGTAGGGCTTTCACTTAATCTGTTGGAAAGCTACCTGACTAATCGGGTCCACCCGTCCATAGGATAGTGCCGTCGGGGCATTCCATCCTCCCACTTTTCACCCTACTCATGCATCAATTTGTTTTCTAATTAATCCTACCACACTACTTGACATAAATAAACATATTCCTTAATTAAGCCCCTTTTTCAACAGCCTTTTTACACAATACAATCATGCTAAAGACAAGATATATATATAAAAAGTTTATACATGAATCAATTCCATACAAGCCAAACTGGCTCTCTTATTCTTTTCCTTTATTCTGCCGATGATCTAGAATTCAGGCTTCCAGCCTCTACATGCTGGGCAAAACCCTACGGGACCATACACCTCATCGTCGGCTCCGCTGGCGAGGACTCAAACCGGTTTGTCGCCCTCTCAGGCTCCATCGCTCGATCCTCCCGCCCCTCAGAGGGATGTCTACGTACTAGGGTGGGCTAATTCACTGCACTAGCCTGGGCCCTCAGAACAAGGCAGCATCACAATCACTCGCCTCAATCGGCAAACCTCATTCTCCCAATGGTATGAGGGATACCATGGGCCAACTCCGAGCCTTACTAACGTCTCCGCCGTCTGGCTATACAAGCATAAGAACGGGACAGCGTCAAGGCAAGGAGAGTTGTACCTGTACCTTAATTTAACCAAGATAACAATCCATTTACTCAACTAAACCATAGGACTAGAATCCATGTTACCTTCTTAAGAAAATAATCCTTTTCACAAAGATTTTTGCATTTCAACTTGAGATTGCGGCGGATAAGACATTCTTTATTTAGGCATATGCTGTTGTTTTAAAAGAATACAAACTTTAAATAGTAAATCAATCAAATAGATCACTATTAACAATTTATAGAGAAGCCGGGGCCATACCTCAACCCCTAAGAATGATATGTAAATGAAAAACAAAATATGTATATACCTTATAGAAATTTATCGTTTATCATTGTCCTTGCTTGTGAACAAGAGCTTTAGAACTTGACATATGAGAATAGAGTCTTCTAATACCTTGTCTTACGATCGAAATCATCCAATCATCCCCCCCAATCTTTATCTCCTCTTACTCGTACTGTGACTCTTCTCTCTTTCTAAGGTCTATGGCAAAATAGCCTTCTCTTACAAGACTACGGCATACTATTCTTTCTCTAAAAGAAAAGCTATGGAGTTTTGGTCTCTTCCTGCGAAAGACAATAGCAATCTAGGCTTCTTTTCTAAGATATTACATAAGAATGAAGGGATATATACATCTCAAACTCTAGGATTACCTTGAGGCTACTTGCTGCCTTCTCACAGTTTTCTCTGTGTAGAGACCCTGACAGAAACAACAAATTGTTTCGGCCATAACTCTCTAATAAAAACTCAGAATATAATCATATAGCCAGTCAAAAGAACGGGAAGGTATTTGGTCTACAAGCCAACGTGAGCAGAATAGGCAAAAACGTCTGTATATAGCCACAAACGTGCCATCTTTAGAAACGCGTTATTTTTCTACATTTTTAGTATGTATGGACTCTAAATGTGTAAAAGTACTCTAAATATTACCTCTAATCACCCAAATTCGAAATTCTATTTTTGGGGATACTTATCTCTTAATAGAACTATTCTTATGTTCTTATTTCTTTTAGGATTTTTGGAGCTAATATTTTTATTCTAACACTTTCCTAATGTTTCTAGCCTTATTGTCTCACTCTTCTCTAAGTACACTCTCCTTCCTTATTGAAATCTATATTAAAAGAGACACATACATACATGGCTTGGGAGGGACCTTACAATCTCCCCCACTTAAAAGATTCGAGATGTCCTCATCTCGCGAGCTGGGGTAGTATCTAAGTAAATCCTCCTGTCTCTTTCAAAGCGGTGTCCCCACTAGTTAAAATTCTTCTTTTATCTAAACATTATTCCGAGTCCCTTATTTCATGTGTTTGGCTTGTTTTATTGTGCCTACAAAAGGTCTTTATTATTCTAGAGTTAATTGGCCTTATTATCCTAATTTCATGCATCCATATACCTCTCATATGATATGAACCTTAGAATTCCTTATTCTATACCCCCATGTAATATGGTACTTAACAAATTATCATGGAAAAACATAAGGGAATCAATTCTTTACGTAATCTAACCTATGATAGCAATTTCATAATCTTAGTATCGTCTTGTAGAATACCTCTATTCATCATGCACATTACTTCACATGAATCTTGTACCAATCATCTTTTATTTACTTACAGAAATACTCTTTAACCCTGTTGTCCCTATTTCTTGACCTAATTTTTGCTCTAGCTCATGATTCCTTGAAGCCAGGGGTGGGGGCTTGACGTTCCTCTTAAATTAGGAGACCTCTTCTTGATTAACATGGAAGGACTCATGTCTTTCTCGACACTTTCTATATAAAAAAACTTTATCACAGTCTCTGGCTATAATTATGGCTTCTGAAATAGAGGATAGTTTTACATTCTTGATGAGGTTATTCAAAGGTAGATTAAGCTTCCAAATGAATCGATGGAGAAGAGTTACCTCATCCATCTCTACAGCAAATCGAAGAAGTTTAACAAAAGTTTGGTGGTATTCTTTTAGGGTCTTCCTTTCTTGGGTTAGCTCTGAAAATTCATTCATTTTATCCTCTCAAAATCTTGGAGGACAAAACCTTTCACGAAGGTGTAATTTCATGGCATCTCATAAACTGATTCTAGCTCCAGTGGGTAAGATTGACAACAGTGCTTCCAACTAATTCGGCATTTCTTACAATTTTTAGACGAGCAAGGGTGAACTTGCTTCTTTCATTGTATCCATGAAAAGCTCAAAACTATCAAATACTTATCACAGCGCCACATCTAAAGGCACTTTGGATTAATATATGTGAGATCTTCATTTTTTTGAGAATTACACATCTGATGCCTTGGGATTGACACATCCAAATATTATCAGGATTAACATATCTGAGATGATTAGTTTTCTGAAAATTACACATCTAGTATCTTGGGATTAACACATCTAAGAGCATGATCCTCTGGGAATTACACATCCGAAGTTAGACCCATGTTTATCTGAGATGGGTTCTAGATCTTGGATGATCGTCCTAGTGTAAAGCATCCAATGGATGGCATTCACATGTCAACTATTCAAATCTTAATGGAGTTATAATCTTAATAATTTATAATATACAAATTAATGAGATATCCTGAAAATTTCTCTAAACAAAGTTTTGGTCTATCCTTCTATTCAGTCTCTCACTAGTTTCTTCATTTAATCACCCTATGTTTTTCCTCACAAAAGGTTTTCTCCCCAATCTAATTTCTCAAATTTATTGTACAAATATCTTGCGTGTGCACCTCTAAGATACAAGAACAATTTCATAGGATGATTGTCTCAACATGTGAGGATATTCAAACCACTTCTATGGCCAGTAGAGATGATTGATTCGTCCTCATATGATAAACAATCACTTGTTTTAATCCCTTGACAATTAGCCTTTGAAAAACAAATCCTAGGGACTAAGATCGGCTCTGATACCACTTGTAAGGTTCCCCCCCTTCCAAAATGGGGGAAACACTTAAGATAGTCCAGTAAGTCTTAACTTGGAGAAAATTTCCTATTCATCGACACCTTGACCATGTAGAGATTCAAGGATATGATTCATAGGTAAGACCTAGTTCTATCTCGCAAGGGGAGCGTGATCCTCTAAACATCAAATCACCCATAGGGTAATTGATCATAAATTGGGCAACTATTAGACTTGATTTCTAGAGGCAACACTTTTTTCCTCATCTATGTAAGGCACAGCCGCTGGCCTAATCTTCTAGAATAGAGTTGCCCAAGAACCTATTTATCTAGCATAGGGCTTTCACTTAATCTGTTGGAAAGCTACCCGACTAATCGGGTCCACCCGTCCATACGATAGTGGTGTCGGGGCATTCCATCCTCCCACTTTCCACCCTACTCACGCATCAATTTGTTTTCTAATTAATCCTACCACACTGTTTGACATAAATAAACATATTCCTTAATTAAGCCCCTTTTTCATAAGGTTTGTTAAAACAGCCTTTTTACACAATACAATCATGCCAAAGACAAGATATATATATAAAAAGTTTATACATGAATCAATTCCATACAAGCCAAACTGGCTCTCTTATTCTTTTCCTTTATTCTGCCGATGATCTAGAATTCGGCCTTCCAGCCTCTACATGCTGGGCAAAACCCTACGGGACCATACACCTCATCGTCGGCCCCCATTGGCGAGGACTCAAACCGGCCTGTCGCCCTCTCAGGCTCCATCACTCGATCCTCCCGCCCCTCAGAGGGATGTCTACGTACTAGGGTGGGCTAATTCACTGCACTAGCCTGGGCCCTCAGAACTAGGCAGCATCACAATTACTCGCCTCAATCGGCAAACCTCATTCTCCCAATGGTATGAGGGATACCATGGGCCAACTCCGGGCCTTACTAATGTCTCCGCCATCCAGCTATACAAGCACAAGAACGGGGCAGCGTCAAGGCAGGGAGAGTTGTACCTGTACCTTAATTTGACCAAGATAACAATCCATTTACTCAACTAAACCATAGGACTAGAATCCATGTTACCTTCTTAAGAAAACAATCCTTTTCACAAAGATTTTTAAAATTACTCTAATTTTGACCTCTTATCACCTAAATTCAAAATTCTATTTTTGGGGATACTTATCTCTCAATAGAACTATTCTTATGTTCTTATTTCTTTTAGGATTTTTGGAGCTAATATTTTTATTCTAACACTTTCCTAATGTTTCTAGCCTTATTGTCTCGCTCTTCTCTAAGTACACTTTCCTTCCTTATTGAAATCTATATTAAAAGAGACACATACATACATGGCTTGGGAGGGACCTTACACCATATGACCTCTGAGATATTCAGACAATAGCCGAAACTAAACCTTTGAGATAACTCGCCATACAACTAAATAGTTTGGAAGCTGGTCTAGCTGACGTGGTTGGGGCAAGGCTTTCTCTCCCTAAATCTTGATAACCTTCCATTGAGCCAAGTTCGGATGAGGTGTCACTAGGGGCAAGTCTAGAATCCTATATTGTGCTAAATTGGGTTCCAACCGAAGGTCCATAGCCTAGAGGAGTAGGTGGGTACATCCCTAATGTGGATGTGATGTCTTCTAAATTGGCCTTTAAAACATGTCCAGACTGTAAGTGCATGTTTTGATAAATTTTTTGGGTGTTAGGGAAAATTGTCCAAAACTTTAAGAAGGGTTGTGCCTACACTTTTTTTTGGGGTACCCAAGCACCAAATTATATAGTAAGTTTACAAATTTTAAAAGTTTTGGGGTGTTGTGTGCAATTTATACCAACATGATCATGTCACGGGGTGTTGTGTGAAAGTGATACCAATGTGATCCCCACAACCTTAAAAATGGGAGAGTTTGTGCATGCACTTTCTCAAAATTTCCACACCTTTTTTTTTCCATATGGAAACTATTTATTTTCTTTTTTATTTTATTTTTTACGATTTCAATTTCGATTTTTGATTTCATAGATTACGCGAAAAGGGGTGGTGTCAAGACTTTTGGATTTTTCCTAGAATCCGTCTTTGACTTGGGGCCTAAAAGCTTGCATGCATTAAGTGCAGCCAACCAAGTAGGCTACCAACAAACTAGTGGCCCAAATTATAGGGAGATTAAGCCAAGTTAATAAGTGTTATTAGTACTGATGAAAACATGCAAAAAAACTTATAAAACACAAAAAATAATCCATTTTACAAATCCCGCCCAAATCCTTGTTTTTTATCCCAATGTCTCCATTAAAGGAGTTAAAATTGAGATAAATCCTATGCTTGGAAACCAATTTTCAGGTCTATTTAATTCAATTAAGGTAAATCCTATGCTTGGAAACCAATTTTCAAGTCTATTTAATTGAATTGGTTTGATTTCAAGCCCAAATTAGTGTTTTTTTGTGCAAAAAAAATGAACCAAAAATAGAAAACCTGTAAATTAACCAAAATAGGAATTGTATAAATTTAAAGGCACACGATTTTAAGGGTAAAAAGAAAAACTAAACATAGATTTCGTAAGATGACAAGAAAATGCAATAGAAAACCAGAACAATGTAGTAAAATAAAGGGTTTTTTGAGATTTTATTTCTTTTCCATTCTTGAAAAAACAAAAAAATATACTAGAATTAAACCATTCATAAGCATTCAAAATGCACTGAGAAACATGGATTATCATGAATCAACAAGATTAAAATCAAATCTCTTTTTTTAAATCGATTAGAAAGGGTGGAATATCGGTCTAGGGGTATTCCTTAGAAGTGGCACCATTTGTGGTAACTTCTTTTGTGCCATGGGAAGGGCATAGAAAACTACACTTGTCATGGAGCTTTGCCTCACTACCCTCAAGAGCACATGGAAGCTCATTTGAGAAACCAAGATGCCATGCTCTAATACACAAATAATGCTTGGAGTGTGCCACACTCACCTCATAGAATGACTGCGGCTCACCGATCCTCAGAGGTAGCATCGCAAACGAAGTACTAGAGAGCTCAACCTCCTCGTTTTTGCTGCCACACATACCAATGGAAGCTTGACCCTCTTCACAACTCAATCTCAAACACTCACTCTCTCACATACATGTAAGAAAGCCCGGAAGAGCTTAAACAAGCAAGAGGCAAGCAAGAAAGCAATTTCATAATAGAGTAGAGAAGAAGAGCACTCTATTGAATTAGCATAAGAGAATACAAGCCCTTGAGAGGTTGGCCTTTCTTTTTCCTGATATCCTTTATTTCTAGGATTTACACCATTTGGGAGGCAAACTTAAAAATAAGGTTCTTGAGCTCTCTAGCCCACTTGTAAACATGCATCTAAAGGTAGTAACCTAAACTCCTTGATCTTGTGGTGCCCCTTTCATAGACAAGCAACAAGCACACAAAAAATATACAATACATGGCTTTTAAGTGAATTCGGACCATTACGGTGCCTATGGCCCAAAGAAGGTGAAAATGATATGGTGGCTGGCATCGATGCTATAAAGGTCTCCAACCACAAGGGTTAACACCTACATATAGAGACCTACTAATGCATATATATTTCTAATTCTAGTGTAGCCCTGATAATCCTTGCTAGGCTCTATTTAGAAAAATAGTCCTCATAATCCTTGCTAGGCTCTATTTACAAAAAATAATCTGATATACGCCTATGTTAAAGACTTACTAATTCATACAACAATCTAATGCTAGCATAGAGATCTCTATGCTAACCTTGAAAATCTTAGCCAAGAACTATTGAAAACATAGTCTTATGCATGCCTCTATTTGTATCCCCGTGTCTCATTGTGTTCTATACACACATAGAGTTCATAGAGAGGTTAGTAGACACCCCCATCTTACAATACTCACGATCACCCTTTTGGAGCTTCTTGCACCTCCTTTTGTAGTAGACAATATGAGTATGAGAGACATATGTGTTGGAATTTTGAATAGGGATCTCTAAGGGAGGGTAAGATTTCTTTGTAATAACTAATCTTATCACGTTGCAACTCTCATAGTGTGAGCCACCATCAACATAGTAGTATGGTCCATGCCAAGTCTTATCACCCTCGCCACACCACCCTCACCCCATTGGCTCAACACCATCTCATGGTGGGGCTGGTCAAGAGGTGGTGGTGTGGGCTTTGCCATGATACCATCTCTAGCTTCTTTTCATATGATGGAATTTTTTTCTCTAATTATTTGTTTTTGTATGTAGAACCAAGGGGATGAGGGAGGCAAATAGGAGGCCGAGATGGAAGAGGGAGCCGAGAATGGAAAGGGGGGCGGAGATAATGTCAAGATGCCTATTCCTCCCTTAATATATTGACACTATGCTCCACCATCGTTGATGGCATTTTATATTTGAACGCGGAAGGAAATCCCTCTCATTTCTTCAAGAAAGATTGGATATTATCAAGAAAAGTAGATCCAAAGAGCTTGATAACAAGTGTTATAGTTATGTGTGGCAAGAAAGAGTAGGTAGGTTTGAACTAGTTAGGGAGTAAAGACCATACTAGGTAATTTGGAAAAATCCCATTAGTTTGGGAATTTCCTTTTCAATCTACATTTTGGCATACCTTGAGCATACCAATTCCAAAATTGTCGGAGAATGTGGATTAAGAATCTATTAATCAAGAGCTTTCCACCAACGATATGTCACACGAGGGGGTTTTGACAAAATCTTAAAAGGGTTTACTGTGGCCCCTATTTTTTGATATTGCAAAATGGGAATTGGGATTTTCCCAAACTCCCTAATATGGTCTTAGTAGGGGTCATGGTTTTTTGTATGTCCACTTTGAGAGTACTCTTTGTACTCTCAAAGTGGACTAGTTTGTGACTCAAATGTGTACTAATTACTACAAAGAGTACTAGTTTGTGACTCAAATGTGTACTAATTAGTACAAAGAGTACTCGTTGTACTCTTTGTACTAATTTGTGACTCAAATGTGTTCTCTAATTCGCTAACACATATACCAAGAATGTGTTTGGTGTGATAGAAAGCCAATATATTGGGGAAGAAATAAGCTAATACCAATGAGTACGAGTACCACATGACTTAAGCTCTTACTTTTGCAGCCTTAAAAAATAGAGCATACCTTTGATTTATTCCTATGTTGTGGTGATAAGTATCATTAGTCACGTATCTGCATTCTCCCTAAACTTGTCAATAACTTCTCTTTAATTGATATTTATTTGTACATATACAACCAGGGGGATGAAGAAGGTAAGAGGAGGTCGAGAATGAAGAGGGGGCCAAGAATGAAGAGGGGAGTAGAGATAATGTTTAGATGAATAGCCCTCTCTCAATATAAAGTGACACTATGCTCTACCACCATTGATGCCATGTTATATTTGGAAACATGTATTTGAAATTTGTAATGTAAAATGATATGTACTTTTTTGTAAAATATTAGATTTTAGCCACGTTTAACATGAATTACCTTTCTGTTTCTTAGGTAATATCTTTATTTTTGTGTCAAAAACCTTCCCGCCATCCGCAAAAAAAGATAATAATAGAGTTTCAAATACTTATCACTTATGATTATCGCAATTATGCACAATTCTTAATAGATCATCATCGTAATAATAATCATCACACTACGTGTTGTAAATTATGAAGCATCTTATGATGCAATATTCACCACAAGAAACATTGAAAATTATGATGCATCTTATTGATGAATAGACCATGGGAATTTACTGTGATTCTTTAAAGATTGGAATGGTTTTAGGCTTAGTTACCCTCCCCTCAGCCAGAGGCATCCTAAGACTCTTTTTGGGGGATGATAATGACAATGTCAGATTGGCTTTAAGCATCATATAGGAGTTTGCTGATGCGCCTGGTTCCAAATGTAATACCGACAAGTCTAAACTAATAATCCTCTCTGAGGATAATGATTTTGACTTAGAACGATGAGGATGTGAGGTTGATAAGAGGTGACAAATTGTTAGATATTTAGGGTTTCCTTTTGGGGTTAAGGTGACTAACTAGCAGTTAATAGATTGTTCATTGGACATATTCTTTTTGAAACTTAAGAAATGGGAAGGCATTAGAGTCCCCTTTCCGAGCCCCTTCCATGATAGGGTGGCTATATGCAACATGCTTATGAATGCCTATATCATGTTCTTATGGCCAGTATTGGACTTTGGAAAAGGAAATTGGCTGAAGATTGTAAAGCCTGTAAGAGACTTTGTATGGAGGAATGTTGGTCCGATAAAAAGGTATTGTCCTGGTTTGCTTGGGACAGACTTAGCACACCTAAAAGTGAAGGAGGTCTAGGTATTCTTCATCTTCCCTCTCATACAATTGCTAGGTTGGATTTTCTTCTACCCAAGTGTCTTCACAGTTGAAGGAGATCTGGACAAGGATGCTAAAAGAACTAGTGGACTCCTCAACTATCTATTTTGATGGTATTTGCAAGGCCTGGGCTAGAAAGACAAACTCTTTTCTCATGCTCCTCTTAGGATTACAGGGTCCCCCTTTTGTAGGATGCTTTGCACCAACAAATGGAAAAGAGGTGTTGTAATTAATGGTTTGGGATGGATGTGGTAGGGCCTTTGTAAGATTCCTCCCTCCGGCTTTTGAGGTGTGTAGGTGTAAGAACCTCCCCTTCTAATCTTATAATTATTCCTCTCTCTGAAATAAAAGAAAGATCATGTTTTACCCTGTTTTGGCCTAGATAGAGTTTCGCAAACTGCATTTTTATTTCTAAGAAGAGACTCAAAAGTGTAAAAGTGAGTGTAAAACCTAGTCTCCGCTGCTAGAAGCTTTAACATAACTGACATGCGAGGTCGAAACATATCTAAAACTCTCTGTCTCTTGAGCATGAATTTCACAAGCTGGCGAGCAGTGTCGACGATTGAGGCAAACCATTTGGTATCATCAGATTTATACCAATCTTTTAATACAAGATTCAAACTATGAGTATTACAGCCTACCGGAAAAATATGTGGATATTGTCGCTGTAGGATTTTGGATGCATTTTTACAATTTTTTGCATTGTCCATGACGACTTGGACTACATTTTTGGCACCCACTTCCTCTATCATAGAGCTAATGACTTGAGCAATGTAAGCCCCAGTTTTGATTGAACCAGCTGAATCCACGGCACGGATGAAAGTATCACCTCTAGGTGAAATAACCATTATATTAATTAATGGTTTTCTTTGCACATTAGACCATCCATCACTTACTATACTACATCCAGAAAGCTCTATATTGCTAAGAATTATTCTTTGTACACGTTCTTTTACTTGCGCATAACATTTCTCTAATAGATCATTTCGCATAGCATGGTACGTAGGCGGTGAAAACCCTGGTCCAAACTCACCAATTTTCTTCCATGCTCTCTTCCAATGCTCACTGTCCACCATCATCATAGCACTCCCAGAAAAGTAAATCGCTTCAGCAAGGACGAGTTGTGCATCATCGAGTCGACCTTGACGTAGGCTTTCTTGCAATGAAGTTTGACGCATGGGTATATTTCCTACGTCAAAGTTTCGCTTGTAAGAAGATGCACTGGGTAGATTACTTTCTGGTTGCACATTGCCGTTCGGGGTACAAGTAGGCGATGTAGCGGGAGTTTGATGATTAGAACAACAGTGTTCTTGCTGCCTTGATACATTAACGGTAGGAGTGAGAACGCATTAGGACTCATTGCTCTCAGCTTAAATGATGAAATCATTCACCATATTGCAGGGATACAACAAGCTAAAGATGCATGGGATGAACTTAATAAATTATTTGGCACTCAAGCAAAAAATTCAAAGATAAATCTGCTAATACAATTCTACAAACTTGACATGAAGGAAAGTGAACCTCTAATCATATACTTGAATAAATACAAAAGCATTAAGCAACAATTGGTAGCCATTGGGAAGAAGGTAGAACATGATGAGGCACTAGCAGTGCTTCTGAAGAGTGTGGACAACGAAGAGTATGAGAACATTGTGGCACCCTTAAAGAATGTACCAGATTGGAAGCTGCATGAGATAGAAGGAGCTCTACTAGAGCAAGAGAATAAGGTCAAAGAAAAAAAAGGGTTGGACCCAACAAATGGAGAGGAGAAAGCATTCTACACCCGAGGAGGACTCGCACGAGGACGAGGAAGAGACAAGGGAGGAGGAAGGACCTTCACTTGTCACAACTATGGGAAGCCAAGACATATGGCTAGAGATTGCCTACAACAAACCAAATGAAGAAGGATCGACATCGGAAAACTTCATGGCGTTTGATGCGGGTGAAACTTTGCAAGTGGGTCCAAGAGACTTCTACTGATCCGCTTGGTAAGTTTCACTACCATCGGCGGACACTGGGCAGGACGGTGTGTTGCCACCCGCTATTTTTTTGCATAGTGCCCAAGGGGTCCCCTATACAAAAAATAGCGGGGCATCACTCTTGTATGTAATCCGTGAAGATGAAACTTTGCTAATGGGTCCATGGGACTCTACCCCTCCACTCACAAAGTTTTACCACCATCGGAAGTCGGATGGGTGGGACGGTATGTTTCCACTCGCTATTTTTTGTAGAGTGCCCAAGGGGTCCCCTATGCAAAAAAAAAGTGGATTTGGGTGGGGCATCACACTCGTACAATGTACAATGTGGGTGAAACTTTGTGAGTGGGTCCATGGGGCTTCTACCCCTTCACTTGCAAAATTTCATCACCATCGGACACCGATGGTGAGGCGAGATGTATGTTGCAACACCCACTATTTTTTGCATAGTGACCAAGGGGTCTCATAACGGGTTTGGGTGGGGCATCATGCTTATATGGTGTACGATGTGGGTGAAACTTTTGGAGTGGGTCCATGCAATTACTACCCCTCCACTTGTAAAGTTTTACCACCATCGAACACCAATGGGTGGAACAGTGTGTTGCCACCCGCCGCTGCTATTTTTTGCTTAGTGCCCAAGGGGTCGTCTATGCAAAAAATAGTGGGTTTTGGGAGGTCATCATGCCCGTATGGTGTCCGATGTAGGTGAAACTTTGCAAGTGGGTCCATGGGGCTACTATCACCATCGAACGTTGGATGGGTGGGACGGTGTGTTGCCACTCGCGCTATTTTTTGCATAGTGGCCAAGTGGTCCTCTGTGTAAAAAAAAGGGGGTTTGGGGGGGGGACATCATGCTCGTATAGGGTCCGATGCAGGTGAAAATTTGCGAGTGGGTCCATGGAGCTTCTACCCCTCCACTTGCAAAATTTTACCACCATCAGCCGGATGGGTGGGATAGTGTGTTGCTACCCGCTATTTTTTGCATAGTGCCCAAGGGGTCCCCTATGCACAAAATAGCGGGTTTGGGTGGGGCATCGTGCTCGTATGGTGTCGGATGGAAGTGAGACTTTGTGAGTGGGTCCATGTGGCTGCTACCCCTCTATTCACAAAGTTTCACCACCATCGGACAATGGATGGGTGGGATAGTTTATTGCCACCTGCTATTTCTTTGCATAGTGCCCAAGGGAAGCCCTATAAAAAAAATAGCGAGTTTGGGAGGGGCATCACGCTTGTATTGTATCTAATGCAAATGAAAATTTATGTGTGAGTCTGTGGGGATGCTACCCCTCTACTTGCAAAGTTTCACCACCACCATCAGGATGGGTGGAGCCTCTAATTTTATATTCACGTGATCACAAAATTTTTTTTGTTAATAACATGTGTTAACATGTTATTAACATGTTCACATGTTAACATGTTCTCAAAAAAGCTGGTGGCAAGCGACCTGGTAACCGGATAGAATCCCGCCGGGCTTTTGCTATACCCGGTGGGCCCGCAGGGATAAAGCAAAACCCGGCGGGTCCCTGCGGGGTCGTCATCTAGCCCGGCGGGGTACAATTTCCTATATATATGGCCCCGGGGGGCCCTTTGGGAGTTCATTGCTGACAGCATACACAGGTAATGAAACTTGTGTGTGTGTGTGTGTGTGTGTGTATGTGGGTGTGTGTATGTATGTGGGTGTGTTCGTGGGTGTGTGTGTGTGTGTGTGTATGTGGGTGTGTTCGTGCGGGCAACCGCCCACTGTCGCAATGCGCGGCAGGATGTGGGTGGTCCACCACACGAGGGATGTGTGTGTGGGTGAGCTCGTGCGGGCAGCCGCCCATTGTCGCAATGCGCGGCAGGATGTGGGTGGCCCGCCACACGACTGGTGTGTGTGTAAGGCCATTCTTCGGAATGGTGCTTACCCTGGGGCACTTAGTCGGTAACGCGGCTGGTCTGTGTCCTATGGTAAGTATGGCACGCTGTAGCGGTACTAGTCGGTAACGCGGCAAGCATAGTATCGTTATGGCGATGTCACCTTCCCTTCCCTTCCCTTTGTCAAATGCGGACATATGGTCGGTAACGCGACCAGTGTATGTTCGTATCCTATTTGTATTCCCATAGAATCGGGCGGCATTTTGTCGTTAACGCGGCAAGTTGGTGTCGTCCGCTAGTGCATAAATTGTTTTTTGTATATTGCGGCATTTGATCGTTAACGCGGTCGAAAAAGTGTCGTAAATTTGCTTGCATATTACGGCATATGATCGTTAACGTGGTCGAATAAATGTCGTAAATTTGTTTGATTTGACTTGTATTGTTTTTATTGTGTTTGATCCATGCGATACTTGGTTGCTAACATGGCATGAGTATTTCATGGATCAAAGTTTACATCATATTGTCTAAACGTTTTATTTTATAATATCGTGATTCATAACTCGAAAAATATGAATATCTCTCTCTTCTTACCCCCCTCTCTCTCTCTCATGATACACTTCACAACTCTTTCTCTATCTCTCTCATGATTCACTTCACAACACGATAGATGTGTAGATAATGATTTTTTTTATTTCTCTTAAAATATACATAATTCTTAATAATTTCTTTTTTCTCCCTCTATTTACTTAAAAATTAAAACAGTACATTATTTTCCTCTTTAGGAACTCACAAAAACATTAAAAATGTCATCTAATGTTTCTTCTCTCTATCTGTCACAACTCTCTCTTCCTCTCCTCTCTCTCTCTCTCTCTCTCTCTCTCTCTCTCTCTCATGATACACTTCACAATTCTCTCTCTCTCTCTCTCGCAATGATACACTTCACAACTCTCTCTCTCTCTCTCTCTCTCTCTCTCTCTCTCTCTCTCTCTCATGATACACTTCACATCTCTCTCTCTATCACGATAGGTGTGTAGATGAGGAGTGCTTTAGGATTACAAAACATTATTTTTCTCTCTTTAGGAACTCACAAAACTATAAAAAATGTCATTTAATTTTTCCTCTCTCTATCTGTCACACCTCTCTCTCTTCCTCCCCCCCTCTCTCTCTCTCTCATTCGATAATGTATACACTTCGTAAGTAATAATGCACTTGTTGCGGTTGTCTCACGTTCGATAATGTATTGCATGATGTTGAGTTCAGTAATATTGTTTGATATATTCTGTTTTTGTTTGATCATTGATAAGTAATGATACACTTGTTGCTGTTCTCTCACGTTTGATGATGTATTGGATATTGAGTTCATTAAAATTATTTGATATTCCATTTTTGTTTGAACATTGATAAGTAATGATATACTTGTTGCTGTTCTCTCACGTTTGCTTGATGTTGATTTCAGTAATGTTTGATATTCTGTTTTTTTGTGTTTAGTGATATTTGCTAGATTTACGAAGACGATCAACATGCTTTCCCCCGAAGAGCGTAAAATCGTTCTGCGAGCAATTCGCATTGAATCATCACAGTGTCACAATGTGCTGATGATGTCGTCAAAAAGATCAATGAGTCTGAGATACTCATGCGAGATCTAATAGACCAAATATGGAAAAATGCACAGCGTCGGCTTCGAAGGAGGCAACGCTGAGTTGCTTGATAGACAGAAGATAGCAGATTTCAACCATCAACACATAACACGAACCATTTTGGGGAGCATGCGTGTAGCATGCAGTGATCTTAGAGATGCTGCCCCGCCTGAAGCCAATATGCAACGTCTACAGTTATGGGACGTTGTATGGAGCGAGCAAAGAGCCAAGAGCAAGCGCATGAAGGCGTTGGATGCAGAGTCCCTTCCCAAAAGAGTGCGCATTGCCCAGGACGTCGCTGCAACGTCCAGCCAGGCAGATGCAAGTGGTACAGGTGTCATTAATCGTACCATCTACAATTCTATGTGCACACATCTCATTGGCATCCCGCACGAGGCTCTGTTCGAAGGGCGAACAATAGGCTCCGGTGTTTTTGGCACAGTAAAAGAGTATACAGTTAAAGGTATATCATTTTTATCGGAGCACATTACTTTTTGCGGAAAGCACTACAAAGGAGAAGGCAGCGCCAAGTTCAAGAGCTTCCAGGCAGAGCAGGGTATGCAAGTGCTACATCCATCGATTGTCCGGTGCATTGCCTTTACAAAAGAGGCTCCTTGGATCACTATTTTCTCGTACTATAATGGCGGCGCTCTTGGTGATACTCTTCTGAAGGTTCCCTTCAGATTTCAGTGAGTTCACCAAAGCAATTTTTCGTTTGGATCGAGGATGGAGACAACCCCCGCCTGATAATATCCCTTTAAGTCATCTAGAACTTTCAAAAATAAAACAAATAGTAATAAGCATGCCACATATTATGCATGCCCTGGTGGAAGGCCTAGCGGCAGCACATATGGCAGGAATTGTACATACCGACCTACATCCATTCAATGTAGTGTTGGATTTTACAAAAGAGCTAAAGCCACGCATAGGTATTATCGATTGGGGGTTACTGCTGAGAGCGCCCAAAAAACGGGTGTCTCTCAATTTTGTATTTGAAGCAGACAAGAACCCTGAGAAGGTGGCACAGGCAGTCTCCTACGCAGACAGAGAGCGAAATAAACGGCCGTGGATAGCCCCAGAGCTTTATGATCCATTTTTGGCACATGCATACACTCCTGCATCTGATGTTTTTGCCTTGGGATATTTATTACAAACTTTATATGACTTTTGGCAGAAAGTGCAAGAGTTGTGGATGGATAATAGTTCCCATGACAAAGTTACCATCATGGATACTATTATTCAGAGTCAAAAATTGGATGTTTTTGCCTAATCGCGATGAGCGAAAATCAATTTTGCAAGTAGTTGAATTTTTTAGATCACTAAATACTGACCCAACGAGGGCACAACGTCCTCTTGTAGAGCTATCGGTGTCATTCACCCCAACTTTGTAATGATACAGTATCAAGAGATTAAGTTTCAGGAATGGCATTTTGTTTCTCTCTTCAAAATTTGATGTGTCCAATGTTTGAAATATTATCTCATTGAGTCTTTGCAATATCTTTCTCATCTTGTGGTGTTTAAGTTTATATTTTCTCTTCAAAATTTGATGTGCGCGCATTGTTTGAAGTATTTTTGGAGTCAAGTGGATATTTCTCATCGAGTCTTTGCAATACATATCTCCTCTCGTGGTGTTTAACTTTAAGATTTTGAGAGTAATGGTCAATTTATCTTACGTTGATCTTTACAGTTCATTAAAATTCTAAAGTCATTTACGTTCATGCAGATATGGCAGAGGTGCAAGCGAACGAGCATCAGGAGTTAGCCAAGAAGGCATACGAGCGAATGAAGGCCCTTGCACATGGCCTGACAGCCCGCGAAGCTACAAGAACAGCATGCAGGTTGTCGAAATGGACAAATCCAACTTATGCCCAATGGAAAGACATAAACAAACGCGTAACCGCAGAGATGATAAAGGAAATATGGTCATGTCCAGATGGCGAGATTAAGAAGGGAAGATGGAAGATTTCACGTTGCACTCACAATGATATCAAAACTAATGCCGAGCGCATTTTCTTGGAGGTGTACGGTCGTCCTCTCCATAACGCCAACGCTCCACTCTATTTTGCTAAGATGCTATATGCTCAATTTATCCTAGAAACTCCAGTGGACTTCGCCTCCAGAGAGGCCACTGTCAACACCCACGACATACGTGAAGAGACAGTGACATTTACAAGGGAAGAACTTTCTCTCATGGTGGAGGGCGCTGGATTGGAGTTAAACAAGGTCAAAGAAAGCTTAGGGGCACAGCTAGCAGAGAAGGAGAAAGAAGCTGACCGATTAACTCAAGCGTCAACTCCTCCCCCGGCCAATAGAGGGATTCAAGAGCAGCTAACAAAGATTAGCCAAGATGTGCAGAGCATCTCTTCACGTATTGCTCCTGTGCGCCAAGGAAACCACATCTCTCATTTTTTGATACATCCTGATCTTGTGGGAGTTTCTGCTGAGGCTACAAGTTCCTCCACCCCCTAATGTCCTGTATGTTACAAAGTATTCGATGGGTGGAGCGGCCAGTATATACTACCATGTGGACACTACTACCACTTAATATGTTTAGTGAGGCAAATGCAAAATACTTCCACATGTGCATTGTGCAATGTCCCAATAAATCAAGGTATTTATACAGTGTGCGGCATGGCTAGCGAATATAAACCACCAGGACCTTTAGATGCAACTCCTAGTGCAATTGGTAATTTATTTCAAGATGAGAGCTAAGAAAAACAAATCCTACTTTTGTATTGATAATTTCTCCAAATATGATCATTTGTACAAGTACTTTTTATTAAATTAATGAAGTGACTTCTTCCTCTATGTCAGTATCTTGCTCCAAAATTCTTTCACCGTTTACTCTCTCGTCTGCTAAATTAAGCTCATCTAAGTCAATGTCTAAATTGTCTTCTATCTCAAGGGTGGTGCACAACGTGCGTCCAACATCAAAGTTCTCGTCTACTACATCATCACAATTGTACATCCATCTGGGCATATCTTCTTCATACTCTTCGCTTTCAATGTCTCGCAAGATCTTTTCATTGCAGTACATGTAAACAAGTTTATCTGCTCGATCTGCAAGAAGTCGATTGCGAATAGTACTGTGAATATATTTGTACATGCTCCAGTTTCTTTTTGAGCCTGAGTTTGAAGAGCACTGACTTAGAACCTTCATCGCAAGGTTGCGCAATAAAGCATAATGCTCACCACCATTCATCATCCATTCATCATCCACCACTTCCATGCAGGTTGCTCTTTAGCCATTTGTTGAACAAGGGAGTTGGAAAATAAACCCTCTTTCAATCGAAATGAGGTCATCTCCTTTATGCACTGTACACGATCATCATCATTATTATAGAAAGTGTTTACCACTTTATAAAAATCTTGCACCACCTCAACGTTGGACATCAAATCCATATTCCAATATTCAGGATCTAACATGTAAGCAGCACTGTGTAGTGGTGAATGCGCTCCAATCCATCTAGTATGAAAGTACTTCAACAGAACTTTTCTTTGTCTACTGGAGAATGGTACACGCCATTGCTTTTCCACCACTGAATGCTCTAATTTCTCAGGACACTCCAAACTCCGCTGGACAGTCCACCATTGCATCCATGCTTTTCCGAGATTAGGCGCTCTTTGATCAAGACTTCGTACAGCATACATAACAGGCATCATTACATGGTATGCATCCATCACACTGTTCCACCAACTTCTTCTCGTAAGCGCTCCCTTCAAGACTTTGATTTTCTCTTTCACTTTTTCAAGTTGAGTGTTCTCCCAGTCATTGGTTTTCTTGAATCTTTCTTTTGAATTTCTTCTCTTATGTGTTTGGCCACTATAGGTGCAGAGAGGTGGGTACATGACTTTTTCTTCGGTCCGCCTAAAAAGTGTTCTCTTAGTCGAGACGCCCCACCTGATTTTACTGCATGGCATAGCTTACACTCCTAATCTATGAATCGATCACCAACGTTAATTGCATATTGCCACTCTATCCCAGGTGCCTTTTTTTTCCTGCTATTTGAAATTTGGACTCTATTGGAGGTATCACTGGATCCAACATTGTCCTCCATCTCAACAAATAACCTATTCAACCAAGCATATAACAATGAATACACAAATGAAAAAACAACAAATCACTCACGTATAACAAAACATACATTAGCAGACAAAGTACTTCGAAACTATCTTGACAAATACAAAAGATCATCACATAACACAAAACTACTTCAAACTATCTTGCAAGGTCTTACTACAAAACTACTTCGAAACTATCATGCACATTGCACCCCCAATGAAGGATGCCTTTTGTACCCAATTAAGGATACTTTACACAATCAAAGATCTATGCTTGCCCAATACTCTAGTATAGGACAATAGACCTTCTCTAACATTCACAAAAAAAATCAAAGATCTATGCTTGCCCAATACTCTAGTATAGGACAATAGACCCTTGTCTACTCTAAACTATATCAAGTATCAAGAACCAATACAAGCCCCTAAGCAGGAATCTTGGCTCCATCAAACCATTCATAAAGCAGAATGAGGTAGATTATGTACGTGGCTCAAATGCAAAGCTGAATGACTCCAAATTTGTCCCTAAATCTCCGCAAGTATTAGCTACGAACCACACCCTGCCCCCAGTTCAAAGAACTAAGGACGAGTGGCTCAATAGCCTTAGGAGTGCCTACAAGGAAAGATGACAGTCCCTAAGATAAGGACGTTCTTCCCAAGAGGACACTTCTAGCAACTCGAGAGCTCTACAAGTACTTTGAGGAGAGATATCACGCCCCCAAAACAAGGACTATCTCCCCAAAAGTTGTACGATGGGTGTCGGGCAGTGTTTATATACAGAATAGTACCCCGCCGGTGTTCCTTCTTTTTCTCGGCGGGCCCGCCGGGCTTTTATCTTTCTCGGCGGGCCCGCCGGGATAGATGGTTTTCCCGGGGGGCCCGCCGGGAAAGATAAAAGCCCGGAGGTGTTACGGTACTAGTGGGTTCTGGCAGGTCATTGCTTAGGTCATGTGAATATACAATGTGATCACAAGTTTTAATATGTTAACAATAGGTTTTGTTAACGTGATCACGAAATTGTGAAGACGTTAATGAAATCCCTGGGTGGAGCGGTGTGTTGCCACCTGCTATTGTTTTGCATAGTGCCCAAGGGGTCCCCTATGCAAAAAATTACAGGTTTGGGTGCATCATCATGGTAGTGTGGCATCCGATGTGGGTGAAACTCTCCGAGTGAGTCAAAGAGGTGCTCCACTCACAATGTTTCACCACCATCGGATACTGGATGGGTGGGACAGTGTATTGCCACATGATATTATTTTACAATGTGCCCAAGGGGACCCCTATACAAAAAATAGCAGGTTTGGGTGAGGCATCATGCTCATATCACATCCGATGGAAATGAAAATTTGTGTTAGGTCCATGGATATGATACCCCTTCACTTGCAAAGTTTCACCACCATCGGACAGTGTGTTTGCAACTCGCTATTTTTTGCATAGTGCCCAAGGGGTACTCTATGCAAAAAATAGCAGGTTTGGGTGGGGCATTGTGCCCGTATGGTGTCCGATGCGGTTGAAAATTTGCGAGTGAGTCCAAGAGAATTCTACCGCTCCACTCACAAATTCTCACCACCATCGGATGGATGGGACGGTGTGTTGCCACCCACTATATAAAAAATAGTTGGTTTGAGTGGGACATCATGCTCATATGGAATCCTATGTGCACGAAACTTTATGAGTGGGTCCATGGGGCTACTACCTTTCCACTCGCAAATTTTCACCACCATCGGACACCAAATGGGTGGGACAGTGTGTTACCACCCACTATTTTTTGCATAGTGTCCAAGGGGTCCCCTATACAAAAAATAGTAGGTTTGGGGAGGCATCACACTCCTATGGTGTTCGTCGATGTAGGTGAAACTTTGCGATTGGGTCCATGGTATTGTTATCTCTCCACTAGTAAAGTTTCATTACCATCAGACGCTGGACGGGCGGGATGGTGTGTTGCTACCCACTATTTTTTGCATAGTGCCCAAGGGGTCCCTTGTGTAAAAAATAGCGGACTTTGGTGGGGTATCACGTTGGTATGGTATCCTATGCAAGTGAAACTTTGTGAGTGGGTCCATGGGATTGCTATCTCTCTTCTCGCAAAGTTTCACCAACCATCGGACAACGGATGTGTAGGACGTGTGTTTGTCACGGTTTGTCTGTCCATCCTTCTATGGTTAATTGGGGACACCTAATTACCACTATGTTCCTAGCATGGCACTTGGGTTATTCCAAATATTCCATGTAAAGGAAATATGAAATTAGGGATGGCTGGAACTAGGTGTTGGATTTAATACTTATATGTTGTTGTGTACTTTTAGCATGTGTTACTGATTTGTAATGTGTTTGAATGGATAACCTTGTGTAGGTCGGTGAGATTGATGGGCTTGGTGCTCGTAAGCTAGAATTTCTGGGACATAATGGCTGGGCGATATGGTGTGAGCTATTATCGGGATGGTTCTCACTTTGGTATTTTTTTTGTAGTATCTACTACAAGATTTTGTAGTGTTGTTGGCCGCCCCATTTTGGTTTACTCGGGCATGGACCTATTGAGCCGCCCACTTTTGTTATACTTAGATGTGGATTTATTTATTTTTCACATGAATTAGCCCTTGGGGTTCTTTTTGTAATTCTCCTTTAGTGGTTAGATAGAACACTTTACCTAAGCTTGTGTTAAAAGCAACTCTCATTTTTGTAAAGGGAAAGCACATGCATAAGGGAAAGCTTGTGTTAAAAGCAACTCTCATTTTTGTAAAGGGAAAGCACATGCATAAGGGAAAGCTTGTGTTAAAAGCAACTCTCATTTTTTGTAAAGGGAAAGCACATGCATAAGCGTGCATCTATTTTTGGCTTATGGGATATTTTTACTAAAAAAGCATAAATACTCAAGAGGTGGAGGAAGGCCAACACTTCTTGAGGGGAGATAGGTTGCACTCAATACTCTCTCATGTGTTTATTTTATTTATGCTTTTATGCTATCTTGCTTAGTAATAGTTGAAGTTTATATTTTACTCCGTTTGAATAGTAAAGTGATGTGTCTCCCCAAGATCCTATTTCTTGTGAGACCCCTACCCCCTTTACTCACCGGACTCTCGAGTGCTAGCAGCGAAAGTAGCAACCTCTCGTGCAGGGCAGGGTTTTCCACTGGGGGCCTCAGACTAGTTCGACGGTTCTTCTGAAACCGAGACCGGAAAAATTTCCTCGCCCAGAAGAAGGCACGGGCGATTCCTCCAAGAAAATCTTCTAACGGGAATTTATCTAATGGGGTAAAAAGCCTTAACTATCTTATCTATTCCGATCGAATCCATAGGTCACATGGTCAAATCAAGGAAGAACTTTCATTTGGTTTATAGAGATCATTGATTTTTTCCTCCCCATAAGCAAGGCGCAGCCGTTGATTCTTTCCCATAGAGCAAGAATCTCCCTGTGACTTACTTTAACTATCGTGACTTAGACCTAACTAAATTTTGTTATAGGAATCCACCAATCCAGCCTACCGGCCCATTAGCCAACTGCCCAACCACTGTATTGGTGGGATCCCTCTTTATAAAAATTAGGTTGTGTTTTGTCTGGAGTACCAGGGAAAAAAGTTCCCAGGCCCCCTAGTCAGCACTCATGCAATTATACTAAATAAACACACCACTTACACACCCAACAAGAAATTGCCTTTTTCTCAGATATCTTCAAGACACAATTTGGAAAAACCATAATGTTTCCATCATAATCCTCAATATTCTAGTACCATTTTTTTACAAACAAGTCTCATCTCCGGACTCTCCCTTGAAGACTAGCTAGTCAACCAACGAGATCCAATTTCATAGTTTCCAGTTTACTTAATTAAACTTCTTGCCAATCCATGAATATCTCCCTTGAAGACCAGCTAGTCAACCAACGAGATCCAATTTCACAGTTTCCAGTTTACTTAATTAAACTTCTCGCCAATCCATGAATAAACCGTGAGACCATGCATCGCCTGGTCAGAACCCTCTAGGATCCTCCTTAGGTGTCCTAGCACCGTGAGAGCGTGCATCGCCTGGTCAAAACCCTCTAGGATCCTCCTTAGGTGTCCTAGCACTTCACTCAGGGACAACTTTGTCGGCCCTCGCCCATCGTACCAGAAGCGCACCATTTTCAACCATACTGAGGTTGGTCAAGACCTTGGGAGGCTTTTCCACGCGAGAGACATCCTTTGATGACTCCCCGCCAGCTGTTGCAACGTAACTCTGCTTAGATTAAACAATAAGCCAAATGCTTCCTCCAGCATCTTGGCATAAGAGAGTCCTTTTTACAAAAAACAGAGTTTCTATGCAAGTAAGAATTTCCCATTGAGTTTGATTTCACAAGACCCCTTTTTTTCCCAAAACCCAGACTTTCTCGAGATGAAAATCACGAATCTCATATCTCGGTGGTCCATAAATCAATTTCAACGAATTTCTAACTTAATTTTAAACGATTTTGTGTCATAGGAAAAACTTCTCTAAATCAGGCGCACGAGTTGTCCATTCTTCGTAGTACTGAAGAAATGGGAATGGTCACAAGATTTGCCTTTATTTCTGATTTAAGAGATGAGCAAGCCTCTTACTGACCCACCTTTCTCACGTGGTCATGGTCTAGCCCCGAATTACTCGAATTTATTCCTAAAGATATTTCCTAAAGATAATTCTACATTTATGTGATAAAATAACTGTGATTTCTGATCATAAGGGTAAATATCCAAAATTATAAAAATTCATTCTTCCTTGGACATAATAGAACTATAAATAATTCTATTAATGAATAATGAAATTTAACAAGGATATTTCCTTTTCCAATTATCCTTTTAATGAATATGCATACATCATTTATTTAAATTATTCACATAGAATTATACTAAAATATTCTTTTCTCCAATTGGACCTAGGCATCAACATGCCATAAATTATCTATATCAAAATATGATGAAACTTTTTCTTTTGATACGAAAATTAATTTATGCATTTTCCTAATTAAAGATATGATGAAAACTCCTCTTTTGAAAAAATAAAAATACCCATGTATAATACATACCATGAATATACCCATTTTAAAATATGACAAATATTCCTCTTTTTACCATTTAGACATTTATGCATACATATTATAAATGTATATTCAAAAATGTGACAAAAATCCATTTTTTAATATTTAAAATGTTTTATACATAGAATATCGTGAAAATTTCTCTTTTTGCATCTAGATTTTTATGCATGCACATATTATGAAAAAATGTAACAAAAATCCTTCTTTTAGCATTAAAATGTTTATGCTGAAAATTTCTCTTTTTGCATTCTTAAAAATATGCATAAACCTTCTTTTTGTATTGATAAAATTTTGCCATAACTTCCCCACATTTTCTATGAAATGAGAATGCTTAAAGTTCCACTTTTAATATAAAAAATAATTTATGCATAAATCTAAGCATAACTATGAGCATAATGACATTTAAGCATCTTGTTTATTTTTAAAAAATAATCCATAAAGGTGAGTATTCTTACAAAAAGAGAGATTTACAAATAAAAAACATTACATTTAAGCATAAAAGATTAATATTAATACATTCAAACAATATAAATCAATAAAAGCATGGTTTTAAGAAGAAACCATGGATTAAAATGCTTCCCAAGCATTAGAGAGGTTGGAAAGAAGATTACCATTGAAAAAGAGAGAAAAACACCATTGTTTTAGGCTTACCCTTGGTTTCTGGCTTGATTCTTTAGAGAGAAGTAAAGCCCTCAAGAGGAAGCTTGGCCACCACTGAGAAGTAGAGGGTAATCTCCAAGAGAATATGAGGATTAGTGAAGCTTCAAAGTTTCACAATTATGGAGAGGCAAGGTAGAGAGATAATAGAAATATACTAAATTGAAAATTACACTACCATAGAGTTACTCCAATATGAAAATAAAAAGGAATGGGGATTTATTTATAGGAGAGGAAGGCCACCAACCAAGCCCAACTGGGATCTAGAGGCTTCAAGCGTCAGTTTGATCCAATTTGGACAAGTTTTGGACTACTTTGGCTCACTTTTTTGATCCAATTTTTGAAAGAGGAGAGAGGAGAGATGAAATATCTCTTTTTTTGTATTAAAAATTGGGAGAAATGATGAGATTCTAGGCACCTCCTTCATAAGCTCTTGAGGTGTCAAAAATCTAAATTTTTTACTAATAAATTCTCATTTGTTTACTATTAAGTACCTGTACTAGTCAACTCTTCATCTTATGTGAGAATTTACTACTTTTTGGGGGATTTTCTTTTATTCTTGCATTTTTCTCCTTCCAACACTTGGATTAACCCTATTGGCCATTTAGAACACTCTTTGGACCTTAATCCATAATTTTCTGAAAATGTGGACCCTTGGCTAAGGTGTCTAATGCACATTTTCAATTAATTCCTAATGCATATTAGAAAACTCTTTTTAAACTTCTATTTTGAGGGAATTCATCTTAAATAAAAGGGACAACTTTGTACTCAAAAATATCTCAAAATTATATTATCTCTCTCTAGAACAAAAACAAAGGAAAACAATGTTTTCTTGCATTCTGAAATAGGGGATGATTACAGGGGACTGAGAGGAGAACTTATATATCTATTAGGGGCTGAGGAGGAACCTTATATCCTTTCCTACTTGAAAAACGTGAGATGTCCTCATCTCGCAAGGTGGGGATAGTCCTTTACCAATTCTTCTTCTTTCTCCCAAGTGGCGTCCTCTAAAGGATAGAACTTCCACTTGACTAGAAACTCTCTAAGGACTCTATTCTGAAGAGCCTTATCCTAAACATCTAGGATTTCTTCGGGTTGGAGTGCCACCTTCGGAGAAGTCAACTTTTCATCATCGAGCACATGACTCAAGCTGGGGTAATACTTTTTAAGTAAATGTACATGGAATACATTATGTACCTTGAGATGGGGTGGTAGAAAAAGTTCATAAGCTAGATCTCCTACTTTCTTAGTAACGCCGTATGGCCCATAGTATTTAGGAGACAGCTTTTTGTACTTCCCTAGAGATAAAGAACTTCTCCTGGGTCATACACAAATGAAGACCATATATGATTCTTCAAACACTCTCTCCATTCTTTTCTTATCAGCATATTGCTTTTGTCTATCTTGGGCAGCCTTAATATCTTTGTGGATTTCTTGCATTTGCTGCTTGTTGAGATATCGAGCTCATCTAGTGAGGTGGTGGACAGTGATGACCCGCCTGGGGGATAGGCCCCACACTTACACCACTCGCATGGTTGGTGAGATCATGGGTGATATGCAGCCAGTGGGATGATAGGCTGTGTGACAGCCATTCTAGAGTCTGGCATAGTTATAGCGCCAGCTCATTTAGTTGGGTTCACACTATAGAGAACCCTAGTATGTATTTGGTTGAGTACCTTTTCATATGTGTGTACTCTTATCATTGTATATGGTGTGTTGAGAGTTGAGTGAAGAAGAAGAAGATTTTCAGCCTGAAGTGAGTGCTGCGATGTTTACAAATGGTTCAGGAATTGTTGCAGACACAGACAATTGGCATAAAAGATTTGGACATGTGAATGTGCAGAGAATGAAGTCTATGCAGACTAAAGGAATTGTGACAGGGCTGCCAAAATTTAAAGTTTAAGGTATGTAGAGAATATGTGAAGCATGCCAATTTGGAAAGCAAACAAAGCATGTATTTCCACAAAACAAAAATGTGAGCAGAAATGCACTAGATGTTGTGCATTCAGATTTATGGGGTCCTACGAAGACCATGTCTATGGGAGGCTGCAGGTATTATGTGACATTTATTTATGACCACACAAGGAAAGTGCGGGTATACTTCATGAAGGAGAAGGGTGAGGTGTTCACTCACTTTCAGAATTTCAGAGTTATGGTTGAAGAGCAAACAGGGAAATATGTAAAGTGCCTAAGGTCAGATGGAGGGGGAGAGTACTTCTCCAATGAGTTCTCTGAATTTCTGAAGAAAAATGGTATTCGGAGATAGTTTACATTGATGCAGATACACTCCGTAGCAAAATGGAGTTGCTGAGCGGAAGAACAGGCACATTGCTGAGATTGCGCAAGCATTGATGGAAGAGAAGAATATGCTGCATAGCTATTGGGCTGAGGCTGTTTCTACAACAATTTACATCCTGAACAGGACTCCAACTGCACCCATACATGATGTAACTCTAGAGGAGAGGTTTATTGGTAGAAAACCTGATTTGTCTCATCTGAAAGTCTTTGGATGCATTGCATATGTGCATGTGCCAGATGAGCTGAGAACTAAGCTGGATCCAAAAGCTGAAAAATGTATGTTAATTGGATATTCCCTTGAGCAAAAGGGATACAGGTGTTATAACCCTGCTACACGTGAGTTGAGGGTAAGCAAGGATATTATCTTTGATGAGATGTGCAGCTGGTATGCTGCTGAAAAAGAAGCTGTAGGGGTTGATGTGAGTGGAAATGTGGTTGCACAGAATGCAAGTCAGCAATCACAGTCTTTGAGTGGACCAGGAGAGTCTTCATCTAGTGGTTCAGTTGATAGACCATGGAGTGGCAGGCTGCGTCATAATACCAGTCCTACAAATGTGATTAGTACATCACATAAAGGCAAAGAGAAAGTGGTTGAGCCCCTTAGTATGCCTGACATTTCTGTAAGGCATTCTCATGTTGATGGAGAGTCTAGTGGCTCAGAGATGAGCCTTGATGAGGAGCTTGGGATACCAGCTATGAGAACACCTGGTGTAAAGAAGGCTATGGAAGCCATGAATGCAAAGCTGCAAAGATCTGGGAGAGTTAAGAATCCTGTGCAAAGGTTTACCTATGATGGTTATGTGGCACATCACTATGCATACATGGCAAAAGTTGTGCAGGTTGTAGAGCCCACATGCATTGATGAGGTTGTTGGAAATGTGTGTTGGGAGAAAGCTATGGATGAGGAGATGGATGCACTATATGGAAATGAGACTTGGGATCTAGTGCAATTGCCTGAAGGCAAGAAAGCCATTGGATGCAAGTGGGTGTACAAAGTAAAACATAACAGTGATGGAAGCATAAGTAGGTACAAGGCTAGATTGGTAGCCAAAGGATATACGCAGACATATGGCATTGATTATGAGGAAACTTTCAGCCCAGTTTTGCCAAGATGGCAACAGTGAGAGTTGTGATAGCAGTGGCTGCGTCAAAGAAATGGTTTTTACATCAGATGGATGTAAAGAATGCATTCTTGCATGGGGATTTGCAAGAAGAGGTGTATATGTTGCAGCCACCTGGTTATGGGGATGTGAGTCACCCCGAGCATGTTTGCAGGTTGAAGAAAGCCTTGTATGGCTTAAAACAAGCACCAAGAGCATGGTCTGACAAGATTTATGAATATCTTGTCACTATAAGCTTTCATGTAGCCAATGCAAATTTCTCGCTGTATGTGAGACACAGTCATAGAGGGGTTGTGCTTGTTGTCATCTATGTAGATGACTTGATCATCACGGGGGACCATGATGTAGAGATCTTTGATGTAAAGATCTTGCTTAGATAGAAGTTTGAGATGAAGGATCTAGGGGAGCTCAAATATTTCTTGGGCATTGAGGTGATTAGGTCACCACATGGTATTGGATTACTGCAGAGACAGTATGGCTTGGACATGTTGTCCAAGTCCCTGTGACTTACTTTAACTATCGTGACTTAGACCTAACTAAATTTTGTTATAGGAATCCACCAATCCAGCCTACCGGCCCATTAGCCAATTGCCCAACCACTGTATTGGTGGGATCCCTCTTTATAAAAATTAGGTTGTGTTTTGTCCCGAGTACTAGGGAAAAAAGTTCCCAGGCCCCCTAGTCAGCACTCATGCAATTATACTAAATAAACACACCACTTACACACCCAACAAGAAATTACCTTTTCTTAGATTCAACTATCTTCAAGACACAATTTGGAATAAAACCATAATATTTCCATCATAATCCTCAATATTCCAGTACCATTTTTTACAAACAAGTCTCATCTCCGGACTCTCCCTTGAAGACCAGCTAGTCAACCAACGAGATCCAATTTCACAGTTTTCAGTTTACTTAATTAAACTTCTCGCCAATCCATGAATATCTCCCTTGAAGACCAGCTAGTCAACCAACGAGATCCAATTTCACAGTTTCCAGTTTACTTAATTAAACTTCTCGCCAATCCATGAATAAACCGTGAGACCGTGCATCACCTGGTGAGAACCCTCTAGGATCCTCCTTAGGTGTCCTAGCACTTCACTCAGGGACAGCTTTGTCGGCCCTCGCCCATCGTACCGGAAGCGCACCATTTTCAACCGTACTGAGGTTGGTCAAGACCTTGGCAGGCTTTTCCACGCGAGAGACATCCTTTGATGACTCCCCCCGCCAGCTATTGCAACGTAACTCTCCTTAGATTAAACAATAAGCCAAATGCTTCCTCCAGCATCCTGGCGTAAGAGAGTCCTTTACAAAAAACAGAGTTTCTATGCAAGTAAGAATTTGCCATTGAGTTTGATTTCACAAGACCCCTTTTTTTCCCAAAACCTAGACTTTCTCGAGATGAAAATCACGAATCTCATATCTCGGTGGTCCATAAATCAATTTCAATGAATTTCTAACTTAATTTTTATAAACGATTTTGTGTCATAGGAAAAAACTTCTCTAAATCAACCGCACGGGTTGTCCATTCTTCGTACTTTGAAGAAAGGGGAATGGTCACAAGATTTGTCTTTATTTGCCATAACTTTCCCACATTTTCTATGAAATGAGAATGCTTAAAGTTCCACTTTTAATATAAAAAGCAGTTTATGCATAAATCTAAGCATAACTATGAGCATAATTACATTTCAGCATCTTGTTTATTTTTAAAAAATAATCCATAAAGGTGAGTATTCTTACAAAAAGAGAGATTTACAAATAAAAAACATTACATTTAAGCATAAAAGATTAATATTAATACATTCAAACAATATAAACCAATAAAAGCATGGTTTTAAGAAGAAACCATGGATTAAAATGCTTCCCAAGCATTAGAGAGGTTGGAAAGAAGATTACCATTGAAAAAGAGAGAAAAACACCATTGTTTTAGGCTTACCCTTTGGTTTTTGGCTTGATTATTTAGAGAGAAGTAAAGCCCTCAAGAGGAAGCTTGGCCACTAAGAAGTAGAGGGTAATCTCCAAGAGAATATGAGGATTAGTGAAGCTTCAAAGCTTCACAATGGAGAGGCAAGGTAGAGAGATAATAGAAATATACTAAATTGAAAATTACACTACCATAGAGTTACTCCAATATGAAAATAAAAAGGAATGGGGATCTATTTATAGGAGAGGAAGGCCACCAACCAAGCCCAACTCGGATCTAGAGGCTTCAAGCTTCAGTTTGATCCAATTTGGACAAGTTTTGGACTACTTTGGCTCACTTTAGAAAAATGGTATTCGAAGATAGTTTACATGCAGATACACTCCGCAGCAAAATGGAGTTGCTGAGCGGAAGAACATGCACATTGCTGAGATTGTGCGAGCATTGATGGTAGAGAAGAATATGCTGCATAGCTATTGGGCTGAGGCTGTTTCTATAGCAATTCACATCATGAACAGGACTCGAACTGCATCCATACATGATGTAACTCGAGAGGAGAGGTTTACTAGTAGAAAACCTGATTTGTCTCATCTGAAAGTCTTTGGATGTATTGCATATGTGCATGTGCCATATGAGTTGAGAACTAAGCTGGATCCAAAAGCTGAAAAAGTGTGTTTATTGGATATTCCCTTGAGAAAAAGAGATACAGGTGTTATAACCCTGCTACAGGTGAGTTGAGGGTAAGCAGGGATGTTGTCTTTGATGAGATGAGCAGCTGGTATGCTGCTGAAAAAGAAGCTGTAGGGGCTGATGTGAGTGGAAATGTGGTTGCACAGAATGCAAATCAGCAATCACAGTCTTTGAGTGGACCACGAGAGTCCTCATCTAGTGATAGACCATGGAGTGGCAGGCTGCGTCATAATACGAGTCCTGCAAATGTGATTAGTACATCACATAAAGGCAAAGAGAAAGTGGTTGAGCCCCTTAGTATGCCTAACATCTCTGCAGGGCATTCTCATGTTGATGGAGAGTCTAGTGGCTCAGAAATGAGCCTTAAGGAGGAGCTTGGAATACCAGCCATGAGAACACATGGTGTAAAGGCGTACAAGGTTAGGAATATAGGTGTTGTTACATTCAGATTCAAAACAATTTCTCAGTGGAGTTAGAGGCTGATGCAAAGTTAGCTTCTGACTCTTTGTTAGGACATTTAGAAGTGATATGCCCGGTTTGTTGGGATATTTGATCCAACAATTATTTGCCAAATGACCCACCTTTTTGCAATGGACACACCTTACTTTGCTCACTTGATGTGACAAAGCTTGTTCGATATTCAATGGAGTTGATGCATTTGAAGATTTAGCTCCTCCCCTTGGCCTCTTTTCTTCATCAAGACAAGATTGAATGACTCCTTCAAGGGTGGGATTAGGTATATTCTTCAGGGTGGTGACTAAGGTAGGGTACACCTTTTTGACTACTTTTAACAAAACAACCACTACATCATCTTCATCCATTCTCACATTCACTAATGTAAGTTGAGCCATAAGGCCCTTCAAGTGAGAGATTAAGGCTCCAATGCTATCTCCCTCTTTGAGCTCTAAGCTGAAAAATTCAATTTTAAGTGAGATCTTGGAATTCTTACCCACGAGCTCCATAGAGCTTGTCAAGCTCATCCCATTTCTCCTTTGCAGTTGGAAGCTAGTCCACATGGTGAATAAGAGCCTCATCCTCAAGATGGAGCATGATGATGGCTTGTGCCCTCTCATCATCTTCAATATCTTCAGCTTTAGCTCGATCAATAAACTTAGTGTCGGAGATGAATGGCCAAAAACCTTTGGACATCATCTTATACTTGACAAGAACTTACCAAGTGTGGAAGCCCTCTCCTGAGAACTTCTTTTAATTAAAAAACCCCTTATCTGTAAATTTTTCATGTGCATGTGCATTTTTAACAACACAAGAGAATTGCTAGACTTTCTCTTCTCATATGGTGCTCTTCATGAAGATTTATTTTTTAAATGGGATGAATCTTGCTAGAATTCTTGAAGTTACTTGTAGTTACGTTCTATTATTTGCTTCCTTTAGATTCAACCATGTGGTTGAATCTAAAGGTTGAAGTATATCCTAGCATTCCATTATTCATGAGCTTGTTTACATTTGGAAATATATTATTTGCTTCCTTTACAATCAACCATTTGGTTGAAGCATATCCTAGCATGATTCATGATTCCATTATTCATGAGCTTGTTTTTAATTTGGAAATATATAAAAGTCTTACCATAGTTGTTTTTACTACAGTAAAATGCATTTGACACTTTGAAAAATGCAAGTTACCTTGAAATTGTAAATTGTTGTGATGTGATTGATGGTTTCAAAATTTCATGTTGATAGAGAGGAAATGTTTACTAAGTGGAAAAAATAAAAGCACACCCTTTTCCTCATAGCTTATCAACTTTTAAATGAAAGCAACACTTGTTTTATATAGTGATGCTTGAAATATGTTTTTTTGATCCCTGTGTGTAAGGGTTGCCTGCTATTGGATAGATGGTTAAGCGTGATTTTTTTAATAAACTAAGAGAAATACTGATGAAGGGGAGGGGTGGGGCACGACACATGGATAAAGCCCGCTCGTTCTAAGGCATAAATTAATGCATGCGCACACACACATAAATTAACATCGGGGGCTTGTTCTAGTGGTTGATGGGGGTGGCTTGTAACGTGGAGGTACCAGGTTCGATCACCCAATAGTTACTTTGCCCTCGCTTTGTAGAGCATATGTGAGGTCCTTACGAAGTACTTTCCTCCCTTCTAGTAGGTCGCCATTTTTTTAAACAAAAGAGTGAATATGCATACTCATAATATGAAATCAAGTAGTATAACATGAAGTAGACACAAGTTTACATGCCTCCTTGGCACACCCATGGGTGTCATCAAGGAGGTTGTGGGTTCCAGTCTACCCTTGACATTTTATTCCCGCTGTTACATAAAAATAAAAAGATACAAGCTACTTATTTGTGGCCTTGTGGTACTCAATTGAGTTTGTGCTGTTGGATTACTAGAATGGAAGATCTCATCTCACCACCAACACTTGCAAGGGCGTCACCCACAACACCCAACTCTGAGTTTTCTGAGTGCCTCTCCACTTGTGCGATGCTTCCCCTTCCCACCAAAAGTAGTGAGAAATCAGTAGATTTAGCAACAGCAAGCATTGCTTCTGTGGGGTTGACATACATGTGCTCCTCGTAGAATATAGACTGCCATGAGTTGTCTCTTGCCTCCTCTGTTAATGACCTAAACGGAGCCATGCTCTCTTCATCAAGGTTTTCATCATCCTGATTAGTAGAATCGTCCATGCTAATCACATGATCAAGCTGCCCTTGCTCTTGATTAGGTTTAAACCTCAGAATCCATAGTTTTACATTTGGATGCTCTGCAAGCCTGCACCCAAACGCTAAAGCCTCTCTATCATCTGGCCCTCCGAAGAACACAACCCCAACTTTGTGAGGGTTAGTGGTTTCTGAGAGCTGCTCTGACCCCCATACCCCCCTGTCTACAAGTACACCTACAGAGCAAGGTGCATGCTGCATAACCCTGAGAGTAAGTGCCTTTAATCCCGGATTGATGTGTTCTAGTGTGCCATCTTCCTTCTGGTAGAAATTGTATGGCAAGATGATGATTGTGGCCCTCCTCTCGGCCGCCGAGCTGCACACATCATGGTGCATGTTGCTGAGCTCCGAAACCGCACTTAAAAGCATGACAGGGACTTTAGAGATCCTGCCGTACGCCTCAAACGCGATGAGGATGTTGTCCTCATAATGGGTGGAGGCATGCATTTTGCCATCCTCAGTCCTTGCTTTGCTTAAGGTCATGATAGAGGAGGCCCTATCTGATAATTCAATTAAATGCATGGCAAAGAGCTTGAGAGACTTCTCGTCTGATGTGCCTCTACATGCCTCCACTAAATTTAGCAGAGCTGGTATGCTCCTTGTACCATGGATGCATGCCAAAATGCGAATCTCGTCCTTGTTGTCGTCGCCGCACTCGAGCTTGCTGGTGATGTATGGCACTGGATTTTTCACCGGTTTGTATAATGCCATCACTGCGGGCGTTGTGAAGAACATCAAGATTAGGCACATCAACACCAGGATGGCAAAGGTTTGATCATCAAACACCTGCGGCCAATTGTAGGAAGATCAAAACATCATCCTTTTATCCCATATAAAGGAGACCAACACAGCCTTTACAACTTAATCTTACTCACCCCAAGGTCCTTTCCAACGTTCAAGACAATGAGCTCCACAAGTCCCTTAGTGTTCATTAGGAATGCAAACGCAAAGGCCTGACGCAATGGCAATTTCAGTGATAATGCAACCGCTACAGTGGCACCAATCTTGCCAAGGCCAGCTGTAAGAACAAGAAGAACAAGAAAACCCAAGGCTTTGGCGCTATTGATGCTCCCAAGGTTGGTCTTCAACCCACTAGAAGCAAAGAAAAGAGGAAGCATTAGCACAGTCACAAAGTCCTCAATCTTCTCAATGAGCATTTGGGCAAAGTTCCCCTCCTTGGGCACAATCAAGCCAAACACAAAGGCCCCAAAGAGAGGGTGTATGCCAATGGCATCTGTCGTAAACCCGGCTAGTAATACCCCCACCATAGTCACACATACATAGATCTCACTCACCGTCTCTTGCCCATTAACTCTAATTGCCATCCATTCCATGAATCTCTTCACTATGAAGAGCATGAAGAGAACAAACCCCATGCCACATAGGAGTACATATGCAGGGGTGGCAGGGCTTGTGCTAGGGCCAGATATGGCCACTCCAACTGCGAGGAGAATCCATGCACAGACATCATTGATGGCCGCAGCCGGGATCACCATCTTGCCAAGGTCAGTGTTGAGCAACTTTGTTTCTGCCATTATCCTCATTAACACAGGGAATGCAGTGATGGATAAGGGGACACCCATGAAGACAACCAAGGGGCCAAACCTTGCTCCTACAGAGAGTGATTCATGGAGAAGACTTGCAATGCCAACTCCACCTATGAATGGTAAACTTATGCCTGACAAGGCTATGATGAGGGAAGTTTTTCCACTCTTTCTGATCTCATTGAGATCAAGCTCCAAGCCAACCATGAATAAGAAAAAGAGCAAACCCAGAGTGGCTATGGTATCAATGATAGTTAGACTGTTTTTGGGGAATACAGCATCAAGGTAAGCTTTGTTTCTGCCCAAGCCAGATGGCCCAAGAAGAACTCCTCCCTGAAAAAACAAAGAAAACAAACCAATCTTAAATGTTTTGTTAGTTCCAGTAAACTGATGCACAAAACTGTGAAATATGGTCATCTTTTGATGCCAACTTACGATGATTTCTGCTAGAACTCGTGGTTGGCGGAATGGTTTGAAGAGCAATGCCATGGTTCTGCTGACAAGGAGCACAATGGCAACTTGTATGATGAGGAGGGGCAACGCAAAGTTGATTGGGTTGTCACCTTGCAAGACACCATTGGAGACTGCCTCTTGGACAGGATAACAAGGGGTGGTGGAGTTGGAAGCCATGCTCTCTTGCGCCAATGCAATGCAAAAAACAAGTGTTATAAACTCTACTTATAGTTTGTGTGTATATGTGTGTTTGTATGTGTGTGTGTGTGTGTGTGTGAGAGTGAGAGAGAGAGAGAGAGACAGACAGACAGACAGAAAGAAAGAAAGAGGGACAGAGACAGAGGATTGCACAATGAGACGCAGATAAATCTTCAGGAAAATGTGGTTGTTCGAGAGAGAGAGAGAGCCCAACAAGAAAACTTTGAAATTGACTTCTAGCACAGGGTATAACTGACTGCAAAACCTGCCCTGGCAGTACCTTAAATTTTTATTTTTGGATAAACTGAAGTTCAAATCAGATGCGATAGGAGGGAAAAGACAACTCATAATAAGTTAGAACATTCAAAGATAGGTGATTTCACAATGAAAGCAGTTAGCAAATGATTGGCAGCAGTAGCTTATTATTGTATGCGATTAAGTAATATTACAGCATTTGTATGTAATTAAGTGCTAGTATGATAGTGAACTATGGTTGTATCATCTATGTGGCAAAGTAGTGGTGGCATATGAGAAAGGCTACATGTACATCAATATGTGACTAGTGCATGTGTGGCTATATGTGTGTATATTGAAGTTTTACCTTGCTGTGTATGTGTGTGTGTGTGTGTGTGTGTGTGTGTGTGTGTGTGAGAGAGAGAGAGAGAGAGAGAGAGGCTCTAGACAGATATATATAGCCAATCTTACCATCCACTATTCACCAATAATGGCTGTTGGGTCGGTGAATCGATGAAGGCAAAAACGTATCACCCACTAATAGCTGCTGACCAGTTTGTAACTTTCCAAGGGCAAAAAAGAAAGTGAATAATTAGTTCATTCAAGGTGATGGTGTTCAAATCTGTTTATAAAAGGCAAGGATTTTGAGAGGATTGTACAAGAGATCGAGAGTATATTATTACAGGCAAAATCTACACTAGTCAAAAATGCAAACATATGTTACTATGAAAACCATGCAATTGATTTATCGATTGAGCGTGTGGGGCTGATAAGAGTGACAAGAGGGTGAGAGAGATTGATGGGCGACAGAGGAGAAACGGCAACACATATACACACACACACAGAGGTGGTGTCGAACAGCCTCTCTCTATGGATGAGTTTTGAGCTTTCTTCTGATCATGGCATAATGATGCAATTCAACTCTCAACAAAATCATCTGTCACTCCCACTTGATTTCTTCTTTTTAAACACGCAATCCCAACCCCCCCCTCCTTCTCTCCCCCTCTCTCTCTCTCTCTCTGGCTCGCTCTCCTGCTGTCTAAATAATCTCCCCCTCTCACTATCCGGCAGCGTAGCCATGGCCGCCTTTCTGGTGTCGACTGTGCAGCTAAAGAATCTCCCCCTCTCACTATCCCGCAGCGCAGCTATGGCCGCCTTTCTGCTGTCGTCTGTGCAGCTAAATAATCTCCCCCTCTGACTATCCCGCAGCGCAGCCATGGCCACCTTTCTGCTGTCCACTGTGCAGCTGCATGAAGCAACTCCACCCCACGTGGACCGCTAACGACGACGCTAACGGTAGCAAGTCTGGTCAATGCAGTCAATAATAATGCCTCACTACATAAACTTACCTACACGTTTTTCCCTCTTCCATTTGTTCCCCTCACGTGAATGATGGAAAAAAAACAACAACAACAATGCGTACACGTGAATGATGGAAAAAAACAACAACAACAACAATGCGTACACGTATTCCCTAGCTCATATCCTTGTTGCTTTCTTATGGCGCACAACAAACAACCAATCAACAAAGTATGTCACACATGAGCTCTTACCCTTCCTATGTCGGAAAAATGACAATCTTGAAAGCTAACATGCCACACATAGTATACTTGTTACATTTGTTGCATTCAATGCAAGCACTATATCAGTGCTGATGGCTTCAAACATCCTTTGTATGCATGCCACTAACATAAAAAAGCATCGCCAACAAGGGGTACAAACACACACACATACGTGCACATGCACACATCTATTGTTTGGACAAGGTGCATTGAACATACCAGTTTTAAAGAACATAACAATATTTTCCAAACTAAATGGAATCTTGAAACAAATCTATACAGTGAACTGTTAAACCATGTACATGGAGCTATTTGAAGAAACAATGAATCCACCCGATTTCAGAAAGTGTTTATAGACCCTTTCTTCACACATCATCATCTAGATGGCTCCCTCTCACAATCTCCGCCATGGCATTTGCAAATTGCCAACTAGAGGGCTCATTCCAATATTGTGTTGGATTGCGACTTGACATCCTTCCTGGCTCATGATATCTTGGTCTTAAATATTTCATCTTGAAATGAGTAGGGGGACTTTCAAAAATCAATTAAATATACATCATACCATTTTTAAGCTTTTACAAGATCAAATTTTAAACTTCATTTCAACGATATGTATTAACAACTCAATCTCAATTATATAACTATGGTCCTTTTTTAGCCTCTGATGTACTTGAATTACATAATGGTGTCCAATATTCATATACTTATATTTCTAAAAACATGTAATTTAGGTGCACTTTTTAATATGCTTCATAAGAAGGTGATATGAAGGTTTTCTTGTATGTGAGGCCCCGTAAACTATAATATTGAGTAAAGGCTCATGAATGTCCAATGCAAAGTGGAAAAGGGGCTCCAAAATTTTATAAAACATGTGAAAATACTAGTTTTAAAATATTTACATCACTTATTTTTGGTATGTGATAGGCTTTCAAATTAAGTTTTAGAAGAACATCAAGTTTATAAAACAACAACCTTAAAGAAGCTTATACTTGGGGGATACCCCACCATCTTGTAAAGACCCCCTACACAAGTATAAATGTAGTTCATATTCACCTTGTTGACCTTTCAAAAAAAGTTTACAAATTCTTCACAACCATCTTAGATAGTTCTTCTGTGGTTTTTATTTCACCTTCATTACATAGCCCTTTTTCCACACAAGAGCACATGATGTGGTTGTTTCACCAATAACATCATTGATAATGTGTTAGAATGACACATCCTTTGAAAATAAAGTTTGAACTCAACCCATGGTTTAAAGAATAAGTTGAGATTTTCTAATCAATCAATTTTCGTAGGACTGATTGAAAAATATAATAACTAGAATATCAAAGAAAAGGACAACATATAATGACCTTGACACTTATACAAATCTTAATGCTAAGGATAAAATGCACACTCTCACGTAATTAAACATCGTGGTTTAAAGGATTAAATAATTTTAAGTAAAAGTTTTAGGACTTAAGAAATTATCATGCATGGGATACTAGGAAAATTTTGATAAAATTCTTTCTCCTTGAAATATAGAGACCATGGTATCTTGATTGACATCATAATAAAAAGACCCTTTAATTAATATGTTAGTTACACATGGTGGTGATTTGCCTTCAAGTACCTATTGCAAATCAAGGATGGTGGTGATTTGCGTTGAAGTACCTATTGCAAATCAAGGAGGACATTGATTTAAGTTGGACAATGTGCTAGCAAAGTGCAACATATAATCCTTCAAGCTAAATTGTTTGACTACTTGTGAGATTAGGGGGATAAGTGTCTCTATATTTTTTTTGGAGAATTAACCAAGGGGTCTTAATTATTAACAAAGGATATTATAAATCCTATTCAATCAAATAATAATGTTGTATAAGTTTTAGATAATAAGGGAGAGAATTTGGAAGTTGAGAATAAATTATTAGAGTCCACCAATCTCATTGAACCTTCCATCCTCGATAAGAGACCTCATGCAAAATCCCTTGAACCCTTTAGGAAAACCCTTTTCAATAAATTCATTTTGTTAATTGGAGCTGGTCCCAATTATATGGAAGAAAAGTGCCTTGTTGTGGGGACCAGCAAAGAGATAGGATAAAGCCCCTTCATGGAGATGGAAAAATAAATCCCTTTACAAAGATAAATGATAAAGAATACCATACAACATAAAGAAGGATGAACCCCCCTCCATAATGTGTAAAGAGAGAACTAATCTCCCTCTATAATAAACGGCTACAATGAATGCCCCTCCATAACAAAGATGGAATATAAAGGTACATTCCCGCATCCTTGATATTTGATTTGAGAGGAAAGAGTGCCTTTAGTTTTGAACGAAAGCCGATTAAAATGTTTTTTTAATGGTCATATAATGTTTAATGTTCATTGGTTTTGAACGAAAGCATTACGATTGAAATATTTTTTTTCAAATTACTTTTGATCAAAATGTTTTTTTCGAATTACTTTCAGTCCAAATGTTTTTTTTTTCAAATTACTTTCGCTTGAATCTTGTTTTTCAAATTTCATTTGATTGAAATGTTTCTTATATGATTGGTGTTTGAAATTGCTTTCATTCCATTGTTTTAAGTTTTTTTCTTATATAATTGGTGTTCAAAATGTTTTTTTTTTTCAAATTTCTTTTGATTGAAATAAATTTTTTTCAAATTATTTTCGATCGAATCCTATTTTTCAAATTTCTTTTGATTGAAATGTTTCTTATATGATTGGTGTTTGAAATTGCTTTCGTTCCATTGTTTTAAGTTTTTTTCTTTTGGTGTTCAAAATGTTTTTTTTCAAATTTCTTTTGATTGAAATATTTTTTATCAAATTACTTTCACTTAAATCCTATTTTTTAAATTTCTTTTAAATGAAATGTTTCTTATATAATTGGTGTTTGAAATTTCTTTTGAATGAAATGTTTCTTATATAATTGGTGTTTGAAATTGCTTTCATGGCTCTCCATCAAAATACAAGGAAGCATGTGCTACATGTGGAGGTTGTGTTTCTTTGGGGATTTCCTTGCTGTATATGATGAAGAATAAAGAATCTCCTCCTCTATTCGACTCTCTCTCTCTCTCTCTCTCTCTCTCTCTATATATATATATATATATATATATATATATATATATATATATATATATATATATAGAGGAGAGAGAGAGAGTCGAATAGAATATATATATATATATATATATATATAGAGAGAGAGAGAGAGAGAGAGAGTATATATATATATAGAGGAGAGAGAGAGAGTCGAATAGAATATATATATATATATATATATATATATATATATAGAGAGAGAGAGAGAGAGAGAGAGAGAGAGTCGAATAGAATATATATATATATATATATATATATATATATATAGAGAGAGAGAGAGAGAGAGAGGGAGTTTTCAGGTAACCTCTTTGTGATAGAGGGACACAGAGATTACTTGAAAAATCTCTCTCTCTCTCTCTCTCTCTCTCTCTCTCTCTCTCTCTCCATATGATTTACATGATGTGCTTCCTTTCTCTCTGCTATCAAACCTAAGACATGATCACCTGTTGTCTAAATAATATCCCCCTCTCTCTATCCCCTGCAACGTAGCCATGGCCCTTCTCTCTCTCTCTCTCTCTCTCTCTCTCTCTCTCTCTCTCTCTCTCTCTCTCTCCACATTTTTGTTGTCTGGTGTGTGCAGCTGCAAAAGTAACTCCACCGCACACCTCAACTACTAAGATGAGGCTACAAAAGAAGCTTCACGAAAAGTAGCAATAGCAATGCCATTGTAAAGAAAAACACTAAAAGCATCCAGATTCCAAATGTACACATGGATTTGTAGTGTTCAACTAAGAAAAACAACCCACACGTTATCGACATAACCATAGGCCACCATCATTCAAAAAAGTTCATTTTAATACATAAACTTAGCTACCATATTTCTTTGAGCCATATTAGATAATTTGGGACTCCAAGTCCATTTCGATCATTTTTTTCTCTCATATGAATGAAATAGAATACATATTATGTGTCCCATTTTGTCATCTCTTGGCCTAAAAGAAGCAATAACAATGAGTAGAAATATTCACCGAAGCTCCTATGTAACTTGTTGTTACTTTTATGGTGGAGAGAAGTGACAACCAAGCAAGGTATTATGGTGGAGAGAAGAGACAACCAAGCAAGGTATTATGTTACACATAAGCTTGTATGTTGCTTGGATATACTGGAGAAATGGCATCATGAAAGGTATCTTATCACACGTATTGTGCTTGTTACATATGTTGTAATCAATGCAAGGAATTATATCAAACTTCCTATGTATGCATGATATCAAGAACAAAAAAAAAAATCATAACACGAAGGGGTACAAACACACGCATACATACACATGCATGTACATCAGTTGTGTGCACCAGGTACACATAATAGGTTTACACCTATTGCATTAATATGTTGTGTGCACAAGAAGGTGCATACATCTATTATGTGTAGTACACTTGCCCAATAGTGTGAATTGTTAACCATGTACATGGAGCTATTTCAAGAAAGCAATGAATCTACCCGATTCATAAACTCCTCATGAGGCAGTGTTTATAGATTGTTTCACACATATGGCACACCTTCCCAATAGTGTGAATTGTTAATTATGGACATGGAGATATTTCAAGAAAGCAATGAATCCACTCGATTCATAAAAGCCTTGTGAGACATTAATAGACCCTTTCACATATAATATAGCATTGTTTTTGGATTGACGTCCTCCATGTCTCATGATATCTTGGTCTCATTTCATTCTTAAAATGAGTAGGGGGAACTTTCAAAAATCAATTACACATGTTTACAATTACTTGTACCATTGTTTGTTCTTTCATATGTTCAAAAGTTTTTAACCCATTTTAATGATGTATATTACTTAAGTAATAATAATACTATGTTTATGCAGTCAATATATGTAATTAGGCAACCTATGCTATTGCAAATTGTGTGCTTCAAATGATTTTAGCAACCAACACTTGTTACAATATATATTATAAAGTGTGCGTGCGTGCGTGCGCACGCGCACGTGCGTGTGTGTGGGTTTGTGTGTGTGTGGAGGGTGGGGGTGGGTTTTGCCTTAGAAAATGTATAATCACACCTAAGATGGTTTCGTTTAAGTTCTACTTAAAGTTATTGCAATTTCAGGTAAGGTATTCTTTTTTTCACCTCCCGTGTATTTCTCTTACATAATGGTGTTCAATATAGGTATTATTCTATGTAATGGTGTTCAATATATTCATCTTACAAGTACACAACTATGTATTCCTTTTTTGTCCTCCAATGTATTTCACTTACACAATGGTGTTCAATATTCATCTTATAAGTACATGCTTATATTTGTAAAAACATATGATTTAGGCCTACTTTTTATCAAACTACATAAGAAGGAGATATGAAGAGTTTCTTGTATGTGAAGCACCTTAAACCATGATATTAAGTAAAGGCTCATGAAACTCGATGTGTGCCAAATGAACTCCACATATATTCTTTGAATAGAATGAATATCCAATGTAAGGTGAAAAAAAGGGGGCTATAGAAAATTTTAAAACATGTCAAAATCTAGTTGCAAAATTTCTACATCACTTGTTTTTGGTATTTAAAATGCTATCAAATTAGTTTTTAAAAGAATCGCATCAGGTTTATGAAACTATAACCTATTAAACGTGGATGCTCCTCCACATCCCCTTTAAGACCCCCTACACAAGTATAAAAGTAATTAGTATTCACCTTGTTGACCTTTAAAAGTTCTTCACAAACATCTTAGCTAGTGCTCATGTGGTTTTTATTTCACCTTCATTACATAGGACTTTTACCACACAAAAACACATGTGGTTGTTTCACACTAATAACATCATTATTGATAAAGAAATAGAATTACATGTCCTTTGAAATAAAGTTTCAACAAATAAAATTTCAACTCAACCCATGGTTGAAGGAATAAGTTAAGATTTTCCAATCAATCGTGTGTCACGAGACTAATTAAAAAATAAACAAATGGAATGTTAAGGAAAAGGATAACAACATATTGAACTTCACTTCTATATAGAAATCCTATAAGGAGTAAAAACCATGTTTTAAAGGATTGATTTCCTTGAAGTAAAACATTTAGAACTTAAGAAATCATCATGAATGGGATATAAGACAAAGTTTGATAAGGTCATTTCTTCTTACAATGTAGAGACTATTGTTCCTCTATTCATCTCTATTCATCTCTATTCATCTCATACTAAATAAATCCTTTATATGAGATGTTAGTTTCACATAGTGGTGGTGCACATTGAACTATCTCTTGCAAATCAAGGATGTTGAGCCCATTTACTTTAGTTGGAAAATGTTCTAGCAAAAGTGCCACATATAATAGCGGAATTGTTTAACCACTTGTGAGGTTAGGGGGATAAGGGTCTCTATAAAACCTTTTTTGAGAACCTACTAAGGAATATTAATTATCAAGAAAGAATATTAAAAGTGCTCTTCAAATAAAATAGCAATATTGTCTAACTTTCAGAAAAGCCTTGTTGAAACCACTCATCCTTGTAAAGACCTGAAGCAAAAGCACTTCAACCCTTGTGAAAAAACCTTCTTATTAAATTCATTCTCTTGATTGGATCTTAGCCCACTGTTTATATAGAAGAAAAGATGCCTTGTTGTGGGGACTAGTAAAGAGATAGAGGATAAATCCCCCTACATGGAGATGGAAAACCCCCCTTTAAAAAGATACATGATAAAGACTCCTCTTTTATAACATAAAAGAAAGATGAATCCCCCTCCACAATGTAAATGGAGAACCAAATCCCTCTACATAAAGTAAGGATGCACAATGTAAATGGAGAATGAACCAGATCCCTCTATAACAAAAAAATACAACGAATCCCCCTCCATAACAAAGAGGATTAAGGAAAAACACCCCAACACATAGGGAGAATAAAGCCCTTTTATAACACAAAGGGAGGAAAAACACCCCAACACATAGGGAGAATAAAGCCCTTTTATAACACAAAGGGAGGATAAAGTCCCTTCCTAGGTCCTTGTGATTAATTTGAGAGGAAAGAGGGGCTAGAGAAAAGGTTATAAACCAAAAACTTAAATGCTAGTTGGATAGTTATTATATTTATCTATATTGAGATGTATTTAAACAATCACTTTTTTTTATACAACACTTACATGTTTAATTGTAAATTCTGTTCTTATTCAATTAAGTAGTTTATAACATATTGCTTATTTTATTCTAGTCAATGATAAGTTAAAGCAAGGGATTCATTTTTAGGTTGTATAATTAAATTTGGTACTTGTAAACTTACTAATGTAAGACATGTTCATACTATTATTCTTGAAAGTTAGCTTGTTTATTTAAGAACTAAAGCTAGCTCTATATCTTAGTTTAACTTTGGTCTTTTATTTTAGTGCTTTATTACATGTTTGTGTGTCTGTGTGTTTAGGGAGCAGGGATTGGCACTAGATGGTCACATCAACTATTAGCATGATAACATACTACATATGTAGCAAGGACGCAAGGCATCACTGAGAGATAGAGGAGTTGGGGATTTCATGTAGATAAAAGCTGTCATAGGGTTGTTGCAAGATTAGGGTGTCCAATTTTATCTAGTTTATGGTGGATTGGGACAATGCTTGGAGAGAAAATTTGGGAGGGCAAGATACTTCAAATAAGATCAAGCAATGAATAGACAATACACATGCACTCAAATTAACCAAATATGACTTAAATTAATATAAATTAGTCTAATTAGTCAAAATTAATAAAAAAAATATGATGAAATGATAAAAACATGATCTTTCCATACTTAGAGTGATCCATTTTTTTCATAGATGCACCATTATAAGTACACTAGTATCTATAGGTTTTAGATGATTTATAGAAAAAATATAATATCTATAGGTTTTAGATGATTTATAAAAAAAATATAATTTTACTAATTAGATTATTAATATTTATAGGCCTTCTGATAGCCTAAAAGAATTTCAGAACATTAAAAATCTAACCATTGGATTTGCAATTTTAACTAACCACCACATTCTACTAACGTCTCACTATATACCACTCTTTTGATTTATAAGACTGGGCATTTTAACTAGTAGTTATTGTGGGTGCAAAAAGTGGCATATAGTATAACAGTTTAAAGACCTTGAAATATTTAAAGAAAATAGACAAATAGCTTAAAATTTTCTCAAAAAATCAGGTTAAGCTCTATATTATGTGAAGACCTAATGTCCAAAGTGGGAATATCATATGAGTTTATATGTAAAAGAGATTAGCATTTTATGGAATTAGTTCAAATTTAGGATAGGGCGTATACATTAACTTTGTACCTAAGGAAATGAGGATTTTCGACTATCTAATGCTTAATCAGATTATGCAACTATATTCCCAACTTTGCACGTGATGTTCCAACAAAAGAACTTGAAAGGAAATTCCTTTGTTAGCTAGGAGAGATTTGCCACTAAAGGTAAACAAAAGCCTTTTTGTTAATTGTTTACAAGGTGCCTGAGTGGACAAAACTAGGCACCCTGATCCTGCAACCACCCCATATGTAGGGAGGATTATATAACCAAAGTCACCAAAAAATCAAAGGGACATTGAGGGAAGTTATATATTATCAAGAGCATATGAGGATAATTTCATGCATTACATCCAATAGGCTGATATGTAGTTATGATGGCCATGAGATAGATAGTTGCAACGCAATAATCTTCTGAGGGGACCAAGGGGGGCATTCCATTGGATACATTATGTTCAATAGGAAAATATGTAATGATGATGGCCTCCATGAGATATTTGGTTGTAGGCAATTAGCTTCCAGGGGGCCAAGGGGGGGGGGTTCCATTAGTGGATGTGCCTCTAGGACATGATCCACACCACTCTACTTGAATTTTTTTAAAAAGATGTACCTTCGATTGGTGGATGTACCTCCCTCTTGGACATCACCCACACGACTCTGCTTGGAATTTTATTAAATAATGTTAGATTTTAGCTTATTATTGATAACTTTTCTTAAAATTATATACAATGTCCATTTATGTGTGTGTGTGTGTGTGTGTGAGAGAGAGAGAGAGAGAGAGAGAGAGAGAGAGAGAGAGAGAGAGAGAGAGAGAGAGAGAGAGAGAGAACTCTAAGATTTCCCCAAAGTTTAGAAAACCATGATGGAAGGAGGACCTTGGAGATCAAGGAAGTTTGTTGGAAGAATTTTAATGTGCTAGAAAGATGTAGCTAATCCATTGTGTACAACACAACTAAGATGTCACACCCATACATACACAACTACTTGTGCACGCACGCACATAAAATATAGCCACATGATAGTCTATAAATGAATAACTAAATTAGAATACAAAAATATCATGATTAGCACATGATCTTCATCTTCACACCACCGCTCAACCCACCATCCATATGACACCTTAATCGATACCCTCATAATACAATGCGACAAACCTCAATCCATACCCTCATACATCTCACTACTTATACTCATAGCTCGGGGGGAGGGGGTCACTCAAAATATGTAAGCATATCATGTGGGTTCAACAAAAGGGATTTTAATAATCCATTTTTAACACATTTTTTACATACGTAAGGGTACCATTTAAAGGGGTATTCCCAGGTTGAATAGAAAAAGGGTATGTTTTATTCATGAAAGATTCACAGATAAGGGATTTTTAAAATAGGCCTTAAACGTAGGTGATATAGAGGGTTTACTTATAGTGAACCCCCCCCCCCCGGAATCATAGACATAGTCCATGTTAGTAAAACAATCAATTGAACACATGAATCAATCCCAATGCTATTATGAGAAATAGGAAACCATAATATCAAATCACATGTACTACCGACCACCACTGAAATGGCACACATGGGCATCCCTAATATAAAATAAGAAATATAACTCCCAATAACTCAAAAGTTATTTTCGTAACATGAGTAGAAGTTTGAGACAGAGTGGCCAGTTCTCTCTGAAACTTAAATTTCAACACAACTTTTCTTTATCTTAAGATAATTTTTAATTTAAATTCTTACTTGGAAGGTCATAAATTAATATCTATACTAGGATGGTCTTAACTCGAATTTAAATTGTTTAGATGCCTTAAGATAGATATCAGCACTTACAATTGAAAAAATATAATTTCTCTTTGAGTGTTCTTAATTCTTAAAGATATTCTTGAGAAACTAATTCTTAAAGATATTCTTGAGAAACTAAGTGCTCACTTTTTTGTAAACAAGGATGAGAAATGGATCCCTAACACTCAAACAACTAACAAAAAAGATTTGTTGAAAAATGAAACTAATACACCATTATATGAGACATATATGAGTACGTTGCGACTCTAGTTTGTGTGTATGCTTGGAAATCTTAAAAATCTTACATGGATTGAGCGATAATAGCATAAACAACCTACTTCGATGACTCCACCCACCTTAAACCCCCTTTTTTACAATTAGTAAAAGGCAACAAATTATCATGTGAAATATGTAATTGAAGTTGTACTAAATTATCATACCATAAAAGCAAGTTATTGAAGAAGATGCTTTCACCAAGCAATTTTTATTGTTAACAACACTATTCTAGTATGAACAAAATACAGAAAGTTTTAGAAAAATGATAGAGCTAAAACTACTTAAAATAGATTATTTACATTGAGCATTTGTTAATCCAATTCTAGGATTAACAAGAGCTACCGCCATCATCTTACATCAAAAAGTCACGATAGATACACCAAAGGGTCATACATTCAAGATATAAAGCAATAGTGTCCAAAACTACAACTTGGACGGGCGCCCGTAATGGTGTCACCATGGAGTATTTATGGTGATTCCTACTTCAAGAGCATGTGGCAAGAAGATAGGATGAAGTCCTAAGTGATGTACTTCATGAATATATTATTAGAGTAGTCATTGTAATAACATTAGGCCTCTTATGAGCCTAAAAAGTCAATATTAGGTAATTTGAAAAAAATCTAGTTTTGGAACATACTAACTCCAAATTTGTTGGAGATCATAGATTTAGATTCTACTCTTCACCGATGATATGTCACATGAGGGGGTTTTGATAAACTTTTGGACAAGTTCACCATGCTCCCATTTTTCAAATGGGAATGGGATTTTTTTCAAATTATCTAATATGGTGTTTAAAGTGCCTGGCCGACCACAGTTTAAGTGAGTGTGAACACTTATGGTTGGCCGGCCACAGTTTAAGTGAGTGTGAACACTTATGGCCATGTATATAAGTGAATTTCTCTCATAATACAACATACTCTCCCATTGTGCAATTGAGTCTTGCTCTTGCTAATCTCTCTCCCTATGCTAGTGAGTGTGTGTGAGTGAAGTGAGATGAGAGGAGAGATGAGTACCTGCCAGTGCAACGCGGCGGTGTGACAACGCTCGGGAGACGCGGTGGAATTGCTTCTCAAGGAGTTGTAGAGCTTGGAGACCTCAAAGGTTACGATCTTGGCCATTGGAAAGATCCTCAATGACAGTTGCGGTTCACTAGGTAATCTCTTTTTGGATGTGTTTCAAGGAGGGTTAGGGTGAGCCATGACATTTTTGGCGCCGCTGTCGGGGAGCCATCCCTTGGCTTTTTCCATTGTTTTGCCTCTAATCTACACATAACCCATTGTCCATTATCTTGATTAATGGTTTTCCATGAAAAAGATGTGGATTTTCAGATGGTGATTTGTGTGAGATCTGGTGTAGAATAGCTCTCTTTTTTGTTTTTGAAAAGAATGTTTTTTGCTTATTTTTTAGATTAATTTGTTGTTTTTGTTGTTGTTTTCATGGTTTTTCATGTTCTTAGGGTATGCACATAGTTTGTATTAGGCTTAGTTTGCAAATTAAACAATGCAATAGAATGCAATTCTTAGTGAATGTTAGCTCTCTTTAGTTTAAACATAGAACTAAGATCATTAATTTTAGTTTAAATGTGTGTTTTTTGGTTGAAATTGTTTGGATTAAAGTGTTAGCAAGCATTAAGAGTAGCTTAATCTTTCAAAAAATTTCTTAAAACCATCAAAAAACCCTTGAACTAAATTGATCATATGAGTAGTCGAAATTGGGATTTTTGAGTGTTTTGAGAGCATGTAGATGCATCAAAACACATCATTGTTTTCATCAATTAGAGAAATTTGACTCTACTTAAATTTGCCTTAAAAGAGGAGACTATAATTAAGAGTCTAATTAATCTCCTAATTTAGATTACTTTACACAATTGTTTATGCACAAAGATTAGCATTCCCTTGCTCTATCCAATGATGTGCTCAATTGTGTGAAATAATTAGGGATTAACGGTTAATTAGAGTCCTTGATTAGTGTAAAAGAGGAAAAGATTAATGAAAAGATTAATATTAATTAATTCTTAATCACTTTTTTACATAACTCATTAAGGTTAATGAGCATTCAATGAGTAGATGCTCATGAGTTGTCAAAATTGTCCATTTTGGGGGTCATTTATGAAGGGCAATGATTTTATATTCACGTGATAACAAATTTTTTTTTTGTTAATAACATGTGTTAACATGTTAACATGTTCCCAAAAAAGCCGGTGGGAGGTTCCCTAGTAACTGGCTAAAATCCCGCCGTGATTTTTGCAATACCCGGCGGTCTCATCGGGTACCTTGGCGAGCCCGCCGGGGTCATCATTTAGCCCAGCGGGCTACATTTTTGTATATATACGGGCCCAGGGGGCCCTTTGGGAGTTCATTGTTGACAGTATACACAGGTAATGACAGTTGTGGGTGTGTGTGTGTGTGTGGGTGTGTGTATGTTCGTGCGGGCAGCCGCCCATGGTCGCAACGCGCGACAGGATGTGGGTGGTCCGCCACACGAGGGGTGTGTGTGTGTAAGGCCATTCTTCGGAATGGTGCTTATCGTGGGACACATAGTCGGTAACACGGCTGGTTTGTGTCCTATGGTAAGTATGGCACGCCGTAGCGGTACTAGTCGGTAACGCGGTAAGCATAGTATCGTTATGGCGATGTTACCTTCCCTTCCCTTCCCTTCCCTTTGTCAAATGCGGGCATATGGTCGGTAATGCAGCCAGTGTATGTCCGTGTCCTATTCGTATTCCCATAGATTCGGGCGGCATTTTGTCGTTAACGCGGCAAGTTGGTGTCGTTCGCTAGGGCATATATTGTTTTTTGCATATTGCGGCATTTGATCGTTAACGCGGTCAAAAAAATGTCGTAAATTTGCTTGATGCGGCTTGTATTGTTTTTATTGTGTGTGATCCATGCGATACTTGGTTGGTAACGCAGCATGAGTATTTCATGGATCAAAGTTTACATCATATTGTCTTTAAGTTTAATTTCATGATGTCGTGACTCGTAAAAATGAATCTCTCTCTCTCTCTCTCTCTTCCTACCCCCCTCTCTCTCTCTCTCGATACACTTCACAACTCTCTCTCTCTCTCTCGATACACTTCACAACTCTCTCTCTCTCTCTCTCATGATACACTTCACAACTCTCTCTCTCTTTCTCTTTGTATCACGATAGGTGTGTAGATGAGGAGTTCTTTTTTTTTCTCTTAAAATATACATAATCTCTAATAAATTACCTTTTCTCCCTCTATTTTCTTAAAATATAAAACAATACTAAACATTATTTTCATCTCTTTAGGAACTTACAAAACTATTGAAAATGTCATCTAATGTTCCCTCTCTCTCTATCTGTAACTGACTCTCTCTCTCTTCCTCCCCTCCTCTCTCTCTCTCTCTCTCATGATGCTCTCTAGTTATTATGTATAGAAGCTTATGTCTGATGCACTTGTTCGATCATTGATAAGTAATGATACACTTGTTGCGATTGTCTCACGTTCGATGAACATTGATAAGTAATGATGCACTTGTTGCGGTTGTCTCACATTCGATAATGTATTGCATGATGTTGAGTTCAGTAATATTGTTTAATATTCCGTTTTTGTTTGATCATTGATAAGTAATGATACACTTGTTGCGGTTGTCTCACGTTTGATGATGTATTGCATGATGTTGATTTCAGTAATATTATTTGATATTCCGTTTTTATTTAATCATTGATAAGTAATGATACACTTGTTGCGGTTCTCTCACGTTCGATGATGTATTGCTTGATGTTGATTTCAATAATGTTGTTTGATATTCCGTTTTTGTTGTGTTTAGTGATATTTGCTAGATTTGCGAAGACGACTCCCCTGAAGAGCGTAAAATCGTTCTACGAGCAATTCGCAATGAAGCAGTCATCGTAGTGTCACAATGTTCAAAAGACATCGTCAAAAAGATCAATGAGTCTGAGATATTCATGCGAGATCTATTAGAGCAGATATGGGAAAATGCACAGCGTCGGAGGCAACGCTGAGTTGCTTGATAGACAAAAGATAGTAGACTTCAACCATCAACATATAACACGAACTATTTTGGGGAGCATGCGTGTAGCATGCAATGATCTTAGAGATGCTGCCCCGCCTGAAGCTAATATGCATCGTCTACAGTTATGGGACGCTGTATGGAGCGAGCAAAGAGCCAAGAGCAAGCGCATAAAGGCGCTGGATGCAGAGTCACTCCCCAAAAGAGTGCACATTGCCCAGAATGTCGCTGCAACGTCCAGCCAGCCAGATGCGAGTGGGACGGGTGCCATTAATCGCACAATATACAATTCTATGTGCACACACCTCATTGGCGTCCCGCACGAGGCTCTAGTCGAAGGGCAAACAATAGGCTCTGGTGTTTTTGGCACAGTAAAAGAGTATACAGTTAGAGGTATATCATTTTTGCCAGAGCACATTACTTTTTGCTACAAAGGAGAAGGCAGCGCCAAGTTTGAGAGCTTCCAGGCAGAGCAGGGCATGCAAGTTCTACACCCATCAATTGTCAAGTGTATTGCCTTCACAAAAGAATCTCCTTGGATCACTATTTTCCCATACTATAATGGTGGCTTGCTTGGTGATACTCTTCTGAAGGTCCCCTTCAGATTCAGTGAGTTCACCAGAGTAATTTTTCGTTTGGATCGAGGATGGAGAAAACCCCCGCCTGATAATATTCCTTTAAGTCATCTAGAACTTTCTAAAATAAAACAAATAGTAATAACCATGCCACATATTATGCATGCCCTGGTGGAAGGCCTAGTGGCAGCCCATTTGGCAGGAATTGTACATACCGACCTACATCCATTCAATGTAGTGTTGGATTTTACAAAAGAGTTGAAGCCACGCGTAGGTATTATCGATTGGGGGTTACTGCTGAGAGTGCCCAAAAAACGGATGTCTCTCAATTTTGTATTTGAAGCAGACAAGAACCCTGAGAAGGTGGCAGAGGCGGTCTCCTACGCAAACAGAGAGCGAAATAAACGGCCGTGGATAGCCTCGGAAATTTTTGATCCGTTTTTGGCAGATGCATACACTCCTGCATCTGATGTTTTTGCTTTAGGGTATTTATTACAAATTTTATATGACTTTTGACAGAAAGTACAAGAGTTGTGGATGGACAGTACAAGAGTTGTGGATGGACAATAGTTCCTACGACAAAGTTACCATGGATACTATTATTTATAGAGTCAAAAATTGGATGTGTCTACCTAATCGCGATGAGCAAAAATCTGTTTTGCAAGTAACGGAATTTTTTAGATCACTAAATACTGACCCGATGAGGGCACAATGTCCTCTTATAGAGCTATCGGTGTCATTAACCCCAATTTTGTAATTTAACAGTATCAGGAGATTTAATTTCAAGAATGGCTCTTTGTTTGTCTCTCTTCAAAATTTGATATGTGCGCACTGTTTGAAATATTCTCTCATTGAGTCTTTGCAATCTCTCTCTCCTCTTGTGGTGTTTAAGTTTATGTTTTCTCTTCAAAATTTGATGTGCGCGCATTTTCTGAAATATTCTTTGAGTCAAGTGGATATTTCTCATTGAGTCTTTGCAATTCATATCTCATCTCCTCGTGGTGTTAAACTTTAAGTTTTTGAGGGTAATGGTCAATTTATCTTACGTTGATCTTTATAGTTCACTAAAATCCTAAAGTCATTTACGTTCATGCAGATATGGCAGAAGCACAAGCAAACGAGCATCAAGAGTTAGCCAAGAAGGCATATGAGCGAATGAAAGCCCTTGCACATGGACTGATAGCCCGCGAAGCTACAAGAACAGCATGCAGGTTGTCGAAATGAAAAAATCCTACTTATGCCCAATGTAAAGACATAAATAAACGCGTAACCACAGATATGATCAAGGAAATATGGCCATGTCCAGATGGCGAGATTAAGAAGGGAAGATGGAAGGTTTCGCGTTGCACTCATAATGATATCAAAATTAATGCCAAGCGCATTTTCTTGGAGGTGTACGGTCGTCCTCTGCATAACGCCGACGCTCCACTCTATTTTGCTAAGATGCCATATGCACAATTTATCCTAGAAACTCCAGTGGACTTCGCCTCCAGAGAGGCCACTGTCAACACCCACGACATACGTGAAGAGACAGTGACATTCACAAGGGAGGAACTTGCTCTCATGTTGGAGGGCACTGGATTGGAGTTAAACAAGGTCAAAGAAAGCTTAGGGGCACAGCTAGCAGAGAAGGAGAAAGAAGCTGTATGATTATCTCAAGCGTCAACTCCTCCCCCGGCCAATAGAGGGATTCAAGAGCAGCTCACAAAGATCAGCCAAGATGTACAGACCCTCTCTTCGCGTATAGCTCCTGTGCGCCAAGGGAACCACATCTCTCATTTTTTGATACATCCTGATCTTGTGGGAGTTTCTGCTAAGGCTACTAGTTCCTCCACCCCCCAATGTCCTGTATGTTACAAAGTATTCGATGGGTGGAGCGGCCAGTATATACTGCCCTGTGGACACTACTACCATTTAATATGTTTAGTGAGGTACATGCAAAGTATTTCCACATGTGCATTGTGTAGTGTCCCAATAAATCAAGGTATTTATACAGTGTTCGGCATGGCTAGCGAATATAAACCACCAGGACCTTTAGATGCAACTCCTAGTGCAATTTGCAATTTATTTTAAGATGAAAGCTAAGAAAGACATAAATCCTACTTTTGTATTGATAATTTCTCCAAATACAATCATTTGTACAAGTATTTTTTATGAAATTAATGAAATGGCTTCTTCCTCTATGTCAGTATCTTACTCCAAAATTCTTTCACCGTTTACCCTCTCGTCTGCTAAATTAAGCTCATCTAAGTCAATGTCCAAATTGTCTTCTATCTCAAGGCTAGTGCACGATGTACGTCCAACATCAAAGTTCTCATCTACTACATCATCACAATCGTACATCCATCTGGGCATATCTTCTTCATGCTCTTCGCTTTCAATGTCTCGCAAGATCTTTTCATTGCTATACATGTAAACAAGTTTATCTGCTCGATCTACAAGAAGTCGATTGCGAATAGTACTGTGAATATATTTGTACATGCTCCAGTTTCTTTCTGAGCCTGAGTTTGAAGAGCACTGACTTAGAACCTTCATCGCAAGGTTGCGCAATAAAGCATAGTGCTCACCACCATTCATCATCCACCACTTCCATGCAGGCTGCTCTTTAGCCATTTATTGAACAAGGGAGTTGGAAAATAAACCCTCTTTCAATCGAAATGAGGTCATCTCCTTTATGCACTTTACACGATCATCAACATTATTATAAAAAGTGTTTACCACTTTATAAAAATCTTGAACCACCTCAACGTTGGACATCAAATCCATATTCCAGTATTCAAGATCTAGCATGTAAGCAGCACTGTGTAGTGGTGAATGCGCTCCAATCCATCTAGCATGGATGTACTTCAATAGGACTTTTCTTTGTCTACTGGAGAATGGTACACGCCATTGCTTTTCCACCACTGAATGCTCTAATTTCTCAGGACACTCCAAACTCCGCTGGACAGTCCACCATTGCATCCATGCTTTCCTGACATTAGGCGCTCTTTGATCAAGATTTCGTATGGCATACATAACAGGCATCATTACATGGTATGCATCCATCACACTGTTCCACCAACTTCTTCTCGTAAGCGCTGCCTTCAAGACTTTGATTTTCTCTTTCACTTTTTCAGGTTGAGTGCTCTCCTAGTCATGAAATGTCGTGCATGTAAATGTTTCGCAAACTGCATCTTTATTTCGAAGAAGAGACTCAAAAGGGTAAAAGTGAGTGTAAAACCTAGTCTCTGGAAGCTTAAACATAACTGACATGCGAGGTCGAAAAATATCTAACACTCTTTGTCTCTTGAGCATGAATCTCACAAGCTGGCGAGCAGTGTCGATGATTGAGGCAAACCATTTGGTATCATCACTTTTATACCAATCTTTTAATACAAGATTCAAACTATGAGTATTAGAGCCTATCGAAAAAACATGTGGATAGTGCCGCTTTAGGATTTTGGATGCATTCTTGCAATTCTTTGCATTGTCCAATGATGATTTGGACTACATTTTTGGCACCCACTTCCTCTATCACAGAGCCAATGACTTGCGCAATGTAAGCCCCAGTTTTGATTGAACCAGTAGAATCCAGCGGCACGGATGAAAGTCTCACCTCTAGGTGAAATAACCATTATATTAATTAATGGTTTTCTTTGTACATTGGACCATCCATCACTTACTATACTACATCCAGAAAGGGTTGTTGCAAGATCAGGGTGTCCAGTTTTGTCCAGTTTATACTGGACTGGGACAATGCTTGGAGAGCAAATTTTGGGGGGCAAGGTACTTAAAATGAGATCAAGCAAATAATAGACAATACGCTTGTCCTTAAATTAACCCAATATAACTTAAATTAATATAAATTAGTCTAATTAATCAAAATTAATCAAAAATATGATGAAATGATAAACAAATGATCTTTCCATACTTAGAGTGATCCAATTTATTTTTCCATAGATGCACCATTACAAGTACACTAGTCCCTATAGGTTTTAGATGATTCACATCAAAAATGTAATTTTACTAATTAGATTATCAATATTTGCAGGCCTTCTGATAGTCTGGAAGAATTTTGAAAAAGAGATCATTAAAAATTCAACCATTGGATTTGTAATTTTTACTACCCACCACATTCTACTAATGTCTCAGTATCTACCCACTCTTTTGATCTACAAGATTGAGGATTTTAAGTGGTAGCTATTGTGGGTACAAAAAGTGGCGTATATTATAACACTTTAAAGACTTTGAAATATTTAAAGAAAATAGACAAATACCTTAAAATTTTCTCAAAAAATCAAGTTAAGCTCCATATTATGTGAAGATCTAAGGTACAAAGTGGGAATCTCATATGAGTTTATATGTAAAAGATATTAGCATTTTATGGAATCAGTTCAAATTTGGGACATGGTGTATACATTGACTTTGTACCTAAGAAAATGAGGACTTTTGACTATCTAATGCTTAATCAAATTATGCAACTATATTTTCAACTTTGAATATGATGTTCCAACAAAAGAAATTGAAACGAAATTCCTTCATTTACTAGGAGAGATTAGCCACTAAAGGTAAACAAATGCCTGTTTTTTTACTGTTTACAGGGTGCCTGAGTGGACAAAACTGGGCACCCTGATCTTGCAACCACCCGAAAGCTCTATATTGCTAAGAATTATTCTTTGTACACGTTCTTTTACTTGCGCATAACATTTCTCTAATAGATCATTTCGCATAGCATGGTACGTAGGCGGTGAAAACCCTGGTCCAAACTCACCAATTTTCTTCCATGCTCTCTTCCAATGCTCACTGTCGACCATCATCATAGCACTCCCAGAAAAGTAAATCGCTTCAGCAAGGGCGAGTTGTGCATCATCGAGCCAACCTTGACGTAGGCTTTTCCTACTTCAAAGTTTTGCTTGCAGGAAGATGCACTGGGTAGATTACTTTCTGGTTGCACATTGACATTCGGAGTACAAGCAGGCGATGTAGCCGGAGTTTGATGATTAGAATAACAGTGTTCTTGCTGCCTTGATACATTAATGGTAGGAGTGTAATGTTTTCTTGCATCTTTCTTTTGAATTTCTTCTCTTATGTGTTTGGCCACTGCAGGTGCAGAGGGGTGGGTACATGACTTTTTCTTCGCTCCGCCTAAAAAGTGTTCTCTTAGTCGAGGCGCCCCACCTGATTTTACTGTGTGACATAGCTTACACTCCCAATCTATGAATCGATCACTGACGTTAATTGCATATTGCCACTCTATCCCAAGTGCCTTTTTTTTCCTACTATTTGGAATTTGGACTCTATTGGAGGTATCACTGGATCCAACATTGTCCTCCATCTCAAATAACCTATTCAAGCAAGCATATAACAATGAATACACAAATGAAAAAACAACAAAGTCACTCACGTATTACAAAACATACATCAGCAGACAACTACTTCGAAACTATCTTGACACAAACACAAAAGATCATCACATAACACAAAACTACTTCGAAACTAAGGTCTGACTACAAAAACAATGAGGCTTGCAATCATAACTATGGACGAAACTCTCCATATATGAATGCTAACATTGAAAATAACAACTATGGTAATGCCCGCAATTAGAGTTTGTATGAAGGTCACGGCCGAAGTTGGGCAATGGGTAGAATCAACATGTTAATTCTAAATCCTAGTGAGCCAGATATTGTGGTCAAAGCAGATGCAGTAGATATGCACGTCGTCCACTTTGATGCTTATGAGAACATACCAGTGGAGGTGAAAGGAGAACTTTGATGCTTATGAGAACATACCAGTGCTTATGAGAACATACCAGTGCTTATGAATGTGTGTTCTAAGATTAAGATACATATAATTGATAGCATGCATACAATAATGCACATTGCACCCCCAATGAAGAATGATCATCATATACGTAGTTTATTGTTTTAACTTTAGAAAATAAAGATATCCATGACGATTCATGCTAAATGCAAAGGATGACTGAAAGTTTTTAGACCATGAATTATTTTATTTGGATACTTACATAACCATAAATATTAATCCTTGCTAAACCTTTAGCATCACGACAAGACGAATGCATAAATGTGTGTTCTAAGATTAAGATACATATAATTGATAGCATGCATACAATGCACATTGCACCCCCAATGAAGGATGAACACCATATTAGATAATTTGGGAAAAATCCCATTCCCATTTGAAAAATGGGAGCATGGTGAACTTGTCCAAAAGTTTGTCAAAACCCCTTCATGTGACATATCATCGGAAAGATCTTGAAGAGTAGAATCTAAATCTATGATCTCCGACAAATTTGGAGTTAGTATGTTTAAGATATGTCCAAAACTATATGAAGTAATTGATTCCCAAAATACGAGATTTTTTCCAAATTACCTAATACTGACTTGATGCCTTTTGTACCCAATTAAGGATATTTTACACAATCAAAGATCTATGCTTGCCCAATACTCTAGTATAGGACAATAGACCTTCTCTAACATTCACAAAGAAAATCAAAGATCTATGCTTGCCCAATACTTTAGTATAGGAAAATAGACCCTTGTCTACTCTAAACTATATCAAGTATCAAGAACCAATACAAGCCCCTAAGCAGGACTTTTGGCTCCATCAAACCATTCATAAAGCAGAATGAGGTAGATTACCTACGTAGCTCAAATGCAAAGCTGAATGACTCCAACTTTGTCCCTAAATCTCTGCAAGTATTAGCTACGAACCACACCCCGTCCCCAATTCAAAGAACTAAGGGACGAGTGGCTCAATAGCCTTAGGAGTGCCTACAAGGAAAGACGACAGCCCCTAAGATAAGGACGTTCTTCGCAAGAGGACACTTCTAGCAACTCGAGAGCTCTACAAGTACTTTGAGGAGAGATATCACGCCCCCAAAACAAGGACTATCTCCCCAAAAGTTGCATGATGGGTGTCGGGCAATGTTTATAAACATGACAGAAGCCCAGCGGGAAACAAAAAAACCCAGTGGGGTTACGAGACTAGTAGGTTTTGGCAGGTCATTGCTCAGGTCATGTGAATATACAATGTGATCACAAGTTTTAATATGTTAATAACAGGTTTTGTTTACGTGATCACGAAATTGTGAAGACGTTAATGAAATCCCTGATGAAGGGTGTAAGGGGTGTCATTAAAAGGTTGCCTTTTTTGATTCCCACTAACTTTTTTTGGGAAAATGCCCATACCCCTTTCATTTTAAATTCAAAAATATTCCCCTCCAAAAAGGGAAATTCATATTTCCCACTAGAATCCAGAAAAAAAAAATCCAGCGGGGTGGAACTTAAAAATTTCGGCCATGAACAGAAAAATTTCGACCGTGTGAACGGGAAAAATTCCGGCCATGAACGAAAATATTCCCGCCGTACGAAATTGTGGCTGTGAATGAAAATTCGGCATGAACCGAAAAATTCCGGTTGTGAAAGTTTAGACGTGAAAAAAAAATTGAATTTAATATTCCGTGGAGTCCGGTTCATGACGTGAACAATTTTCTGCAATTTCACGGAACTAGAGTTCATGCGAAAAAAAATCGAATTTAATATTCCATGTAGTTCAGTTCACGGCATGAAACACTCAACGTTCACAGCGTGGAAGCCCTAGGGCTTCACGCGGAAAAAGAAAAATTCAAAATTTATAGAACTCGTGATGTCCGTTGATGTGAAAAGAGGTCCGTCGACCAAAAAACAATATCAAAATTTATAAAACTTGTGAAAGTCTGTAGACGTGAAAAGGAGTCCATCGACCAAAAAAAAACTGGTCGTCGTGAGTGAACGAAAATCCAGTCGTGAACAAAAAATTCCGACCGTGAATGGAAAAATTCAGGCCGTGAACAAAAATCCAATCGTAAATGAAAATCCAACCGTGAACGAAAAAATTCCAGCCATGAATGAAAATCCGGCCGCGTGAACGGAAATATTCCAGCCTCGAACGAAATTCCGACCATGAACAGAAATATTCCAGCCTTGAACGAAATTCCGACCGTGAACGGAAAAATTCCAGCCATGAACGGAAATCCGATCGTGAATGGAAAAATTCTGACCGTGAATGGAAATCGGACCGTGAACAGGAAAATTCCGGCGATGAAAGTTCACACGTGAAAAAAAAATCAAATTTAATATTCTGTGGAGTTCGTTGATGGCGTGAACCATTTTGTGTAATTTCACGAAACTAGAGTTCACGCGAAAAAAATTTGACTTAATATTCTGTGGGGTCCGGTTCACGATGTGAAACACTCAATGTTTCATGGCGTGAAAGCCTAGGGTTTCACACGAAAAGAAAAATATCAAATTTAATATTCCGTGGAGTCCAGAGTTCACAGCCTATACCATTTTCGACGCTGTGAACGAAAAATTCCATCCGTGAATGGAAATATTCCGACCGTGAGTGAATGGAAACATTCCAACCGTGAACAGAATTCTGCTTGTGAACAAAAACTCGTGAAGTCAATTGACGTGAAAAGGGGTCCATCGGTAAAAACAAAGTAAACAAATCCAACCATGAACGAAGAATTCTGATCGTGAACGGAAATTTGGCATGCGATGAAAGTTCAGACGTGAAAAAAAATCAAATTTAATATTCTGTGGAGTTCGTTGATGGCGTGAACCATTTTGTGTAATTTCACGGAACTAGAGTTCACGCGAAAAAAATTCGACTTAATATTCTGTGGGGTCCGGTTCACGATGTGAAACACTCAATGTTTCATGGCGTGAAAGCCTAGGGTTTCACACGAAAAGAAAAATATCAAATTTAATATTCCGTGGAGTCTAGAGTTCACGACCTATACCATTTTCGACGCTGTGAACGAAAATCTCCAGCCGTGAATGGAAATATTCCGACCGTGAGTGAATGGAAATATTCCGACCGTGAGTGAATGGAAATATTCCGACCGTGAGTGAATGGAAACATTCCGACCCTGAACAGAATTCCACTTGTGAACAAAAACTCGTGAAGTCCATCGACGTGAAAAGGGGTCCATCGGTAAAAACTAAGTAAACAAATCCAACCATGAACGAAGAATTCTGATCGTGAACGGAAATTTGGCGTGAACGGAAACATTTCGGCCATGAATGAAATATTATGGTCGTGAAACGAAAAAAATTTGGTCATGAATGAAAATCCGACCATGAATGTAAAAATTCCGGCTATGAAAGAAAATCCAGCCGTGAACCGAAAAATTTCCGCCATGAAAGTTCAGATATGAAAAGAAAAATTGAAGTTAATATTCCATGGAGTCCGATTCACGGCGTGAACCATTTTTTATAATTTCACAGGCGAAAAGATAAAAATGAATTTGATGTTTCGTGGAGTCCGGTTCACAGCGTGAAACACTCAATGTTTCAGGGCATGAAAGCCTAGGGTTTCACACAAAAAACAAAATTTAAAAAATCAAATTTAATATTCCATGGAGTTCGGTTCTCGGCGTGAACCATTTTCTGCACTTTCACAGAACTAGAGTTCACGCAAAAAAAAAATCAAAGTTTATAAAACTCGTGAAGTCCATTGACATGAGAAGGGGTCCATTGCCAAATATATATATATATATATATCAAAATTTATAAAACTCGTAACGTCCGTGGACGTGAAAAGGGCTGGTCTGCAAAAAATAAAAATAAATCGGCCCTGAAGGGAAATCTGACCGTGAACATAAAATTTCAGCCGAGAAATCCGGCCATGAACGGAAAAATTTCAATCCTCGTGAACAGAAAAATTGGAGACGCGAAAGTTTAGACATGAAAAATAAAATCGAATTTTAATATTCTGTGGGGTCTGATTCACGGTGTGAACCATTTTTTGAAATTTCACAGAACTACAATTCACTTGGAAAAAAAATCGAATTTAATATTCTGTGGAGTCCGGCTCACAGCGAAACACTCAATGTTTATTTTTGCGTGAAAGCCGAGGGTTTCATGCAAAAAACAAAATTAAAAAAATTTAAATTTAATATTCCGTGGAGTCTTGTTCACGGTGTGAACCATTTTCTGCAATTTCATGGAACTAGAGTTCACACGAAAAAAAACGAATTTAATATTCCGTGGAGAGTGGTTCACGACCTGAACGCTCAATGTTTCATGGCATGAAAACCTAGGCTTTTACGTTAAAAAAAACTGAATTTAATATTCTGTGGAGTTTGGTTCACAGCGTGAACCATTTTATGCGCTTTCACAGAACTAGAAATCACACCCCAAAAAATATATTGAATTTCATGCATAGAGGTATGCATAAAGGTTGATCATTTTATTATAAAAGTGTGACTTTTATCATAATTGAATTTCATGCATAGAGGTATGCATAAAAGTTGATTATTCTATTGTAAGAGTGTTACTTTTATCATTTTGGATTTCATGCATAGAGGTATGCATAAAAGATATTCTTTTTATACTAAAAACTGTGTGATTTTCCTCATAAATGGATTTTATGCATAACTTAGATGCATAAGAGGTATTCTTTTATTCTAAAAGTGTAGTTCCTACCAAATTGAATTTATGCATAAGAAGATGCATAAAAGATTGATTTTAATTTCGAAAGTGTTAGTCTCCTTAAATGGAATTTATGCATAAATAAATGTGTAGAGAAATCTTATATCAAATATAAGAATTCTCTTAAAAAAGATATGACATGTGATAAGATGTGATAAGAGGTGTATGAGATGTGATAAGATTTGATAAGATGCGTATGGAAAGTGATAAGATGTGATAAGAGGTGTATGAGATGTGATAAGATTTGATAAGATGCGTATGGAAAGTGATAGGATGTGATAAGAGGTGTATGAGATGTGAAAAGATGTGATAAGATGTGTATGAGATGTGATAGAATGTGTTAAGATAAGTTAGGATGTGATAGAATGTGTTAAGATAAGTTAGGATGTGTTAAAATGTGGATGTGTTAGGATGAGAATGGATGTAATATGGTTGTATGAATGTGATGTGGATGTATACATGTAGATGTATATGTATGAATGTGAATGTGGATGTGGATGTGGATGTGGATATGGATGTGTATGTGTATGTATGAATAAGGATGTGAAAATGGATGTATACATGTAGATGTATATGTATGAATGTGGATGTGGATGTGGATGTGGATGTATGGATGTAGATACGGATGTGTATGTATGTATGTGGATGTGTATGTATGAATGAGGATGTGAAAATGGATGTATGTATGTAGATGTGGATGTATGGATGTGAATGTGAATGAAGAGGTGGATGTGGATGTATGGATGTAGATACGGATGTGGATGTATGTATGTGAATGTGGATGTATGAATGAGGATGTGAAAATGGATGTATGAATATGAATATGAATGTGGATGTATGAATGTGAATGTGGATGTATGCATGTGAATGTGGATGTGTGGATGTGGAAATGGAGGTATGGATGTATGAATGTGGATGTGGATGTATGCATGTAGATGCGTATGTATGAATGTGAAATTGGATGTATGATGTGGACGTACGAACATGGATATGTATGTAGAATAATGAATATGAAGGTGTATGTGAGATAATGTGTAGTCTATATGAGCGAATGGATGAGAACGAGTACACATCGAATGGAATGTGGAATAAGTAATGTGGTCCGAGAGTGGATAATATGGAAAGACAAAAGTTCGTTATAGAAACTGTATTTTGTGACTGTTTGTAAATGACTGTTTTATGTCAAGAATGCTGGAGAAGCATTTTGACCGTCTTGAGGATTAAGGTCATGAAGACCGAACTGATAAAGTTGCAACTGCTGACGGAGAGTCAATGGAGGACGTCTTGCGTAGCAAGGTCGATCGAGGTCTTGACCAGCCTCGGTTCGATTTGAATGGTGAGCTTCCGGTACGGTGGATGAGGGACCAAGGAAGCGGCCTATGAGAAGCGCTAGGTCACCTGCGAAGGATCCTAGAGGGTGCTGACCATACGGTGCTCGGGCTCTGGGTCGCCGAAGATACCCACACGTGCATCGTGGAAGATATTGGAACAAGGAGTAAGAGTTGTTTTCTGAAACCGGGCATGGATCTGGTTGATTGACCTTGCTGGTCCTCAACGGATGAGTCCATGGCTCTTTTATATGGATCTGTGGGTTGATCTTGCTGATCTTCCACGGAGATTCCATTCTATTATATGAATATATTGCCGGTTACTATGAGCTAGGAACTATGGAAAAGGCCCCTGAGAGAACAGGTGGTGAGCGTTCTGGTTGCCAATGATGCCATAAGTACACCGATGAAAGAATGACTGGAAATAAGGATTCAACCAGAGACTTTGAGGATTGTCATCAGTGACATAATGGTTTTATTAAAGGACTATTTTAAAGCTAGTTGATGCTAAGAAAAAGGCAATTTCATATTGGGTGTGTAAGTGGTGTGACTAGTTTTATGTTTGTATGAACTTCCGGCTAGGGGGCCTTGGAACTCTTTTCCTTGGTACCCGAGACAAAACCTAACCAAATTCCAAATTGGATCCCATCACTACAGTGGTTGGGCGGTTGGGCGTTTGGCTAACCCATGGGATCGGGGATGGGGTTAGGCTGGACTGATGGATCCGTAAATCGAGACTCAATTTCTGTTATTACGATAGATAAAGTAAATCCCGGATAGTAATTGTTCTATGGATAGGAATCAACGGCTATGCCTCTTGATGGGGAAAAAAGCGTTGATCCCAATGATCCAAGTGCAAGTTTCTTCCTTGATCCGACCGAGTATCTTTATAGGTGCAGTCAGATCAGCATGATCAGTAATGATCTTGACTATGTTAGAGTAAAAAGTTATCTTGGTGGAATCGCCCGTGCTTTCCGGGTAAGGGAAGTTTTTCCGGGTTCGGTTTTGGAAAAACCGATGGATTAGTCTCTTGTCCGGATATCCGTGGACGAGGCCCCGAGTGTGGGTCCCTGCCCCGCGCATGAAGTGTTACTTCCACTGCTAGTACCCCGAATCCGTTGCGGGGTGGAGATCGGGATCTCACAGATCGCATCCAACTGGTCATAGTGTGTGGACATTAGCTAGGGTTAGTAGTGTGGACACAACACATGTAGTGTGTTGTAGATTATGGATGATGGCTTTATGCATTGTGTGAGAAGGGAGATGGCTTCCCTCTATGGTTAGGGTTTGATAATACATTAGGGTTTGCTCCTATGTGTGTCTCTCCTCTCTCTCTACATGTTTTTCATCATGGTATCAAAGCTTGGTGCTCTCTATTAGGGTTTATGAGTGAGTGAGAGAAGAGGGAGAAGAAGCTGTGAAGCTTGCCATTGATGCTCTGAAGCTTGGAGCACACCGATTTCCATCAAATTTGAGAGCTTGGCCTACCGAGGGTAAGGACTACTAAACATCCTTGAGCGGATTGCAGGTGCAAAAACACAAACAACACCAGATTTGCGCAAAGAGATATTTCTGTTTTGCAAGCTCTCCATTGAAGCTTGAGTGTGGTGAATGTATGAGGCAAATGGTTGCAAATCAAACAAAGAATCATGTATCTGGCAAATGGGAATGTATTGGAAACTCATGTGCAAGCCCTACATTGAATTTGGAGTAAGTTTGATGCATTTAAATGATTGGAAATTCACTGTTTTGAAGCCCTCACAAAAACAGAGAAGTGAGGTCCATTGTTGATGCAATTAAAGCTATTTTTTTGCAAAAATCACTACATTGATGGATTGGGCACATGCCTAGGTGTGTTGGGCATCTAAATATACTAGCAATTATCATTATAACTTGTCAAATCACCCCTACAGCAGGTGGCACGGATAGATGTGCAGAAACACAGCAATTTTTTCAATATTTTGCTAGGTGGAGGTCAAATTCAAGTCTTCTGGTTGATTAATTCCAAAATCTCCTTAGCCATTGTGTGATACACATACTTGAGGAGGTTGCTATATGATTGGTTGGAGCAATTATGCATTATGGAGCTGATTAAACAGGCTGTCTATAGTGATTAGTGAAACAGAGGGTGATTAATCGGCTAATTACTCTATCAACTTAAACAATTGGTCTAATTCCTTTTACACGGAGTTAATAGACATCATTGCTAAGCTAATGAATGCCTGGTCTCTCAATTTGGACAAGAATCAAAGGAATTAGAGCATTTTTACACTGGTCTTTTCTCGTTTTATTGGTTTTTCTCAAAATAGAGAAGGGGACTTGATAAATTTGGTATGTACACAGCTTGGTTGGTGTTGATATGCAACATTGAGCTTGTTTAGGTATCAATGCAAGCTATCCACACTTGATTAATGGTCATGGATGGCAGGATAGGTCACCACAACAGAATTTTTGTTGAAATATACAAGTGAATAGGGTGTGTGCGGGAACAAGCCCTTGGCTAGAGGCTATAAAAGAGAATCTGTAAATGTGAGAAAACCTGTGAAAAGGTGAGAAGAATCTACAAGGAGAGAATAAAGGGTAGCATGAGGAGATTTAGGAGGTGTGGAGATATTCTGGGGGGGAGAGGTGGAGAGAATCAACCAAAAGAGGTGGAGTGAATCAAGGAGAAATCAGTGGGATTGGATGCTTGGATGTAAACTCTATAAATTGAGGCATTGGCCTAATGAGAATTTGTTGGTTTTTGATTATCCATGCCTACATTAAGCTATCAGTTAATTGCTCCTCACTAATCATGTCTTAATTATCATCTAATCTCTTTGTTATTAATGATGTTGATTCTAGCATTTGATCCACCATAGCTCATCACATTGCTGTAAATTTAACATGGTATCAGAGCCTAGCCTAGAATCCATCCATTATCTAACTAATTAGGATTAGTAGATGATTAGAAAATAATCACTTTTTTAGTTATTTTCAAGTAGCCCACTGTACCCCCAGCCAGTGGAGGGCTTTATCTCCCTCCAGGAGCAACATTAGCTCAAGCCTTCCAGGCATGCATAGCTATCTCACCTCTACTCTAGCCAAGCAAATCAGCGTGCCAAACTGCCTACGACAACTCCAGATTTTTGCAAATTTGTAGGTACCTTTTTTTGAGGAAAAATGAGATCTTGTCTACTCCAGATCAAATTGCTCTAATTCCTCTTGGCCCTAGGGGTTTTCAAGGGTGATCTACAAGCTGGTGAAGTCATAATTTGATTTGATCAAGTCTACAGTGAGATCTAAGCTCTTCATCAGGTGACTTTGGTAAAACAGAGATTAAGCATTTAATGTTTGGTTAAATCTTGTGTTTCTTGGTTTAATCCTCTACTAGACTAATTGCTATTGATGGCCTTGAAAGCATTTGAGCTCATTTGAACTCTAAGGCCTCAAATCTAAGCTCCCCGCATACTCTGTTTTTTGCACACAAAATAGAGGATTAATTTTCTAATCAGTGATTAATCAGTACTAATCACTATTTTTTTGGTGCAATTGAGGGTTCAAATTAACCATTAGGTATCCGATACAGATCCCTATAACTTTAGATTGCAATTCAGAGATGGTTTGATACTCCAACCATTCCGTAAAAATTGGTTACCCTTGATTTAATGTAATTTCTGGTAAAATTATGCTGATAAATTTGTGGTAATCATCATTTTGCATTTGACTCTTGGTTAATGCTTACAAATCACACTCAAATTCAAGATTATTCACAGCCAAAGTTGCATTTGGGAATTTGCATAAGAATGAATGCTATATGCATTATGTATTGGGGACATTACATAAGTGTAAAAATGGGATCAAACACTGCCCTTGTCTAGAATAAGACAAGAGGTAAGACCTCCCGCATAGATTTGGGTTTGCATTGCATAATGACACAAGATAAATATCAAAAGCCCAAAAGAACTGTCAACAAAACATTTAAACATGTTATTGACATGGAGCAAGAACTGACGGTCAAGCTCATGGCCCCAGCCATGAAAAGAAAAAGAACATCTCTTTCCAAGAGGAAGATCCACACCAAGAAGAAAAGCTAGAGGAATATCCACACCAAGAAGAAAAGATAGAGGAAGCATTGAAGGAAGACATGGATGCGTGAAGAGAAGCTACCACAACAAGAAGACTGAAAGAAGAGGAAGACATGGACACGTGAAGAGAAGCTGCCACGACAAGAAGACTGAAGACAAGAGAAGATGTGAGGCTCCAAAGAGTGAGGAGCCATGTGAAAATCTCTAAGAGAGAGAGAGAGAGAGAAACCCCACAACCAATGTAACCTGCCCAACAACAGAGTAAAACCACCTCTGAGCCACGGATGATGTAGGCCATGTGGTAGATGTATGTGTGAGCACTTTAGTCAAGGTCACGGGCACTTGTAGCCTTGGACAAATAGAGAGAGAGTGTGTCAAGGACTATGAGTTTAGGGACTTGAGGCACTGGTCGCGGACTATCAAGTAAGAGGGAAACTTGGTATAGGGTCCAGGTGTGCTAGGAGTAGGTGTTGAAATATACAAGTGAATAGGGTGTATTCGAGAACAAGCCCTTGGCTAGAGGCTGTAAAAGGGAATCTGTAAATGTAAGAGAACCTGTGAAAAGGTGAGAAGAATTTACTAGGAGAGAATAAAGGGTAGCATGAGGAGATTTAGGAGGTGTGGAGATATTCTGGGAGAGGTGGAGAGAATCAAGCAAAAGAGGTGGAGTGAATCAAGGAGAAATCAGTGGGATTGGATGCTTGGATGTAAACTCTATAAATTGAGGCATTGGCCTAATGAGAATTTGCTGGTTTTTGATTATCCATGCCTACATTAAGCTATCAGTAATTGCTCACTAATCATATCATAATTATCATCTAATCTCTTTGTTAATGTTGTTGATTCTAGCATTTGATCCACCATAGCTCATCACATTGCAGTAATTTTAACAATTTTCAGCCTACATATGGTGCTAGAGGTGGTCGTGGATATACACCTCAGAGAGGTAGAGGTAATCCTTGTGGTAGAGGACGTTGGCAAGGCCAACAAACATCTATGCAAAATGTGGAATGCTATTACTGTGGGAAATTTTGTCATATGGCACGTGATTGTTTCCGCAAACAAAATGATTTGAGAGGGGGTAGAGCACAACATGGTGGACATTATGCACAACATGGTGGAAATTATGCAAATGGTGAAAATTTTACATCAAGCAATAATGATGGCAGTGCAAATCACTTGTTTGCCATGAAACATGTCGTGGGATCTATGATGACAAATGGTGAAAGTGATGACACTTGGTATATGGACTCTAGAGCATAAAAACATATGACTTGTCATGGCGAATGGTTGGCAAATGGTTTGAACATATGAAGCCTATGGATGTGAAAGGCTATGTGGAGACAGGAGATGATACCCAGAATGCTATCACACATGTTGGAAGTGTACCATTGGTTATGCACAATGGTGAAACAAAGTCTATGGCAAATGTCTTATATGTGCCTTCTACTACAAAAAGTTTGGCCTCAATTGGTCAAATGGTAGAACAAGGTTTACAGGTTCATTTCAACGAGCATGGATGCTTGGTTGAGGATTTCAAAAATGGATGTAGAGTCATTGTTGCCAAAGGCAAGAAAGAAGGCAAGTTATTTAAGTTGGATGCTAGGATTCCTCAGTTGAAATCAGCCATGTTCTCTAAAAGCCAAAATGTGGTACAGGACATTGACATGTGGAATAAAAGGATTGGACATGTGAACATACAAAGGTTAAAGAACATGCAGGCAAGAGGCATTGTTACTGGGCTGCCTAGATTCAAGTATGATGGGAATATGCATGTTTGTGATGCTTGCCAGTTTGGAAAGCAAGCAAGGTTGCCGTTTTCTAAAGAAGGCAACATGAGTAGCAGGCCACTTGAGATAGTTCATAGTGATGTATGGGGTCCTGCACAAAACCCATCCATTAAAGGCAGTTTGTATTATGTGACATTCATTGATGATTTCAGCAGAATGACTTGGATTTACTTTCTCAGAGAGAAAATGAAGTGTTGGGAAAGTTTATGGACTTCAAAGCTTTTACGGAGAAGCAATATGGACTTCAAAGCTTTTGTAGAGAAGCAATATGGACTTCAAAGTTTATGGACTTCAAAGCTTTTGCAGAGAAGCAATATGGCTCTTGGATAAAATGTTTGAGGATAGATGGAGGTGGTGAATACACCTCACATGCTTTTGAGAATTTCTTGAGAAAGCATGGCATAAGAAGGCAGTTAACTTGTAGGTACACACCTCAGCAAAATGGTGTTGCTGAGAGGAAGAATAGAGTCATTTGTGATGTGGCCAGGGCGATGCTCAATGAAAAGAGAATGCCAGACTATTATTGGGCAGAAGCGTGTGCCACAGCAGTGTATGTACTTAATAAGACACCCACAGTAGCCATACATGGAAGTACGCCAGAGATGCGTCTTACAGGTTTTAGGCCAGACATTGGACACCTTAAAGTGTTTGGTTGCAAAGCGTATGTGCATGTGCCAGACGAGAGAAGGAAGAAGTTGGATCCTAAGGCAGAAAAGTGCATTATTGTTGGGTATGCATAGGATTGCAAGGCATATAAATGTTACAATCCACAAACTAGGCAAGTGGTTATCTCACAAGATGTGGTGTTTAATGAACTTGCTAGTTGGTATAAGGCAAAGGATGAGGGTGTCATTGATTCCGTGTTGATGCTGATGTGCATGTGAACTTGCTACAAGCAAGTTCTATTTCTATGTCTAGGCTAGCAGAGTCTGAGAGTAGCACTATACATCCATGGTCAGGACGCTTGAGACATGAGAGTGTGAGAGCAGCACTAGGAGTAGTGCTGTGGATAAAGGGAAAAAGAAGGTTTAAGGAATTGGCATTATAGGTTATGAGTTGTCAAGTTCAGAGAGTTTGGATGAGGAACTTGGCATACCAGTTTTACGCACACCAGGTGGTGCAAGGCAAGATAGATATGTGCCTCCACATGCTAGAGTGACAGGTGTTCAGAGTGATCCGCATGCATTGCGGAGATCCCAAACCGTTAGGTATCCAATGACAGGTTGACATATCGTGACTTTTGTGAGATCCCGCTCTCTACCGCGCAACGGATTCGGGTTACTAGCAGCGGAAGTAGCACATCGTGCGCGGGTAGGGGTCTCACACTCGGGCCTCGCCCACCACGGATATCCGAACAAGAGACTAATTCGTCGGTTTGTCCAAAATCGAAACCGGAAAAACTTCCTTTACCCGGAAAGCACGGGCGATTCCACCAAGATAACTCTTTACTCTAACGTAGTCAAGATCATTATTACTGATCAAACTGATCCGACTGCACCTCTAATGGTACTTGGTCAGATCAAGGAAGAAACTTGCACTTGGATCATTGGGATCAACGCTTTTTTTCCCATCAAGAGGCACAGCCGTTGATTCCTATCCATAGAACAATTACTATCCGGGATTTACTTCATCTATCGTAATAATAGAAATTAAATCTCGATTTACGGATCCATCAGTCCAGCCTAACCCCATCCAGTCCCATGGGTTAGCCAACCGCCCAACCACTGTAGTGATGGGATCCAATTAAGAATTTGGTTAGGTTTTGTCCCGGGCACCAAGGAAAAGAGTTCCAAGGCCCCCTAGCCGGAAGTTCATGCAAACATAAAACTAGTCACACCACTTACACACCCAATATGAAATTGCCTTTTTCTCAGCATCAACTAGCTTTAAAACAATCCTTTAATAAAACCATTATGTCACTGATGACCATCCTCAAAGTCTCTGGTTGAATCCTTATTTCCAGTCATTCTTTCATCATCGGTGTACTTATGGCATCATTGGCAACCAGAACGCTCACCACCTGTTCTCTCAGGGGCCTTTTCCATAGTTCCTAGCTCATAGAGTAACCGGCAATATATTCATATAACAGAATGGAATCTTCGTGGAAGATCAGCAAGATCAACCCGCAGATCCATATAAAAGAGCCATGGACTCATCCGTTGAGGACCAGCAAGGTCAATCAACTAGATCCATGCCCGATTTCAGAAAACAACTCTTATTCCTTGTTCCAATATCTTCCAACTCTTATTCCTTGTTCCAATATCTTCCACGACGCACGTGTGGGTATCTTCGGCGACCCAGAGCCCGAGCACCGTATGGTCAGCACCCTCTAGGATCCTTTGCAGGTGACCTAGCGCTTCACTCATAGGCCGCTTCCTTGGTCCCTCATCCACCGTACCGGAAGCTCACCATTTAAATCGAACCAAGGCTGGTCAAGACCTTGATCGACCTTGCTATGCGAGACGTCCTCCATTGACTCTCCGTCAGCAGTTGCAACTTTATTAGTTCGGTCTTCATGACCTTAATCCTCAAGATGGTCAAAATGCTTCCCCAGCATTCTTGACATAAAACAGTCATTTACAAACAGTCACAAAATACAGTTTCTATAACGAACTCTCGTCTTTCCATATTATCCGTGCTCTCGGACCACATTACTTATTCCACATTCCATTCGTACTCGTTCTCATCCATTCACTCATATAGACTACACATTATCTTACATACACCTTCATATTCATTATTCTACATATATATCCATGTTCGTACATCCACATCATACATCCAATTTCATATTCATACATCCACATCCACGTTCATACATCCATACTTCCATTTTCACATCCACACATCCACATTCACATTCATACATCCACATTCACATGCATACATCCATTTTCACATCCTCATTCATACATCCACATCCGTATCTACATCCATACATCCACATCCACCTCTTCATTCACATTCACATCCATACATCCACATCTACATACATACATCCATTTTCACATCCTCATTCATACATCCACATCCACATACATACATACATCTATTTTTCACTTCCTCATTCATACATCCACATCCACATACATACATACACATCCGTATCTATATCCATATATCCACATCACATTCATACAACCATATTACATCCATTCTCGTCCTAACACATCCCATATACATCTTAACACATCCTAACTCATCTTAACACATTCTATCACATCTCGTACACATCTTTTCACATCTCATACACCTCTTTTCACATCTCATACACCTCTTTTCATATCCTATCACTTTCCATACGCATCTTATCACATCTTATCACATCTCATACACCTCTTATCACATCTTATCACATTTCATATCTTTTTTAAGAGAATTCTTATATTTGATATAAGATTTCTCTACACATTTATTTATGCATAAATTCCATTTAAGGAGACTAACACTTTCGAAATAAAAATCAATCTTTTATGCCTCTTCTTATGCATAAATTCAATTTGGTAGGAATTACACTTTTAGAATAAAAGAATTTCTCTTATGCATCTAAGTTATGCATAAAATCCATTTATCACACTTTTAGTATAAAAAGAATATCTTTTATGCATACCTCTATGCATGAAATCCAATATGATAAAAGTAACACTTTTACAATAAAATAATCAACTTTTATGCATACCTCTATGCATGAAATTCAAATATGATAAAAGTAACACTTTTATAATAAAATAATCAACTTTTATGCATACCTCTATGCATGAAATCCAAATATGATAAAAGTAACACTTTTATAATAAAATAATCAACTTTTATGCATACCTCTATGCATGAAATCCAAATATGATAAAAGTAACACTTTTATAATAAAATAATCAACTTTTATGCATACCTCTATGCATGAAATCCAAATATGATAAAAGTAACACTTTTACAATAAAATAATCATCAATTATGCATAACATAAAAATCAATTTCTCCATGATTACAATAAAATTCTTTCAATTAATCTAGGATGATAATTCCTAGAATATGGTAGGAAGTTCTCTTTTCATGCTTTGAATAAAATTATTTTATGTGTAATTTTTAAAAAATTTTGCCATAGCTCCGCTACTATGACTGATAAATCTCAATTTATTTTGAGGGATAAAGCTTATCATTAAGGAAATGATTAGAATGATCTCTAATTGGATCATTAACCCAATAATGGATTGAATCATCAATATTCATGAGATACATAAACTAAAAGCATAGAAAAAAGCCATTAATTTGGCCTCAAGCATAAATTAATCTTGGATTAAGGAAAAGCTTTATGAAAAGCTTCATTTGGATTGAGAATGGGTCATGAGTATGACCATTTCTTGAGTGAGAGAGAGAAATTACATAAAACCATTAGAATTAAGCATAAATGAAAATTTATGTAATTCTTAACTATCATTAATCAATTAACTTCAATAGCATTCATCAAATTATGTAACTCTTCACTACCATTCATCAATTAACTTCAATAGTATTCAAAAACCATTCCAATTAAGCTTCTCAAGCTTGAGAGGGGTTGAGAAGAGAGAAACATTGAGAAATTATAGAAAAGATCAAAATTCACCATTTACCTTACAAATTGCTTGTTTCTTTGTTCACAATAGAGGCCCCCAACCAATCAATTGGTTAAGTATGTTGATGGAGCCACCAATGGGGATTGAAGAAAGAGGGAAGCTCCAAAAACTAGTGAATTATTAATGAATTCACAGTTCTTGGCTTAGGTGGAGTAGAGTAACGATGCATAAACACTATATATTTTTCAACAAGGGGGAGGCTTCTATTTATAGGAAAAATTGAGCTCCTAACTAAACAAAATTGAGCTCCTAACCAAACAAACTGATTCTAGAATTTTTTAAATCAATTTGGTCAATATTTGACCATTTTTAGGTCAGTTAAGCTAACTTTTTGGAACTAGACTTGAATGAGGAGAGAGGAGAGATGAAATATCTCAATTTTTATGAGTTTAAAACTCATTCAAGCATGTGAAATATGCACCTCCTTTAAAGAACTCCCCTTCCTTACATATGTGTCAAAATGGAATCATTATATCCAAAATATCTCATATTTTTAATATTGCTCACAGTTTTTTACTAATAAACCTTGTACATTTTCAACTCTTCATCTTATGTGAGCATTTACTCATTTTTGGATATCTTCTTTTACAAATTGGATTTATCTCCTTCCTACACATGGATTGATGCTATTGGCCCATAGGAGCCTTAATTGGACCATAATCCAAAAATTTCTGAAAATCTAGACCCTTAGGCTAAGGTTTTGAATTTCTGTTTCAGGGGAACTTATTTTAATAAGATGAGATAATTTTCTATCCAAAAATATTAAAAATATGAATATTCTCTGTAAGATTCCTCCCCAGCCTCTCAAAATGTCCAGCATCTTCCCCTGTAATCAATCCCTCTTCAGAAATATAAAAGACTTGTTTCTAACTGTTTTAACCTAGAGAGAGAAAATATTCTAGAGAGAGAATATTCAGATTTTGAATATTTTTGGATAGAAAAATATCTCTTATAATTAAGATAAATTCCCCTGAAATAGAAATTCAAAAAGAATTTTCCAATGTGCAATTGGAATTAATTGAAAATGGGTATAAAGGACCTTAGCCTAAGGGTCTAGATTTTCAGAAATTTTTGGATTATGGTCCAATTAAGGTTCCTATGGGCCAATAGCATCAATCCAAGTGTAGGGAGGAGATAAATCCAATTTGTAAAAGAAGATACCCAAAAATGAGTAAATGCTCACATAAGATGAAGAGTTGAAAATGTACAAGGTTTATTAGTAAAAAACTATGAGCAATATTAAAAATATGAGATATTTTGGGTATCCAAAAATGAGTAAATGCTCACATAAGATGAAGAGTTGAAAATGTACAAGGTTTATTAGTAAAAAACTATGAGCAATATTAAAATGATTCCATTATGACACATATGTAAGGAAGGGGAGTTCTTTAAAGGAGGTGCATATTTCACATAAGATGAAGAGTTGAAAATGTACAAGGTTTATTAGTAAAAAACTATGAGCAATATTAAAATGATTCCATTATGACACATATGTAAGGAAGGGGAGTTCTTTAAAGGAGATGCATATTTCACATAAGATGAAGAGTTGAAAATGTACAAGGTTTATTAGTAAAAAAACTATGAGCAATATTAAAATGATTCCATTATGACACATATGTAAGGAAAGGGAGTTCTTTAAAGGAGGTGCATATTTCACATGCTTGAATGAGTTTTAAACTCATAAAAATTGAGATATTTCATCTCTCCTCTCTCCTCATTTAAGTCTAGTTCCAAAAAGTTAGCTTAACTGACCTAAAAATGGTCAAATATTGACCAAACTGATTTAGAAAATTCTAGAATCAGTTTGTTTGGTTAGGAGCTCATTTTTTCCTATAAATAGAAGCCTCCCCCTTGTTGAAAAATATATAGTGTTTATGCATCGTTACTCTACTCCACCTAAGCCAAGAACTGTGAATTCATTTAATAATTCACTAGTTTTTGGAGCTTCCCTCTTTCTTCAATCCCCATTAGTGGCTCCATCAACATACTTAACCAATTGATTGGTTGGGGGCCTCTACCGTGAACAAAGAATCAAGCAATTTGTAAGGTAATTAGTGAATATTGATTTTTTCTATAATTTCTCAATGTTTCTCTCTTCTCAACCCCTCTCAAGCTTGAGAAGCTTAATTGGTATGTTTTTTTTAAATGCTATTGAGTTAATTGGTGAATAGTAGTGAAGAGTTACATAATTTAATAAATGCTATTGAAGTTAATTTCTATTTATGTTTAAATTCTAATGATTTTTATGTAATTTCTCTCTCTCACTCAAGAAATGGTCATACTCATGACCCATTCTCAATCCAAATCAAGCTTTTCATAAAGCTTTTCCTTAACCCAAGATTAAGCTATGCTTGAGGCCAAATTAATGGCTTTTTTCTATGCTTTTAGTTTATGTATATTGATGATTCAATCCATTATGGATTTATGATCCAATTAGAGATCATTTTAATTATTTCCTTAATGATAAGCTTTATCCCTTAGAAAAAATTGAGATTTATCAGTCATAGTAGCGGAGCTATGGTAAAATTTTTATAAAAATTATGCATAAAATAATTTCATTCAAAGCATAAAAAGAGGACTTCCTACCATATTCTAGGAATTATCATCCTAGATTAATTGAAAGAATTTCATTATAATCATGGAGACATTGAATTTTAATATCATGCATAAAGGATAATTTTTTATATCAAAAGTGTTACTTTTACCATTTTATTTCATGCATAGAAGTATGCATAATGGTTAAATTTTTATATCAAAAGTGTTACTTTTACCATTTTATTTCATGCATAGAAGTATGCATAATGGTTAAATTTTTATATCAAAAGTGTTATTTTTATCAATTTTTATTTTCATGCATAGAAGTATGCATAAAGGATAAATTTTTATATCAAAAGTGTTATTTTTATCAATTTTATTTTCATGCATAGAAGTATGCATAAAGGATAAATTTTTATATCAAAAGTGTTATTTTTATCAATTTTTATTTTCATGCATAGAAGTATGCATAAAGGATAAATTTTTATATCAAAAGTGTTATTTTTATCAATTTTTATTTTCATGCATAGAAGTATGCATAAAGGATAAATTTTTATATCAAAAGTGTTATTTTTATCAATTTTTATTTTCATGCATAGAAGTATGCATAAAGGATAAATTTTTATATCAAAAGTGTTATTTTTACCATTTTTATTTCATGCATAGAAGTATGCATAATGGTTAAATTTTAATATCAAAAGTGTTACTTTTACCATTTTTATTTTCATGCATAGAAATATGCATAAAGGATAAATTTTATATCAAAAGTGTTATTTTTATCAATTTTTATTTTCATGCATAGAAGTATGCATAAAGAAAAAAAAATTTATATCAAAAGTGTTACTTTTATCATTTTTAATTTTCATGCATAGAAGTATGCATAAAGGAAAAAAAAATTTATATCAAAAGTGTTACTTTTATCATTTTTAATTTTCATGCATAGAAGTATGCATAAAGGAAAATTTTTTATATCAAAAGTGTTACTTTTATCATTTTTAATTTTCATGCATAGAAGTATGCATAAAGGAAAATTTTTTATATCAAAAGTGTTACTTTTATAATATTGGATTTCATGCATATAGGTATGCATAAAAGATATTCTTTTTATACTAAAAGTGTGATTTTCCTCATAAATGGATTTTATGCATAACTTAGATGCATAAGATAAATTCTTTTATTCTAAAAGTGTAATTTCCTACCAAATTGAATTTATGCATAAGAAGATGCATAAAAGATTGATTTTAATTTCGAAAGTGTTAGTATTCTTAAATGGAATTTATGTATAAATAAATGTGTAGCGAAATCTTATATCAAATATAAGAATTCTCTTTTTTTTTTTAGATATGAAATGTGATAAGATGTGATAAGAGGTGTATGAGATGTGATAAAGTTTGATAAGATGCGTATGGAAAGTGATAGGATGTGATAAGAGGTGTATGAGATGTGATAAGAATTGATAAGATGCGTATGGAAAGTGATAAGATGTGATAAGAGGTGTATGAGATGTGATAAGAATTGATAAGATGCGTATGGAAAGTGATAGGATGTGATAAGAGGTGTATGAGATGTGATAAGAATTGATAAGATGCGTATGGAAAGTGATAAGATGTGATAAGAGGTGTATGAGATGTGATAAGATTTGATAAGATGCGTATGGAAAGTGATAGGATGTGATAAGAGGTGTATGAGATGTAAAAAGATGTGATAAGATGTGTATGAGATGTGATAGAATGTGTTAAGATGAGTTAGGATGTGTTAAGATGTATATGGGATGTGTTAGGACGAGAATGAATGTAATATGGTTGTATGAATGTGATGTGGATGTATACATGTAGATGTATATGTATGAATGTGAATGTGGATGTGGATGTGGATGTATGGATGTAGATACGGATGTGTATGTATGTATGTGGATGTGTATGTATGAATGAGGATGTGAAAATGGACGTATGTTTGTAGATGTGGATGTATGGATGTATGTATGTAGATGTGGATGTATGTATGTAGATGTGGATGTATGGATGTGATTGTGAATGAAGAGGTGGATGTGAATGTATGGATGTAGATACGGATGTGGATGTATGTATGTGAATGTGGATGTATGAATGAGGATGCGAAAATGGATGTATGCATGTGAATGTGGATGTATGAATATGAATGTGGATGTGTGGATGTGGAAATGGAGGTATGGATGTATGAATGTAGATGTGGATGTATGCATGTAGATGCGTATGTATGAATGTGAAATTGGATGTATGATGTGGACGTACGAACATAGATATGTATGTAGAATAATGAATATGAAGATGTATGTGAGATAATGTAGTCTATATGAGTGAATGGATGAGAACGAGTACACACTGAATGGAATGTGGAATAAGTAATGTGGTCCGAGAGTGGATAATATGGAAAGACAAGAGTTCGATTTAGAAACTGTATTTTGTGACTGTTTGTAAATGACTGTTTTATATCATGAATGCTGGGGAAGCATTTTGACCGTCTTGTGGATTAAGGTCATGAAGACCTAACTGTTAAAGTTGCAACTGCTGACGGAGAGTCAATGGAGGACATCTCGCGTAGCAAGGTCGACTGAGGTCTTGACCAGCCTCGGTTCGATTTAAATGGTGAGCTTCCGGTACGGTGGATGAGGGACCAAGGAAGCGGCCTATGAGTGAAGCGCTAGGTCACCTGCGAAGGATCCTAGAGGGTGCTGACCATACGGTGCTCGGGCTCTGGGTCGCCGAAGATACCCACACGTGCATCGTGGAAGATATTGGAACAAGGAGTAAGAGTTGTTTTCTGAAACCGGGCATGGATATGGTTGACTGACCTTGCTGGTCCTCAACGGATGAGTCCATGGCTCTTTATATGGATCTGTTGGTTGATCTTGCTGATCTTCAACGAGAGTCCATCTTGATAAGTGATTATATTGCCGAGTATTATGGGTTAGGAACTAGGAAACGGCCCCTGTGTGGACAGGTGGTGAGCGTTCTAGTTGCCAATGATGCCATAGATACTCTGATGAAGGAATGATGGGAAATTATGAATCAACCGGATAAATTGGAAGATTGTGATCAGTGGTACTATGGTTTCATTAAAGGATTGTTTTAAAGTTAGCTGATGCTAAGAAAAGGCAATTTCATATTGGGTGTGTAAGTGGTATGACTAGTTTTATGTTTGCATGAACTTCCGGCTAGGGGGCCTTGGAACTCTTTTCCTTGGTACCCGGGACAAAACCTAACCAAATTCCAAATTGGATCCCATCACTACAGTGGTTGGGCGGTTGGCTAACCCATGGGATCGGATGGGGTTAGGCTGGACTGATGGATCCGTAAATCGAGATTTTAAATTCTGTTATTACGATAGATAAAGTAAATCCCGGATAGTAATTTGTTCTATGGATAGGAATCAACGGTTGTGCCTCTTGATGGGGAAAAAAGCGTTGATCCCAATGATCCAAGTGCAAGTTTCTTCCTTGATCCGACCGAGTATCTTTATAGGTGCAGTCGGATCAGCGTGATCAGTAATGATCTTGACTACGTTAGAGTACAAAGTTATCTTGGTGGAATCGCCCGTGCTTTCTGGGTAAAGGGAGTTTTTCCGGTTTCGATTTTGGACAAACCGACGGATTAGTCTCTTGTCCGGATATCCGTGGGCGAGGCCCCGAGTGTGAGACCCCTACCCGTGCACGATGTGCTACTTCCGCTGCTAGTACCCGAATCGTCGCATGGTGGGGACCGGGACCTCACAGTTGGTATCAGAGCAGGTTTTGAAAGCTAATAAAGATAATTAAATTCTTATCTGAAATTGGTAATAAGAATTCAGAAACAGCATTTTCATAATGTATTTTCATTCCGTAAGCTTCTTTAATGAAGAAATTTTAATCAAAGAAATTGTTTTTATAGATGGAAGTTCCCCATTTATCTGGTATTCCCGACCTCACCCAGTCTCAAGATATGATTGCATTTGCCTTCGAGCATCTCATCTCTTCCGCTTCAACACGAACAAGCCGAGCAAGACTCGCACGCCATTTCGAGGAATTATATTTTCCTAACCCAGTGGAGAGACAACAGCATAAGTGGGTTGCAGGGCTATATATCCACGCCTCTTATAACCGGCGTGCAATGCTGAGGCAGAACCTCTCATTGGCCATGATTTTGATAAAGCTGAAAATGACGCGTGGTGTCATTCTATATCTTTCAACGCCTCAAAATTTCAGACGTGCTTGCCGAGTTTATAGACTCCTTAGTCGATTTATCCCTAAGGAGAAAATAATAGCTCCCTTCGCAGTTAGAGAACTTATGTAACAGGGCATGGCTATGGCCGAGTACCGTCGTCTTATACGTCTCTCGAAGAGATTTTGAAGTTTGGAGCCGAGCCACTCTATGTAATTATTGCAACTTGTATATAAATATACAAATGTTTTTTTTACGGACGATCGGATAAAGAAAAATCTATTTATCAGACTTAAGTCATAGATCTCCAATAAGATCAACTAAGGAGCAAATTATGTCAAAAGTTTATCAAGACGCACAAAAAGGTTGTAATTGTTTGATATAATTCATACAAATTGTTAATTCAAATTGAAATTCGTAAATTAGTAATTGGGTCTTCAATTGGAAGTACCGCAATTGTATGGAACCCTGACTTGCTTGAGACCTAGACATGATGGTATTTACCTTATAGTTTCGAGTATCATGACTATCCGTATATACCGAGGGTATAACTGCAGCTCTTTACCGACAGTATATACGAGTAAATCTAAGACTTGAAATTATAAGCGTTAATGCTATCCAGAGGATGATTTCGAATGTGGTTGATATGATTTTTAATTCTGTTTGAGAATTGATGAATTGATTTGGATTTTGATTGAAAAATGATGATCCCTGAAATTTGGTTGAAATGTAATAAGCTTCAATGAGGATGAATGGGATGAGTCCCTGTGATGATATTCATAACTGGAATGATGATAATGATTTCAGCAAATCACTATGAGATTAGTGGATTGTGCTGTCAGATTGCTACTATTAATACTTGACTTGGTGGATCAAGTTAAGGGATGACAAATTGAGAACTTGCTTGACTAAAATTCCTGTGGAGGGATGTTCAGAAGAAAATTTTTCGGTCTAATGGACCATTATCGTGTTAAAAATATGAATGATATGATCTGAATGAATTGTTATTTAATGATGAGTTCTATATAAGGGATATTTATCCCCATATTCTGTTGGGTTGACCGGAATATAAGGAACCCTAGAATAAATTGGATCTTAAGCAAAAGAGTTGTCCTCTACTTGCGAGATGAGGACATCTTGCACCTTTTAAGTGGGGTAGAATGTAAGATTCCTTCCCCAGCTACAAGAGTAAGAATCTCCCTTTCTGATCTTATAATTATTCTCTCTCTAAAATAAAAGAAAGATTCTGTTTAAAAAAGGAAGAACCTTTTTCCTGAATACTTCTCAAGAGTCCCACCTGTTTTAAGGATTCAGAACAACGAGTTCAGAAGTGAGAATCGATGTTTTGGATATCAAGGTTTTGGTCTCGAGTACGGCCCAAAAGAAGTTCTTTATCTCTTGGGAAGTATAAGAAGTTATCTCCCAGATATTGTGGACCAAAGAAAGTAGGTGATTTAGCTTACGAACTTCTTTTATCTCCTCATCTCAAAGTTCTGAATGCCTTCTATAGAAAAATGTGCCAAACCCAAATCATGGAAAGACGGTAAAACTTCAGTGGCAAGTTACCATTGGCTTCTAAGTTACGCTAGCTCCTTCCTTTATATAAGTCGTAACTTTTACTTGTCGTTCACAGTAATCTTACTTCCATCGATCTTCTTTCTTTCTTAATCTCCTTCATGGCTTCGCAACAAGAATTAGTTTTATCCATGATGATTTCTCACCTTCAAGACGCAAGGGAGTCTGTGAAGAAAGATTTTATAGAGCAGTATGAGCGCTCACTTTTCCCTCACTTGGGAACTTCTGTAGCGCAGACAAAATGGCGGACCTATCAAGACATAACTAGGGTAACACCCTGGGGTCAACAGCACTTCCGTAACAATGTCCGCTTGGCCATGGTTATTGAAGCTTTGGGTTTGGATCCCCGATACTACTGCGTCATGAGATCAAGGCATCCTGGGTTTTCTGAGCGGGTCTTCTTACTGGCGTGTTTTCTTCCTCATGAGAAGATATGCCTTTACCCCGTTTTTGGCTTGCCTCTCAGAGGTCCTTTTGTTAGATCACCTCATACCACTGAGATAGGTGCGGCAATAACCAGCAGAATCATTCCCATAGATGAGTTACCCTATACTTGTGCAGCTTGTGAGTGCTGCTTTTGTGATCATATGATGGACGGGCTTATGGAAGTGTAAAGAGTTCTTCTATCTTTACTGTATAAGTTCCGAGAATGAATAAAGTTTAAATCTTGTTCTTATCTTGAATCTTGCTCTCTTGAGATTTTTTTTAATTGGTGGTTAATCTTAATTAAAAAAAATTTCTCTCAGTCTCATACTTGTGCATCTTGCGAAATTACCCCAGTTTGCGAGATGAGGGCATCTCGCGTTTTTTAAGTGGGAGAGAATGTAAGATTCCTCCCAGCCTCTCAAAATGTCCAGCATCTTTCCTTGTAATCAATCCCTCTTCAGAAATATAAAAGACTTGTTTCTAACTGTTTTAACCTAGAGAGAGAAAATATTCTAGAGAGAGAATATTCAGATTTTGAATATTTTTGGATATAATTAAGATAAATTCCCCTGAAACAGAAATTCAAAAAGAATTTTCCAATGTGCAATTGGAATTAATTGAAAATGGGTATAAAGGACCTTAGCCTAAGGGTCTAGATTTTCAGAAATTTTTGGATTATGGTCCAATTAAGGTTCCTATGGGCCAATAGCATCAATCCAAGTGTAGGGAGGAGATAAATCCAATTTGTAAAAGAAGATACCCAAAAATGAGTAAATGCTCACATAAGATGAAGAGTTGAAAATGTACAAGGTTTATTAGTAAAAAACTATGAGCAATATTAAAAATATGAGATATTTTGGGTATCCAAAAATGAGTAAATGCTCACATAAGATGAAGAGTTGAAAATGTACAAGGTTTATTAGTAAAAAACTATGAGCAATATTAAAATGATTCCATTATGACACATATGTAAGGAAGGGGAGTTCTTTAAAGGAGGTGCATATTTCACATAAGATGAAGAGTTGAAAATGTACAAGGTTTATTAGTAAAAAACTATGAGCAATATTAAAATGATTCCATTATGACACATATGTAAGGAAGGGGAGTTCTTTAAAGGAGGTGCATATTTCACATAAGATGAAGAGTTGAAAATGTACAAGGTTTATTAGTAAAAAAACTATGAGCAATATTAAAATGATTCCATTATGACACATATGTAAGGAAAGGGAGTTCTTTAAAGGAGGTGCATATTTCACATGCTTGAATGAGTTTTAAACTCATAAAAATTGAGATATTTCATCTCTCCTCTCTCCTCATTTAAGTCTAGTTCCAAAAAGTTAGCTTAACTGACCTAAAAATGGTCAAATATTGACCAAACTGATTTAGAAAATTCTAGAATCAGTTTGTTTGGTTAGGAGCTCATTTTTTCCTATAAATAGAAGCCTCCCCCTTGTTGAAAAATATATAGTGTTTATGCATCGTTACTCTACTCCACCTAAGCCAAGAACTGTGAATTCATTTAATAATTTACTAGTTTTTGGAGCTTCCCTCTTTCTTCAATCCCCATTAGTGGCTCCATCAACATACTTAACCAATTGATTGGTTGGGGGCCTCTACCGTGAACAAAGAATCAAGCAATTTGTAAGGTAATTAGTGAATATTGATTTTTTCTATAATTTCTCAATGTTTCTCTCTTCTCAACCCCTCTCAAGCTTGAGAAGCTTAATTGGTATGTTTTTTTTAAATGCTATTGAGTTAATTGGTGAATAGTAGTGAAGAGTTACATAATTTAATAAATGCTATTGAAGTTAATTTCTATTTATGTTTAAATTCTAATGATTTTTATGTAATTTCTCTCTCTCACTCAAGAAATGGTCATACTCATGACCCATTCTCAATCCAAATCAAGCTTTTCATAAAGCTTTTCCTTAACCCAAGATTAAGCTATGCTTGAGGCCAAATTAATGGCTTTTTTCTATGCTTTTAGTTTATGTATATTGATGATTCAATCCATTATGGATTTATGATCCAATTAGAGATCATTTTAATTATTTCCTTAATGATAAGCTTTATCCCTTAGAAAAAATTGAGATTTATCAGTCATAGTAGCGGAGCTATGGCAAAATTTTTATAAAAATTATGCATAAAATAATTTCATTCAAAGCATAAAAATTGGACTTCCTACCATATTCTAGGAATTATCATCCTAGATTAATTGAAAGAATTTTATTATAATCATGGAGACATTGAATTTTAATATCATGCATAAAGGATAATTTTTTATATCAAAAGTGTTACTTTTACCATTTTATTTCATGCATAGAAGTATGCATAATGGTTAAATTTTTATATCAAAAGTGTTACTTTTACCATTTTATTTCATGCATAGAAGTATGCATAATGGTTAAATTTTTATATCAAAAGTGTTATTTTTATCAATTTTTATTTTCATGCATAGAAGTATGCATAAAGGATAAATTTTTATATCAAAAGTGTTATTTTTATCAATTTTATTTTCATGCATAGAAGTATGCATAAAGGATAAATTTTTATATCAAAAGTGTTATTTTTATCAATTTTTATTTTCATGCATAGAAGTATGCATAAAGGATAAATTTTTATATCAAAAGTGTTATTTTTACCATTTTTATTTCATGCATAGAAGTATGCATAATGGTTAAATTTTTATATCAAAAGTGTTACTTTTACCATTTTTATTTTCATGCATAGAAATATGCATAAAGGATAAATTTTTATATCAAAAGTGTTATTTTTATCAATTTTTATTTTCATGCATAGAAGTATGCATAAAGAAAAAAAAATTTATATCAAAAGTGTTACTTTTATCATTTTTAATTTTCATGCATAGAAGTATGCATAAAGGAAAAAAAAAATTTATATCAAAAGTGTTACTTTTATCATTTTTAATTTTCATGCATAGAAGTATGCATAAAGGAAAATTTTTTATATCAAAAGTGTTACTTTTATCATTTTTAATTTTCATGCATAGAAGTATGCATAAAGGAAAATTTTTTATATCAAAAGTGTTACTTTTATAATATTGGATTTCATGCATATAGGTATGCATAAAAGATATTCTTTTTATACTAAAAGTGTGATTTTCCTCATAAATGGATTTTATGCATAACTTAGATGCATAAGATAAATTCTTTTATTCTAAAAGTGTAATTTCCTACCAAATTGAATTTATGCATAAGAAGATGCATAAAAGATTGATTTTAATTTCGAAAGTGTTAGTATTCTTAAATGGAATTTATGTATAAATAAATGTGTAGCGAAATCTTATATCAAATATAAGAATTCTCTTTTTTTTTTTTTAAAGATATGAAATGTGATAAGATGTGATAAGAGGTGTATGAGATGTGATAAAAATTGATAAGATGCGTATGGAAAGTGATAGGATGTGATAAGAGGTGTATGAGATGTGATAAGAATTGATAAGATGCATATGGAAAGTGATAAGATGTGATAAGAGGTGTATGAGATGTGATAAGAATTGATAAGATGCGTATGGAAAGTGATAGGATGTGATAAGAGGTGTATGAGATGTGATAAGAATTGATAAGATGCGTATGGAAAGTGATAAGATGTGATAAGAGGTGTATGAGATGTGATAAGATTTGATAAGATGCGTATGGAAAGTGATAGGATGTGATAAGAGGTGTATGAGATGTAAAAAGATGTGATAAGATGTGTATGAGATGTGATAGAATGTGTTAAGATGAGTTAGGATGTGTTAAGATGTATATGGGATGTGTTAGGACGAGAATGAATGTAATATGGTTGTATGAATGTGATGTGGATGTATACATGTAGATGTATATGTATGAATGTGAATGTTGATGTGGATGTGGATGTATGGATGTAGATACGGATGTGTATGTATGTATGTGGATGTGTATGTATGAATGAGGATGTGAAAATGGACGTATGTATGTAGATGTGGATGTATGGATGTATGTATGTAGATGTGGATGTATGTATGTAGATGTGGATGTATGGATGTGATTGTGAATGAAGAGGTGGATGTGAATGTATGGATGTAGATACGGATGTGGATGTATGTATGTGAATGTGGATGTATGAATGAGGATGCGAAAATGGATGTATGCATGTGAATGTGGATGTATGAATATGAATGTGGATGTGTGGATGTGGAAATGGAGGTATGGATGTATGAATGTAGATGTGGATGTATGCATGTAGATGCGTATGTATGAATGTGAAATTGGATGTATGATGTGGACGTACGAACATGGATATGTATGTAGAATAATGAATATGAAGATGTATGTGAGATAATGTAGTCTATATGAGTGAATGGATGAGAACGAGTACACACTGAATGGAATGTGGAATAAGTAATGTGGTCCGAGAGTGGATAATATGGAAAGACAAGAGTTCGATTTAGAAACTGTATTTTGTGACTGTTTGTAAATGACTGTTTTATGTCATGAATGCTGGGGAAGCATTTTGACCGTCTTGTGGATTAAGGTCATGAAGACCTAACTGTTAAAGTTGCAACTGCTGACGGAGAGTCAATGGAGGACGTCTCGCGTAGCAAGGTCGACTGAGGTCTTGACCAGCCTCGGTTCGATTTGAATGGTGAGCTTCCGGTACGGTGGATGAGGGACCAAGGAAGCGGCCTATGAGTGAAGCGCTAGGTCACCTGCGAAGGATCCTAGAGGGTGCTGACCATACGGTGCTCGGGCTCTGGGTCGCCGAAGATACCCACACGTGCGTCGTGGAAGATATTGGAACAAGGAGTAAGAGTTGTTTTCTGAAACCGGGCATGGATATGGTTGACTGACCTTGCTGGTCCTCAACGGATGAGTCCATGGCTCTTTATATGGATCTGTTGGTTGATCTTGCTGATCTTCAACGAGAGTCCATCTTGATAAGTGATTATATTGCCGAGTATTATGGGTTAGGAACTAGGAAACGGCCCCTGTGTGGACAGGTGGTGAGCGTTCTAGTTGCCAATGATGCCATAGATACTTTGATGAAGGAATGATGGGAAATTATGAATCAACCGGATAAATTGGAAGATTGTGATCAGTGGTACTATGGTTTCATTAAAGGATTGTTTTAAAGTTAGCTGATGCTAAGAAAAGGCAATTTCATATTGGGTGTGTAAGTGGTATGACTAGTTTTATGTTTGCATGAACTTCCGGCTAGGGGGCCTTGGAACTCTTTTCCTTGGTACCCGGGACAAAACCTAACCAAATTCCAAATTGGATCCCATCACTACAATGGTTGGGCGGTTGGCTAACCCATGGGATCGGATGGGGTTAGGCTGGACTGATGGATCCGTAAATCGAGATTTTAAATTCTGTTATTACGATAGATAAAGTAAATCCCGGATAGTAATTTGTTCTATGGATAGGAATCAATGGCTGTGCCTCTTGATGGGGAAAAAAGCGTTGATCCCAATGATCCAAGTGCAAGTTTCTTCCTTGATCCGACCGAGTATCTTTATAGGTGCAGTCGGATCAGCGTGATCAGTAATGATCTTGACTACGTTAGAGTACAAAGTTATCTTGGTGGAATCGCCCGTGCTTTCTGGGTAAAGGGAGTTTTTCCGGTTTCGATTTTGGACAAACCGACGGATTAGTCTCTTGTCCGGATATCCGTGGGCGAGGCCCCGAGTGTGAGACCCCTACCCGTGCACGATGTGCTACTTCCGCTGCTAGTACCCGAATCGTCGCATGGTGGGGACTGGGACCTCACATTCTCTCTCTAGAATATTTTCTCTCTCTAGGTTAAAACAGTTAGAAACAAGTCTTTTATATTTCTGAAGAGGGATTGATTACAGGGGAAGATGCTGGACATTTTGAGAGGCTGGGGAGGAATCTTACATTCTCTCCCACTTGAAAAACGCGAGATACCCTCATCTCGCAAAACTGGGGGTAATTTCGCAAGATGCACAAGTATGAGACTGAGAGAAAATTTTTAATTAAGATTAATCACCAATTAAAAAAGTCTCAAAGAGAGTAAGGGTCAAGACAAGAACAAGATTTAAACTTTATTCATTCTTGGAACATATACAGTAAAGATAGAAGAACTCTTTACACTTCCATAAGCTCGTCCATCATATGCTCACAAAAGCAGCACTCACAAGTTGTGCACGTATAAGGTAACTCATCTATGGGAATAATTCTGTTGGTTATTGCCGCACCTATCTCAGTGGTATGAGGTGATCTAACAAAAGGACCTCTGAGAGGCAAGCTAAAAACGGGGTAAAGGCATATCTTCTGATGAGGAAGAAAACACGCCAGTAAGAAGACCCGCTCAGAAAACCCAAGATGTCTTGATCTCATGACACAGTAGTATCGGGGACCCAAACCCAAGGCTTCAATAACCATGGCCAAGCGGACATTGTTACGAAAGTGCTGCTGACCCCAGGGTGTTACCCTAGTTATGTCTTGATAGGTCCGCCATTTGGTCTGAGCTACAGAAGTTCCCAAGTGAGGAAAAAGTGAGCGCTCATACTGTTCTATAAAATCCTTCTTCACAGACTCACTTGCGTCTTGAAGGTGAGAAATCATCATGGATAAATCTAATTCCTGTTGCCAAGCCATGAAGGAGATTAAGAAGAAGGGAGATCGAGGATGAAAGTAAGATTACTGTGAGCGACAAGTAAAAGTTACGACTTATATAAAGGAAGGAGCTAGCGTAACCTAGAAGCCAACGGTATCTTGCCACTGAAGTTTTACCGTCTTTCCATGATTTGGTTTTGGCACATATTTTTATAGGAGGCATTAAGAACTTTGAGATGAGGAGATAAAAGAAGTTCGTAGGCTAAGTCGCCTACTTTCTTTGGTCCACAATATCTGGGGGATAACTACTTATACTCCCCTAGAGATAAAGAAATTCTTTTGGTCCGTATTCAAATGAAGACCATAACTGCTTCTTTGAATTCTCTGACTGTCCTCTTCTTATCTGTATATTGTTTCTGTCGATCCTGGGCAGCGTTTATATCTTTATGAATTGCCTGGATCTGTTGCTCTAAGTCACCAAGCATTTGACTGGTCATCTCGACCCTAATCAATGGGCTGGACCTAGTTTAAGCAATCTTGTCCGAGAGACGGACCCTGATTAGATTGGTATGAAGGAATTGGTCTCTGAATTTGGGTTCTAGAATTCCCTATGCCCTTTTCATGGTAGGAGTCGGGCAGTCTTTTAAACTGATGACCAAAACCTTGGCATCCAAAACACCGGTTCTCACTTCTGAACTCATTGTTCTGAATCCTTAAAACAGGTGGGCTCCTGATAAGGTATTCTGGGGAAAGTGTCTTCCCTTTTTAAACAAAATCTTTCTTTTATTTTAGAGAGGGAATAATTTTAAGATCAAAAAGGGAGATTCTTACTCCTGTATACCTCGAAGGTTGGGGGGAGGAATCTTACAAACTTCTACCCCACTTAAAAAGGTGCGAGATGTCCTCATCTCGCAAAGTAGAGGACAACTCTTTTTCTTAAGATCCAATTTATTCTGGGTTCTTTAGATTCTGGTCAACCAAACAGAATACTGGGATAAATATTCTTATATAGAACTCATCATTAAATAATAATTCATTTAGATCATATCATTCCTACGATAATGGTCCATTAGACCGAAAAATTTCCTTCTGAACATTCCTCCACGGGAATTTCAGTTAAGTAAGTTATCAATTTGTCATCCCTTAACTTGATCTACCGTGAGTGTTAACAGTAGCAATTTGACAGCACAATCCACTAATCTCATAGTGAATTTGAGTGTTAACAGTAGCAATTTGACAGCACAATCCACTAATCTCATAGTGATTTGCTGAAATCATTATCATCATTCTATTTATGAGTATCATCACAGGGACTCGTCCCATTCATCCTCATTGTGGTTTCGCTCAGGTTATTATATTTCAACTAAATTTCAGAAATCATCATTTTTCAATCAGAATCCAAATCAATTCATCAATTCTCAAACCAGAATTAAAAATCATATCAACCACATTCGAAATCATCATCTGGATAGCATTAACGCTTATAATTTCAAGTCTTAGATTTACTCGTATATAGTAAAGAGCTGCAGTTATACCCTCGGTATATACGGATAGTCATGATACTCGAAACTATAAGGTAAATACCATCATGTCTAGGTCTTAAGCAAGTCAGGGTTCTATACAATTGCGGTACTTCCAATTGAAGTCCTAATTACTAATTTACGAATTTCAGTTTGAATAACAAATTGTATGAATTATATCACACAATTATAACCTTTTTGTGCGTTTTGATAAATTTTTGACATAATTGGCTCCTGAGTTGATCTTTGGAGATCTATGACATAAGTCTGATAAACAGATTTTTCTTTATCCGATCGTCCGTAAACAATCACTTAAATAACAGGAAAAACATTTGTATATTTATATACAAGTTGCAATAAATACATAGAGTGGCTCGGCTCTAAAATTCAAAATCTCCTCGAGAGACGCATAAGACGACGGTACTGGGCCATAGTCATGCCCTGTTACATAATTTCTCTAATTACGAAGGGAGCTATTATTTTCTCCTTAGGGATAAATTGACTGAAGAGTCTATAAACTCGGCAAGCAAGTCTGAAATTTTGAGGTGTTGAAAGATATAGAATGACACCACGCGTCATTTTCAGCTTTATCAAAATCATGGCCAATGAGAGGTTCTGCCTCAGCATTGCATGCCGGTTGTAAGAGGCGTGGATATATAGCCCTGCAAACCACTTATGCTATTGTCTCTCCACTAGGTTAGGAAAATATAATTCCTCGAAATGGCATGCGAGTCTTGCTCGGCTTGTTCGAGTTGAAGCGGAAGAGATGAGATGCTCGAAGGCAAATGCAATCATATCTTGAGACTGGGTGAGGTCGGGAATACCAGATAAATGGGAAACTTCCATCTATAAAAATAATTTCTTTGATTAAAATTTCTTCATTAAAGAAGCTTACGGAATGAAAATACATTATGAAAATGCTGTTTCTGAATTCTTATTACCAATTTCAGATAAGAATTTAATTATCTTTATTAGCTTTCAATTTTGCTCTAATACCAACTGTGAGATCCCGCTCTCTACCGCGCAACGGATTCGGGGTACTAGCAAGCGGAAGTAGCACATCGTGCGCGGGTAGGGGTCTCACACTCGGGCCTCGCCCACGGATATCCGGACAAGAGACTAATCCGTCGGTTTGTCCAAAACCGAAACCGGAAAAACTTCCTTTACCCGGAAAGCACGGGCGATTCCATCGGGATAACTCTTTACTCTAACGTAGTCAAGATCATTACTGATCAAACTGATTCGACTGCACCTCTAACGGTACTTGGTCAGATCAAGGAAGAAACTTGCACTTGGATCATTGGGATCAACGCTTTTTTCCCCATCAAGAGGCACAGCCGTTGATTCCTATCCAAATAGAACAATTACTATCGGATTTACTTCATCTATCGTAATAATAGAAATTAAATCTCGATTTACGGATCCATCAGTCCATCCAGTCCCATGGGTTAGCCAACCGCCCAACCACTGATGTGTGAGTGTTGACAAAAAAGAGTGGAAAAGGAGTTGCCACATGGATGATCATGTGTAAAGTGGGATAAGGCTAGAAAGCCTATATCATTGTATGGTTCAATTGAGATATGCAATAGAGCTTGTGTCTTGAGTGTGCAATCTCTCTCTCTCTCTCTCATGGAGTTCTTAGTGTGGTTTAATCCACCTTGGTTATATTGCAATAGAGCTTGTGTCTTAAGTGTGCAATCTCTCTCTCTCATGGAGTTCTTAGTGTGGTTTAATCCACCTTGGTTATATTGCAATAGAGCTTGTGTCTTGAGTGTGCAATCTCTCTCTCTCATGGAGTTCTTAGTGTGGTTTAATCCACCTTGGTTATATTGCAATAGAGCTTGTGTCTTGAGTGTGCAATCTCTCTCTCATGGAGTTCTTAGTGTGGTTTAATACACCTTGGTTATATTGCTTAATCTATGTCTATCACCATGATCAATCCCATTTTAGTATTGTTTAACATGGTATCAGGGCTTGGATGGGCTCTTGGTCATGGTGAATATTTATGTACAGTTTTCTTGGTTATAAATTCATTGCTAAAGCATTACTTTTAGTTTATTATGGATGTAAGATTCCTCCCTCCAGCTTTTGAGGTGTGTAGGTGTAAGAACCTTCCCTTATGATCTTATAATTATTCCCCTCACCCTGTTTTGGCCTGGAGAGAGAAAATATTTAGAGGGAGGTAATTCAAAATTGAGATATTTTTGGATATAAAAATCCTCCTAGTGTCTAAAATGGTTTCCCTTGAAACAAAAATTCAAAAAGAACTTTCCAATGTGCAATTGGAATTAATTCAAAATAGGTATAAAGGACCTTAGCCTAAGGGTCCAGATTTTCAAAAAAAATTGAATTATGGTCCAATTAAGGTTCCTATGGACTAATAAGATTAATCCAAATGTAGGGAGGAGATAAATTGAAGAATAAAAGAAAAAACCCCCAAAAATGAGTAAATGCTCACATAAGATGAAGAGTGGACTAAGGACCAAAGAAAAGATTTAAAAAACTTAATTTTGACACCTCAGTGTGGGGATCTCCCCTCATGAAGTAGGCGCCTTTTTCTCATCATTATCCCCAATTTTTAATCAATAAAATGAGCTATTTTGATCTCTTCTCTCTCCTGTTTCAAAACTAGATCCAAAAAGTAAGCTGAACTGACCCAAAAATGGTCAAAAATTGGCCAAACTGATCTGGAAAATTCTAGAATCAATTTGCTTGGTTAGAGGCTCACTTTTTCCTATAAATAGAAACCTCCCTCTTTGTAAAAGCTTAATGGTATTTATGCACTGTTACTCTGCTTCTGTCCTTAGCCATCTACATTGAATTTTTTAATAATTCACTTGTTTTTGGCCTAATCCTCTCCAAAGTGAATTGGTGGCCACTCTTGCTTCAAACAAGAGTAGAACTCTCAATCCCTCAAGCCAAAGGAGAGCTTACAAGCTCTATGTAAGTTAATTTTCTTACTTTGTTTAATGAAAAATCTATGGTTATCTTGATTTTTATGTTTTGAAATGTTTGAATTAAATTCAAATGCTATGCCTTTGATAAAAAGGCCACCCCCCTTCTCCTCTTTACATTCCAACGTTTCTCAATCCTAGAAAGATTAATTAAGTGATTAATTAAACTCTTCTTATTGTTTACTCTCTTGAGTTTAGAAAATTATGTAGATTAGAGTTCTATAAATCTAATTTGGATTAGTTTAAGTTAAATGAAGAAGATAAAAAAATAAAAATGGTCAGTCAAACAAAGGCGGTTATGGCAAAAAATTTTCAAAATTTTATGAAAAAGAAAGTTTGTTTTTATGCTATTCCAAAAGAGTAATTCCCACCATTTTTGCATCTAAAAGAAATATTTTAATTACTCCATATACATATTCATCTATGAATATGCATGGATATCACTGATATTAATTATTAAATTTGATTTTTACACATAGAAAGATGCATAAAGGAATTATTTTTATTACAAAAGTGTTATTCTTATTAAAATTGATTTTATGCATAGAAATATACATAAAGGAATTATTTTTATTGCAAAAGTGTTATTCTTCTTAAATTTGATTTTTATGCATAGAAAGATACATAAAGGAATTATTTTTATTACAAAAGTGTTATTCTTATTAAAATTGATTTTTTGCATAGAAAGATGCATAAAGGAATTATTTTTATTGCAAAAGTGTTATTCTTATTAAATTTGATTTTTATGCATAGAAAGATGTATAAAAGAAATATACTTTTTACAAAAGTGTTATTCTTAATAAATTTTATTTTTATGCATAGAAAGATGCATAAAGGAATTATTTTTATTACAAAAGAGTTATTCTTATTAAAATTGATTTTATGCATAGAAAGATGCATAAAGGAATTATTTTTATTGCAAAAGTGTTATTCTTATTAAATTTGATTTTTATGCATAGAAAGATGCATAAAGGAATTATTTTTATTGCAAAAGTGTTATTCTTATTAAGTTTGTTTTTTATGCATATAAAGATGCGTAAAGGAATTATTTTTATTACAAAAGTGTTCTTCTTATTAAATTTGATTTTTATGCATAGAAAGATACATAAAGGAATTATTTTTATTACAAAAGTATTATTCTTAATAAAATTGATTTTATGCATAGAAAGATGCCTAAAGGAATTATTTTTATTCTGCAAAAGTGTTATTCTTATTAAATTTATTTTTTATGCATAGAAAAATGCATAAAGGAATTATTTTTATTGCAAAAGTGTTATTCATATTAAAATTGATTTTTCACATAGAAAGATGCATAAAGGAATTATTTTTATTGCAAAAGTGTTATTCTTATTAAATTTGATTTTTATGCATAGAAAGATGCATAAAGGAATTATTTTTATTATAAAAGTATTATTCTCATTAAATTTGATTTTTATGCATAGAAAGATGCAGAAAGGAATTTTTTTATTACAAAAGTGTTATTCTCATTAAATTTGATTTTTATGCATAGAAAGATGCATAAAAGGATTTTTTTAATAAAAGAGTTATCCCCACTGAAGTTGATTTTTATGCATAATAGATGCATAAAGAATTTTTATATCAAAATTAGAATTCTCTTAAATTCTATATTTAAATTCTATGAGTAATTGATAAATGAATAATTAAATACTCTAAGAGAGAAATTTCTATCATTTTATATTCAGGATTGTAAAAAGAGAATTCAAGAAATCTATCCAGATCGAAATATTCAGATAAATGATTAATCTATTGCTCATTGGAACTCGTAACTAATTTAGAAATCAGTTAAGTGAATATTCAAAGAAAGAAATTCAGTAAAATAGTAACTAAATTATCAAACCTTTTCGAGAAAGATAGATCAGGAAAAATCTTATCCAACTCAAACCTTATATCAGACTATGACCAAGACCAAACTCTTTCGTCAGTTTTGAGGAAAGAAGATGTGACCAGTTTAGAAAAATACACTCAAAACTCCCGCCAAATCTGAAACTAAGTTTGAGACCCTTCGAATTGATCTGTGGATCAAAGTTATAGAATTGGAGGAATTCTGGTATGAAATTCAAAACTCCGATCAAGAAGTTTTGAATATACTGATTCAAGAAATACTCCTTGTATTCAAAAGAAAATCAAACTGAAAACTTGCATAAAAATGAGATATGATGTGAATAGATGTGATGAGATGCGATGTGAATCAGATAGATGTGAATGAATGGATGGATGTAATGTGATGTGTATAGATGTGATGAGATGTGATGTGAATGAATGGATGGATGTGGATGTGTATGTGAAGAATGGATGTGAATGTGTATGTGAAGAATGGATATAGATGTGTATGTGAAGAATGGATATGAATGTGTATGTGAAGAATGGATGTGGATGAGTATGTGAAAGAATGTATATGGATGTATGTGAAAGAATGGATGTGGATGTGTATGTGAAAGAATGTGATGTGATGTAAAGAGATGTGATGTGACATGAAAATATGTGGATGTGAAGTGATAGATATGAATGTATGGATAGATGTGAGTAGTCGTACATGTAAACGATTGGATGGATGTGGATGAATGAGATGAGATGTGTATGAATGAGATATGATGTGGATAGAAGTGATGTGATATAATGTGGATAGAATGTATGTGATGGGATGGTTATGAGAATGAATGTGATGGATATGAATGAATGTGATGTGATGGATGTAAATGGATGTGATGTAAATGAATGTGATGGACGTGAATAGATGTGATGTGATGTGAATACGGATGTGAATGAATGAGATGTGATGTCATGTCAATGAATGAGATGTGATGTCATGTGAATCGGGATGTGAGTGAATGAGATGGGATGTAAATTGGGATAGATGTGATATGTGATGTGATGAGATGTGGATATGGGTAGATGCGAGTGGATGAGATGTGATGCGGATAAATGAGGAAAGATGTGATGAGATGGAAAAGGATGTGATGAGAATGGGAATACATATGAAATAAATGAGGATTGATGTGGAAAAATGTGGAAAGACGAGAGTTCGTTATAGAAACTGTATTTATGACCTGTTTTTAAATGATTGTTTTATGTCAAGAATACTAGGCAAGCATTTTGACCGTCTTGTGAATGAGGTCGTGGAGACCTATTTGATAAAGTTGCAACAGCTGACAGAGGGAGAGTCAACGGAGGACGTCTCGCGCAGCAAGATCGGTCGAGGTCTTGACCAGCCTCGGTTCGATTTAAATGGTGAGCTTTTGGTACGGTGGATCAGGGACTAAGGAAGCGGCCTATGAGTGAAGCGCTAGGTGACCTGCGAAAAGAATCCTAGAGGGTCCTGACCATATGGTGCTCAGGCTCTGGGTCACCGAAGATACCCACACGTACGTCGTGGAAGATATTGGAACAAGGAGTAAGAGTTGTTTTTTCTGAATTTTGGGCATGGATCATGTTGATTGACCTTGCTAGTCTTCAACGGATGAGTCCATGGCTCTTCTATATGGATCTGTTGGTTGACCTTGCTGATCTTCAACGAAGATTCCATTTTGATTTTTATAAGTGAATATATTGTCGGGTACTATGAGTTAGGAACTATTGAAAAAAGGCCCCTGAGTGGACAGGTGGTGAGCGTTCTAGTTGCCAATGATGCCATAGGTACAGCAATGAAGGAAAAATTAGAAATTAGGATTCAACCGAACTAATTTTGGAGGATTGTGATCAATGATACTATATTTATTAAATGATTATTTTAAAGACAGCCGAATCTGTGAAAAAGGCAATTTCATAAGTGGTGTGACTAGTTTTAAGTTTGCATGAATATCTGGGTAGGGAGCCTAGGAAATCTTTTCCGTGGTGGTACCCGGGACAAAACCTAACCAAATTCTTAAATGGATCCCATCACTACAGTGGTTGGGCCGTTGGCTAACCCACGGGACTGGATGGGGTTAGGCTGGACTGATGGATCCCTAAAATGAGACTCAATTCTCTTATAGTACGATAGATGATGTAAATCCCGGATAAAATTGTTCTATGGAAAAGAATCAACGGCTATGCCTCTCAATGAGGAAAAAAGTGTTGGTCTCTATGATCCAAGTGCAATCTTTTCCTTGATCTGACTATGGGACTTACGGGTTCGGTCAGATTAGTTCAGTTAGTTAAGGCTCTTGACTACGTTAGAGTAAAATAATCTTGGAGGAATTGCTCGTGTTTTTCGGGCGAGGGAAGTTTTTCTAGGTTCAGTTTTGGAAGAACCGAGGGATTCGTGGGCGAGGCCTCGAGTGAGGGACCCTGCCCCATGCAAGAAGTGCTACTTTCGCTACTAGCACCCCTGAATTCGTTGCGCGATGGGGACAGGGATCTTTCAATGAAACAAATTATGCACACTCATATTATCATTTATATTTGCATTTGTGTGAGGATTCGAGAGAGATTTTCATTAGAAAATAGAGACTAGAAGCTGCCAATTGAAGATTGCATCAAGGGAGATTGCATCAAGGGAGGATTTGAGAGAGATTTTCATTAGAAAATAGAGACTAGAAGCTGCCAATTGAAGATTGCATCAAGGGAGATGCAATGGAGCCACCATCATCAAGATTGAAGTGAAGATTTGCATCATGGGGGACGCAAAATCAAGTTTTCATCATCAAGGAGAAGCTGCTAAGGAGATTTGTGAAAGTATTTTGGTAATTTTACCTCCTTTTTAGTTATTGGCATGGAAGAATGTTCATGTTTGTGAAGGGTTGCTATGTATGGGATTTGCGTATCCCATGAATCTTGTGTGGAGGTGCGTGCTTGTCAAATGGTGGCAAGAAAAAGGTGAACTCGATGGGGAGTTCATGTGTGTGAATTAAGAAGAAGATGCACGGTGACATGCTTATAGACGATGGGCATAATTTGGTGAAAGCATTTGGAGCTTTCACGCATCGTTTTTGCACCTTAAGCTTTCAATGGAGAAGCTTTAGAAAAACCCTTGTTTGGTTGCAAGAAATGAAGAAAGTCATGCAACATTTAGAGCTCATCAAGGAGCTCAAAATCGCCATGTTTATGGTGATTGAGTAACTCAAGATGGAGGTATGTCTTGCCAAGGCATCTAGCAACACAAAAGAATTGTGGCAAAAGAAGAAGGAGAATTTGCAACAAGCAAAGAGATACAATATGGCAACATTGGAGTCATATTTATACACAAGGAGAGCTCTAGTAAGCAAGTGCAATCACTTGAGCAGTATCTCACATAGGCGCAGGACGCATTGGAGTCCTCAACAGCAAGTGAAAAAAAAATTTGAAATAGCCAGACTACTGATGTGTAGGGTGAGTTTGCCTCTATGCAAGAAAGGTAGAATGGGAAGACGTGCTAGCAAAGAAGGGGCTTCACCTATGGCTAGCCCTCGAACAACAAGAAGTGGCATAGGAGAGATAGTAAGGTAGCATACTCTCTACAACAAGAAAATGGAGCAGAGATCCTATAGCAAACTGAGGAAGTAGTTCTTACATAGGGGAAGCATAGAGAAAAAGCATAGTAGAACGCAGCAATATACATGAGTAGCTGGACACCTGGAGAAGAGAAACATTAGGAAGTGAATGGGGTCTTCTTGGGCCCTTTAATTTGCCCAAGCCTAATCAAGGTGATTAAGGAATAGCCAAATGGGGGGTTGCCATGTGGACTGAAATGTTGGGTTTGTAAGAGAGATGTAAGAGTGGTCAAAGGGTGCACTTTTTCCCCCAAAAAGGGGGGGAGGCAATTTTACAATTTTTGGACCTTCATAACTTCTACATACAAGCTCCGATTTGAGCGGAGATTATAGATCCGTGATCTACGCATCAAGAGCTTTCCATAGATATGTTACATGATATGGTTTTGTCCGCTAGATTTTAAATTCCATTTTCCCCCCAAAATTCAAATTCGAATAAAGTAGCCGTTTTGAAGCTTCTAATTAGAAAACGTTTCTTCTTAAGAGAAAAGGTTTGACTCCTTAAACTGCCAAATAAAAGGGCCCAAGAAGCCTTCCATTGAGGTCCTAATGGGGCGACAACAGCATGAATGTTGGAATTAGGGTTAGGGTTTCAACAATGCACACACAAGATAGAGAAGATTGAGAGCACACAAACTCACTAGAATAGAATAAACAAATGTGTGCCCGATACAAAAGATAAGTACACACCCCAAAATGAGTAGATAAGAGGGTGTAGATATGCACGGGGGAAAGAACCTCCTAGTGAGGGGAAAAATGCCCCGACGGTCCTAAGTGTGTTCACACACATCACTACCATATAATGCTACAAATCCCCCTAGGAGTGATGATGTGAACATGTATTGGGCATGGCCAATCAATCCTGCAAAGGCAGTAAGCCCAAAGCTTTACGAAAAGATTCAAACTTTTCACGAGGAAGAGCCTTCATGAATAAGTCTGCCATGTTGTCATGTGTAGGCACATAAATCAAGCTGATCTCTATTGCAGAGAGTCTTTCCCTGACATAGTGGTAATGCACCTCAATGTGCTTAGTGCGAGTATGAAACACTGGGTTCCTTGCATGGGTTCCTTGCAAACTGCTAATGCGCTCTGGCTGTCCAACACCCAAATCAGTAGTGCTAGAGACGACTATCCAACACCCAAATCAGCCATAAGCACACTCAATTGTAGATGTAAAAGCTTCCATGTACTCAGCTTCACAGCTAAGGTTGAGGGGAAGTTTGGAAGTTCCTCACATTATAAACAACTCTTATAGTTGAGGAGTGAAGTATGTTTGCTAGAATTGGGAGTGAACCACATTTCTCTATAACTCATCACTTTTGTAAAATCCTAATCTATAAAGGCTGCCTACCTTTTCATCTATCCTATGGTTGAGAGGGGGGTCATTTTGTTCTTGTACGTCCAATTCTCACCTTGCTCCATGATTGGCATTGTCCCATGGTGGCATTGAGAGGGGGTGTTGAAATATATGGTGTACAAGTGATGAATGGTGAGAGAAAGAGATCATGTAGGTCTCAACACACCCCAGATAAAGTGGGCATGCAGGTGGAAAAGGGATTTAGGGTTGGCCCACCAACCCTAGCCCTTGGTGAACCCTATATGAAGGACATGAGACTTCACTTTTTGTAAGTAACACAACACAACCAACACATGAAGGTCAAGGTTAAGCCAACTTTTGGAGTGGCTGAAATAGAAGGTAATATAAAAGCTTTCTATACATCTTGTGTTCTTTCTCTCTCTCTTATATGTTGCTCTATCTTGCCATCAACTATTGCTTTTGTTGTGCATACTCCCCATTATTTTGACATAAAGAAGTGGCACCTACAACCCACCAATTTTTTTCTGCCTCTCACACACATTGGGTCGTTTCGTATTTGGTTTGTGGATTTGCATTGCACAAGTCCTTGGGACCAAATGAACAACAGTAACTAGACAAAATTTACATTTCATTATAAAAGTAGATTTAAAAACTATAATGGAGCATGCATGGGAAATAGGACAAGAAATAGTGGGCATACCATATTTGCTCAATCCAAGTGTTTTCATAAGGATTTGACTAACTCCGTTTGTTGCGTTTGCGATGGCTGACTTGTCTCTTGAAATTGGTGGGCGTACTCTCAAGATTGCTCTCCCCGGCTAATGAAATCCTAGACATGATCTCAATTGATGAATGCATAATTATAAGTGTTGAACTTAGACATGGATTCAATGTGGACGAACCAGTGTAAGCTCAATACATCAAACGAGCCAGTAGGGGGACATTGGACTCTTGCAAAAATGCCATCTTGTGAGGAGAAATTAGTTTTGAATGATTGAAGATTTTAGCTAATGAATTTGTTATTGTCTTTCAACCAGACAAAGGGTGTTGAAAAGATGCATGTCCATTGGAATTTTGAGAGATAGAGTCCACGAGTAGGAGAGAGAGTAATCAAAATGTTTAAAATAGGAAAAATAAATTGGTCAAAAGAAGGAGAACAATCCTGGGAATGTAGGAAGCATCCTAGGATTAGAAAGAGGGTACAACTAACTCTTAAGAAAAGAAAAAAATGTAGCCAAGATGGAGTACATGATGAAGTATATATATATGCTTAATCTTCATTTACAGTCCATCTTGGTTTTACATGATCTCAACGGTGGAAGTAGTTGTGATTGTAGGCTACAGCACTTGGTTTTACATGATATCAACATGATTCTTGGCTACAGCAAGTGGCAGTTTCTTAGCCAAGCATGGCCACATTTAAGTCCCTTAAAATATGCCAATGATTTTTTAGGATCCCAAAAGAACTCTCTACCTTAACTCTACCCTTTGACAAATGATTATCAAAGATTATAGGATTAACACACTCCAAGTGATCAAAACCGAGCAGGAAGCATCTCTGAGTGAGTGCAAAAAATTTGGCAAATGAATTTGCCAATGATGATATCAAAACATAAAATTTTCGTGCTAGCTCTACAACTACTTTCCTTCCCATTAGCTACCTCTACATTAATACAAGAAGCCACCGGAGCTCAAAGTTCCCATCAAGCAAGCATCCAAAAATATATTCTCTTTGGCTTCATTGTCACCCTTGACGTATGCAAGCTAGAAATATATCTTAGTCGCATGTCAAAAATGGAACACTACACCATCAAACAAACAAAGATACATCCAAAACTACAAAAGAACTCTCACTTGCATTTATATTCCTCCCAAGTCCTCACATAAGTAATTATTTACAACTTCATATCATCAAGAGATTCTTTGGAAAAAATAAAATTCACTACATGGAACACCTCAAAAAAAGGTATATTCGACCTCAAAACACTCTTCGCATAAATACGAGGATTTCAAAGGACCAAATCACGTACAAAGAGCCAAAACCCCAAACTTACTTGGTCAAACACCACAAAGTTGGACTCATTTGTCCTAATTATCCTTCTCCATAGGGGAATATGAAGCCAAATCCAACATAAAGACATATTAACAAGGCACAGTGTGAGACCTGCATCTTGACAGGGCTTGGAATAGCTCCACCTTAGATAGAGTAGCCTGATGCATGAAGGAATGATTCCACGCATCTAAATTGAGAACCTACAAGAGCACAAAGTATATGTGTTTGGAAGGAACATAAGTAAGGTGTTTGCTCTCTCGCTTCTGAAATCCCTCACAAGTGGAACAAGGGAGCTCCGAAATCATGACCGAATAGTTTACACCCTTGGTTTGTGACCCCTCCATACTAACATAAAATATGTGTGATTCATTGCACAAGACGATTGCTTCCTGAACCACTTCACCTTAGATATTTTTTACCCTTTTCAATTTTTTCATTGAACTCCTTAGTCAACTTCTCCCTCCATCGAACTACCTTGCCGTCTCTCTATATCTAGGACGTACATCACTGGACTGACCTTGGAGTGGTGTGGTGATCTCTCTACTGATTGGAAGGCGAGCTTCCTTTGTCCAAAACAAAACCACTTGCATAAATATCTTCAATCTCAACATTTGTGAGGCTTCTCCTAGTGGCAACAGGCCAAAAGCCAGGAGCTGGACCAGGAGCTGGACCAGGTGGCCCCAAGACCTTGGATGTATCCACAGCCCATGAGTGTGTGTTGGTGGTGTTGCAGAACCATATAAAAGTCTCAATTGCACCACCGGGGTACCGATGGCCACCCCCAAAACTAGGTGCATGAACACCCTCATTTGCAGACTTCCCAGAAGGATTGATCAATTTACCACACCTCATTTTTTTCTCCGGTAATAATCCAAAACAAGTGACCATGCTATGTGGTTTAGTTCTTCAAATAGCCCACATGGTCTTGTTGACATCTGCCTCCACAACATCCATATTGAGTTGTCTTTGTGGCACACGTGGACCCACTCGCTGATTCACTATTACAGCTACGTACTCTGCCCTGTGACTATCATTCTTAAGAACAACACTTGGAGAATTTAACACTGGTCACTACATTGTTCCCTATGAACACACTGCATCTTAGGAAAGTTAATTCTCGCGTCTTCCATTGTTAAATTAGCAAGCTTTTTACCAGAGGATGCATTAACCTCCCCACCACTGCAGAGGTTGTCTTCTTGTATGCCCTCCAGCTGTCGACCAATTCCCAAGTGCTTTCCTATAAGAAATGCATGGTAGTTCGAGATTTGCAAAATTGCCAAGGATAAGTCTGCACCAACTTCATACAAGGAAATGTGATTTTTGAATCCCGCATTTTCTCTCATGGTAGAGTTCTTTGCCTCGACCAAATTTGTTGTCAGCACAAACAAGCCATAATAATTTTGAGTAAGAAACCATGACCCCCAATGGAAGGCCCTAACATCCCACCATGCTAGCTGAGTTTCCTAGGAAGGCATCTCTCCCTCCATGGCATGATTATTTTTCCAAAACTTTTGTAATTCTTGCTTGTTGCACTTTTCGATGGCAACCTTTGTGGGGGGCTTATTTCCATTTTCTACACAAAATCTTGTGGTCCCCTTGAGAGGATGCACATATACATTTCTTTGTATGATTGAGCATGCTTTGCTCCCAGTCATCAAAAACACAAGATCTCTCCTTGCTATGCATGATCTTTTTAGCACCACCATTATACACAGATGGCGCGGCTAGCACTAGCCTCGTCGGCCATGAACCCTCGAAACTTTGGAGTTCCAAAGCCACACTTCTTAACCATAGCATTCAACATTTTCCAAAACTCAATTCGGGCATTTCTATCCTCCTTCAGCTTGAACTCGCATGTGGCTATTGTCAATAACTCATGAATGAAAGGGTCATACACATGGGCATCCATTGCAGCCTTGAAATCGATGCACATGGTCAAAGTGAATCCACATCTCTTGGAGATTGCCACTACGACGCATTCTATTCACAAGGTCCAAGCCACTCCCTTGTCCAATAGTGGACATTTTAAATACATTCAGTTGGTGTGTGGTCTCTGTCCCCAAACTCAATAGTATTTGTAACCCCATCACCTAACAACATTTCCATAACAATTTCCTGGGCCACAGTAACCCCTAATTGTTTTGGAGTAGTGAAAGGATTGAATTGTGCATGCATCAAAATCTTCTCCTCTACACTTTTTTTTTTGCCTCAATGAACCCTCTTCATAAGGGTGTTCATGAAAACCCAAATGAATAGCACATCTTGTAGTTAAGAAATGGTCACTAGGTATGTAGTAGTATATAATTGTTGGACAAGTCTCTATACACTCTAGCATTCAACCACAATGTTTGCAAAAGATACTTCCATATTCATGACCAACAATTCGTATTAAGCATGTTCTTTTAAGTCTTCCTTTTCATTGTGTAAATTTAGCACTCATCACTCTTGCCAAGTATGGGAAATCAAGATTCAAGCATCGCAAATGACCACCACACCTACTAAGCCTAACAGCACCTACAAAACAATCTAATGAGCAAGTAATGTATTATTTCCAAACATGCCCATCGTGCTTTTGATCCATACCAATAATTGTAGAACTTTCTCCACAAGGAGGAAGCTCAAATGCAATGTATTCATCAAATGCAGAAGGCAGCTCCTCCACTTGCAACACTTCTTTACACTACACAGGGCAACATGCAAACTACTATTTAATGGCAGGTTCCCTATCAAACCCAACACACTCTGAGTAATAGTATTTTGTACATCCACAATCATCTTCAAGAACAATAGGAGCTGTTCATGTGCCATGTTCAGCAAAAGTTTTATAGAAGGAATGAGTATCTACATCAAGAAGGAAACCATATTCCCTAGTTGTAGTTATTTCTATCTTCACCTTCTCGCTACCTAGAGACAATGGCCAAAGTCTGATAGAGCATCCCACCAACTCAAAGTGTTGAAGAATATCAACAAGCTTAAGATGACAATATCTTCCCTCATTCATAACAAAACAAGCCTTTTTTCCAAGCACACATCCGTATAAAGTAATATGCCTAGCCATTCAAACCCCTTGAGAATGGTAGAGCAACTAGAAATCACTTCCAAAAGATAACATTCAAAACTTGGAAGGTCATCTTTCTATTTTTTATCAATATAAATGAGCTCTGTCAATTTCTAGCAATGAAGATAATGATTCTTGATAGGTGCAGTAAACCATAGGATTTAAAGTGAAATCATAAATATTTCATTTAAGCTCATCGAATGACATATATATCAAATATTTAAATTTTCTGTTATTATTGCCAAACCAATGAAATCCTAACAAAAAAATTAGCTTTCACTCAATACATGTGCTTTTAATGTCCCACAAAGTGCAATAATTAATATTTCATTTATGCTCATTTAGCAATGGACGTCCCAAATATAAGTTGTTTTGCAAAACACGAAGCCAAAAATCAAAACACTTTAGAAATAATAATATCAAATTGACATCTTAATATCAGTTTGATATCAAATAATTTTTGTTGCCTTTATCAAACCATATCAAATTGACATCATAGTCGGGCCAAAACAATAATGAGGCATGGGGCATACCATTTATTTTTTCAAATAATATCATATTGACATTTAAATATAAAATATAATAGCCAATTATTTCTAAGATCTTTGTCACATCAGCTTACCATTTTAATATGTATAACATAATAATAACAGTGCTACAATTTTAATATAATGCTACAATTTTATTATAAAGCAGCCCCTTGCCCCATTAATTAATAGCAATTAAATAATAAGTTAAATAATATTAGCTTTAAATTATTATAAGGCAAATTATCAACCCTAACTTATTATTGAAAACGTTTGGGAGGTTTTTTGCAAGGAGGTCGATTGCATGCAAGGATGTCCGCCATCACTTCGAGCTCGCAAGGTCCGCCATGCTTTCCTTTATTTTGTTTTTTGAGGACGCTAGGTTTTGTATCGTGTGGCCATGCCTTCCCTCCCTTTGTATTTTCTTGGTTTTGAATTTCACTGATTGGATTTGTGGCCATGGCCATTGCTAAGTACAGTGGCCTTGGACTTAGAGGGAGCATCTGACAAAAACACATCCTCTGAGAATTACAATTAAACACATGGGACTAAGGGTGAGCATCTGAAGAGTATTTGACTATCAATATTGTTACAAACTCCCTCATTTGCTTGGCCTTGAAGTAGAGGAAGTCCAAAAGAAATGTCACATTCATCAAAGAGGATTCAAACACTGAAAGTTTTGCATTTACATACACTCACAAATAGGTAAACATGTGTCCAAAAAGAGCATGTCAATGCTGCAAATGCAACAAAACTACAAGAAACCATACAAAGCAAATAGAAGCCACCCGTAGCGTTACTAGCATGGACTCCCAGTGTATTTTTATGCTCACCAAAAATGCTTGGCCATTGGCCATGGCCTTTCTAAGTAGAGTGGCCATTGGCCATGTCAATATATAGAGAGAGAGATTAGTAGTATTATCTTTCTGATTAGAGGTAAAATGAAGGTGATCCAATGGTGTTCATACCCTTCTATACTTCCTCTAGCAAGACACGCTCAGATGATTCATCAATAAAACCATGGACTCGCCAAATTGCAATTAAGCCCACCACTTTGTCCTTAACTTGAGAAATAGCATCATAATTTCTAGGAAGTGGAAAGGATGTGAGACCTTTCCATTGTTGTGCACCATCTATGGTCTTCTGCTTGATCTCCACATTGGTGGCCTCCCTTTGGATATGCGTAGAGCAACAAATTCAATGCTAACATTTGATGAGGCCATTACAAACCAAAAGAAGGAGGGTTTAGGTTGTTTTACTCTACTAACAAGGCTTGGTGGGGCAATGGTGTATAACAAATTGCTTTGGAGCTTGCCTCTATATTTATAGCAGTGGAAGAGGTCCAACACTCAAAATAAAAAACTATATTTATATTTTTTAATGTTATTAATAAAGGTATCATTTCTTGAATTTAGATACCACAATAAAAAATGTATATTTTGAAATTGTTTGGGAAAGAGCAAGTATGTATTTAAAGGAGATAGACATTGCACAATAGAACCCTCTACAATGAGGTGACATCAACAAAGGTTATCCCAAAATACCGAAAGGTCAATTGATTATCCTTGCATTCAAATGTCTAAATTAGGGTATGTTCTCCCATGAGATAAGGCATTGTAAAGCTTAAGGTCAAATAGGATAGGTTGGTGGATGAACATATTCTCGCTCTGGCTTAAGCCTAGCACACGTAAATAAATGAAGTACAAGTGCTTGCATGCAAGGTACGGCTTCTTCTTGGCATCTCTATCTGCATGTACAAGACGGTTTGTCTTTCACATGCACATCATATTTCCCCACGTGTCCATCATCCCCGTGCGATTCGATCTTGAAAACTTCATACTTGTGCTCCACTCTCTGCACTTCTTCTACCACCAGCTTTCATTTTCAAAGCGGCCTTTATTTTCTTGGCTTCTTCCTCTAATATTGACATGCGATACTTGGCTCTTATGCCATTTCGCATGCCTCATCCACCAGCCTCTATGTTAGTAGTGGACCCATATGGTGAAAGGCTTTTGAAGTTGTAGTTGTAAAGAACCTTGAAGCCCCATTGCTACACGATGGGGTGGGCACAACACCTTCTACATTCTTGCTCTCCACCTAGTATCCACCTTCCCACAATGAATATACCTCCTCATTTGTGAGGTTCGTTCCTATAGCAACTGGCCATATCTTGGGTGGTGGACTGGGCTTTGGTTCTATGTTGTTGTCTACAATATAGCAATGAAGCACGTGGTTAAGGCAAAACCACATCCATTGTCTAATGAGACCATTAGGGTGCTTGGCGATAGCCTTCAAACGAAGGTGCAAGCACACTCTTGGTAGATCCCGACTATGTGTTGCCCACACCTCTTACCCCCACGAGGCGTTTTGCTGCATGTGACCTTTTTGCCAATGCATGTCCTTCCAATTTCCCACATTTCTTCATTCACTAGTACATTGCCCTTTGTGACTTCTGCAGTTCTTTCTGGAGTTCTGTTTGTATCATGTTCTTTGAAATTGATCTTTCGTGGCCTCCCAAAATCCCTGCGGTCTCTTACATGTGTGTTTTACTCTAGTCGATGCGTGGCCTCATCATCAATATCAATTACCACCCTTGACGGTCTCTTGTAACGTGCACTTTCTTTGTCCTCACCAGTGAGAGGGGTAGGTGCCTTGTACATGGGTGCTCCTTCAGTTGCCTGATTAACTGTTCAGACCACTTGGGGGCTTGTAGAGCACGATTCTTTTAGTTTCTCCAAGCTTGGGCCTCTCCCTATGTGCTTGCCTTGAGTGTAAGAGACTTCCTTTGTACTTTGCAAAGTTGCATTCGCCACATCGGTAGTACATACACCGTAAAGAGAAATCTTGTGTCTATATCCTTCCCTTGCCAGCCAACTTCCATGCTTGCTTTCTACTAGGTTTGTTCTTGGGGTATTTGGACCATCATTACTTCTCTCTTTCGTTGTCATGACTAAACTCCAATGTGCTATATGTGCACTTCCCACCAGCTCAACCAAGAGTCCATTGCGGATAAATTCATGTCCATCACATGACCACTACACCACCATTCATGTATCAATCGAGCCTCCAGTGATGCAGCTTGACTAGTAGGATCCATGCACCACTTCTCACACATTTCTTTGTGCTCTCCTTGAGACATAACACACACATACTTTGTTGTTGATTTTCAATGTAAACAGTGTGCTTTCAAAGCATTGGTATAGTGGAGCACCAAATTCTTTACAGAGGGCATGTCTGTAAATGTGGAAGGCATGCGATGACTTTTAGAACAGGGCTGATGGAGTTTCTTTCAAAATTATAAAAGACCTTTGAGGTTACAATCTGGTCCTCTATGAGAGATGTCAACTTGTGACTTCTTGTCGAACTTATAGAAAAAGAGTACAGTTTGCAAGGGTTTGGCAATGCCGAGTTTAAGTTTGTTTTTTCGCAAGGGCACTGTAGAGCAGGCAGATGAAAGGCCACACACATTCGAGGCATCCTGGGACTTGCTTTTCTTGAAGCCATTTGCAGTGTTGGCTGAGTTTCATATTTCTTTTCATCCAAGGAACACTTTGTTGGGGGGACGAGAATGCTCAAAAAGCAGTGCTCAATCCAAAACATACTTGTATATCTCCAAGAAGTTATGAAGGGTAGGTTGATGATAAAATGAGTTGATGAAATGTGTGCTACCGTACTTGAGGGTGTTGTCCTCATACTGGGACTATTCTAGAGTGTCTAGAGAGATATAATTATGCTCAAATTATGGAGGCAACTACTTGTTCTAGTCCGTGTACAATGCTGAAGGAAATTGTAATCAAGGACTAGTAGCAGACACCTGAGGGACGAGACATTCTACGGGAGCTGTTTGAGGATCCCTTGCCACACACATGGGAGGAGGTTGATGATAGGATCTTGAAGATGCCACTACTACCAAAGAAGCGATAGTTTCTCAATACACTTTAAGAGAAGAACATGTTTCAACTTTGGAACACTTCATGATATGTTGCAGCATAGTCTTTATTGTTATTATAGCATAGCATAGCCTCAAGAAGATTACCACAAAGGATAGCATTTTGGCACGAAGGTCTTTTTGTAGCCTAGCAATATAACCCATGATTTACTGATTTTTTTACAATTATATATATGTACAAAGAGTGATGTAAGACAATCACACAGTAATAGTCTTGTATGGTGTACAAGTGGTGCTTTTGAAGTGGATTTAAGTACTGTTTTACAGGTAAATTCTGTCATGTATGGTATATAAGAGAATGAAAGAAGAACTTTTCAAGTGGATGTAAGTACTGATTTAAAAGTGGGTTTAAGTATTGGTTACAAGTGGCTTTAAGTAATGGTATAGCGCAAGGGGAAAAAGTCTAGTTTTTAATATGATCTACCCAGTTTACAAGAGTGGACAATTGTACTGTTGGGATAACAAATGTTACATGCATTGGAAAGGCATGTTACATCGACAACTGAGTAGTTCCATGCACTTCAAGGGGTTAAATAGTATTTCACTGGCTTTCTATAACTCTAAGTTATGCAAGATAGTGTCGTGCACTTCAGGGGGGGTAAACGGTAAAGCACTTTATGACCCTTAACTTTGTGCTGCACTCGCATCATAGAGAATTGATTGCAAGCACAACATCAGCATGTACAATTGCTATGGCCTGAAAGTAGTTTTTGGTAGTACAAGCCATGGATAAATTCGTCTCGCCAGGGTTGAAGACATTCCCCCAGCCCTCCTTCACCTACTTCTCTAGTACCATCTTTGGTGTCTTATAGAGGAAAATGTAGTAGTCCTTGTTCTTTTCATTCATAGGTGCGGAGAGCATTGTAAAATTATCACCCATTTCCAACATATCTACCAAGCGCTCCATCATATGATAGTACATGACATCATCTTCAACGAGGCAATCAATAGTAGGTGCTTTTATGGGCTCTAGCTTCTTTAATGTCCATGAGCCTACATGTGTCAATGCTACACACTTGTCCCATTCATCATCCATGCAAAACAAAAAAAAGCGTGAGAGAGTCTTGAACAAAACTTGGGTGGGATCCTTCATTCTAAAACTGAGTACAGCATGTGTGCTACATGTCCCCTTGATTGTGTCACAAGACCATGCATTGCTATGGTCCACATCACCCAACTTGACTTCTACAAACCGTCTTTGCACTTTCTCATCATCGCCCATTTTCCACGTGAGCGTGTCAATAACATCATCACCCATTTTCCACGTGAGCCTGTCAATAACATCATGTGCATTCTGCAACTTTGCACCATTGGCGTCAAGCTGTTTTGCAGTAAGTGCACACTTTATGACTACTCTTGTCCCATCATGTTGGCCCTTACCATGCCCGCTCCCCAAAGTAGTTCCAACACATGCCCATTGGCGTCAAGCTGTTTTGTAGTAAGTGCACACTTTATGACTACTCTTGTCCCATCATGTTGGCCCTTACCATGCCCGCTCCCCAAAGTAGTTCCAACACATGCGAACACCTATCAGAGAAAAGTACCTGTAAATGTAGCGAGTTTATAGCATGGTGTTAAAACAATGAATTTTGTGATTCATTACTATAGAAAGAAACTAAAATGTTTAAGAGACATGGCATGTAGAGGGTGTCACTGGCCTACAAAGTAGAATGGCCGAGCCACTTTGAATTGGGACGTGGCGCCATTCAACCAGACCCAATGATATCTAAAGGAGAAGCCTTTTTCAGTCAAACACTTGTGATGTTGTAAGAGACAATGCTACACAAATAAATGTGCCATGTTGCTTGTCATCAAAGATATAGAAGATGGACCACTTCTTTACTTCACCATTTTCCTTCCAATACCATATATGTACAAGAATGGTGCATTAATTGCTATGCCAATGCATTGACTGAATTTCATTCTAAATCTTGAAGTGTAATTCTCAACAAAATCAATGATAGAAACCACTACATCATCATGGAAGTGGTGGATGCATTCTTTAAATTGTGCATGCTGCCAATGACTACTACAAAACTTGTGGGTGATGAGGATCTTCAAATGTTCTTTGAACTGCTATGATAACTAATGGAATGGTCTCCTTGTACACAAACTTCATTTTATTCTTGCTATCACCTTGATTATTTTGTTATGTGATGTCCTCATATGCCTTCCACCTAATTGGATCACCAACATCATTCAGTTCATGTGCGAAGAATGGAGGCTCGGGGCAATGTCCACATTTACCCATGCACTATAGATTATGCCATTCCGATGATGACTCCTTTGGACACATCACAGATATCCAAAGTTGTGTGACTGACTAGTAAGTGGTGGTGTTTGCTTGAGCACTCTACTTGCCATGTCCCCGTAGGCATACACAATATGCATTCACAATTACAATTGACTCCTCGATTATTCTCTTGTCACCTCGATTATTTTGTTATGTGATGTCCTCATATGCCTTCCACCTAATTGGATCACCAACATCATTCAGTTCATGTGGGAAGAATGGAGGCTCGGGGCAATGTCCACATTTACCCATGCACTATAGATTATGCCATTCCGATGATGACTCCTTTGAACACATCGCAGATATCCAAAGTTGTGTGACTGACTGGTAAGTGGTGGTGTTTGCTTGAGCACTCTACTTGCCATGTCCCCGTAGGCATACACAATATGCATTCACAATTACAAGTGACTCCATGCAGGTTCCCAACACTAGACTGCATGGAGTTAACTGCTTGATGGAGAAGATCCATGCAAGCATAATACACACAACATCAAGTGTACCTCTCTTTGAGCTTTTTGACGTAGTATGGTTTCAAGTTGTGAAAGGCACATAAGCCAATTTTGATCCCAGGATGTTTCTCTTTGAAGTTTAGGAAAGAACTTGGCCTACATTAAAGATTATACAAATGAGTTTAAAAAGTGAAAATAAAGGAAATATAAACTTGTGCCAGCAGAATCATTCCTCAGCTACAGCAGAGGTGAAAGATCCCTATCTCCACCGCGCAACGAATTCAGGGGTGCTAGCAGCAGCGGAAGTAGAACTTCTTGTGCAGGGCAGGGTCCCTCACTCGGGGCCTCGCCCACGGATATCTAGACAAGAGACTAATCCCTTGGTTTTTCCAAAACGGAACCCGGAAAAACTTCCCTCGCCCAGAAAGCACGTGCGATTCCTCCAGGATAATTTCACTCTAGCGTAGTCAAAAGCCTTAACTAACTGAACTGATCTGACCGAACCCGTAAGTCCCATAGTCAGATCAAGGAAAATATTGCACTTGGATCATAGAGACCAACGCTTTTTTCCTCATTGAGAGGCACAGCCGTTGATTATTTTCCATAGAACAATTTTTATTCGAGATTTACTTCATCTATCGTACCATAACAGAATTGAGTCTCATTTTAGGGATCCATCAATCCAGCCTAACCCCATCCAATCCCGTGGGTTAGCCAACCACACCTAACCATTGTAGTGATGGGATCCAATTAAAAATTCGGTTAGGTTTTGTCCCGGGTACCAGGGAAAAGAGTTCCCAGGTCCCCTAGCTGGATATTCATGCAAACTTAAAACTAGTCACACCACTTACACACCCAATATGAAATTGCCTTTTTCATAGAATCAGCTGTCTTTAAAACAATCATTTAATGAAACCATAGTGTCACTAATCATAATCCTCCAAAATATCCGGTTGAATCCTATTTTCCAATTTTTCCTTCATCAGTGTACCTATGGCATCATTGGCAACCAGAACGCTCACCACCTGTCCACTCAGGGGCCTTTTTGATAGTTCTAACCGGTAATATTTTCACTTATAAAAATCAAAATGGAATCTCCATTAAAGATCAGCAAGATCAACCAACAGATCCATATAAAAGAACCATGGACTCATTTGTTGAGGACCAGCAAGGTCAATCAACCAGATCCATGTCCAAATTCAGAAAACAACTCTTACTCCTTGTTCCAATATCTTCCCCGACGCATGTATGGGTATCTTTGGGCGACCCAGAGCCCGAGTACCATATGGTCAGCACCCTCTAGGATCCTTCGCAAGTCACCTAGCGCTTCACTCATAGGCCGCTTCCTTGGTCCCTCATCCACCGTACCGAAAGCTCACCATTTAAATCGAGCCAAGGCTGGTCAAGACCTCGATCGACCTTGCTACGTGAGACATCCTCCATTGACTCTTCGTGAGCAGTTTGCAACTTTATCAGATTAGTTCTCCATGACCTCATTCACAAGATGGTCAAAATGCTTCCCCAGCATTCTTGACATAAAATCGTCATTTAAAAACATGTCATAAATACAATTTCTATAACGAACTCTAGCCTTTACATATTGTTCCACATCAATTCTCATTTATTTCTATAATGAACTCTCATCTTTCCATATTGTTCCACATCAATTCTCATTTATTTCATAATAAGTATTCCCATTCTCATCACATCATTTTCCATCTTTTCTCATTTATCCACATCAGATCTCATCCACTGGCATCTACCCGTATCCACATCTCATCACATCATATTCGTCCACATCACACATCACATCTATCTCCATTTACATCACATCACATTCATTCGTTCATGTCCACCACATACATTCTCATAACCATCCCATCACATACATTCTATCCACATTATATCACATCACTTCTATCCATATCATATCTCATTCATACACATCTCATCTCAATCATCCACATCCATCCAATCGTTTACATGTACGACTTCTCACATCTATCCATACATTCATATCTATCACTTCACATCCACATATATTCATGTCACATCACATCTCTTTACATCACATCACATTCTTTCACATACACATCTATATCCATTCTTTCACATACTCACTCACATCCATTCTTCACATACACATTCACACATCCATTTTCATCACATACATTTACATCCATTCTTTCACATACTCATTCACATACATTCTTCATATACACATTCACATCCATTCTTTCACATACATCCACTCACATCCCATATCATTCATTTACTTCCTGATTCACATGACATCACATCTCATCCATTCATTCACATCTATCTAATTCACATCACATCTATTCACCTCACATCTCATCATCTCTATTCACATCACATCCATCCATTCATCCACATCTATCTGATTCTCATGACATCTCATCACCTCTATTCACCTCACATCTCATCACCTCTATTCACATCACATCCATCCATCCATTTATTCACATCTATCTAATTCACATCACATCTCATCACCTCTATTCACCTCACATCTCATCACCTTCACATCACATCCATCCATCCATTCATTCACATCTATCTGATTCACATCACATCTCATCACCTCTATTCACCTCACATCTCATCACCTCTATTCACATCACATCCATCCATCCATTCATTCACACCTATCTGATTCTCATCACATCTCATTACATCTATTCACATCACATCTATTCATAGAATTTCAACATAGAATTTAAGAGAATTCTAATTTTGATATAAAGATTCTTTACGCATCTATTTATGCATAAAAATTGACTTCAATGAGAATAACACTTTTGAAATAAAAATAAATCCTTTATGCATCTTTTTATGCATAAAATCAATTTTATAATGAGAATAACACTTTTGAAATAAAAATAAATGCCTTATACATCTTTCTATGCATAAAATCAATTTTAATGAGAATAACACTTCTGAAATAAAAATAAATCCCTTATGCATCTTTCTATGCATAAAATCAATTTTAATGAGAATAACACTTCTGAAATAAAAATAAATCCCTTATGCATCTTTCTATGCATAAAATCAATTTTAATGAGAATAACACTTTTGAAATAAAAATAAATCCTTTATGCATCTTTCTATGCATAGAAATCAATTTTAATAATTAATATCAGTGATATCCATGCATATTCATAAAAGTGAATATATACATGGAGTAATTAGAAACTTTTTTTTAGAATGCACAAACGGTGGGAATCACTCATTTGGAATAACATTGGAATAACATAAAAATAAACTTTCTTTTTCACAAAATTCTGGAAAATTTTACCATAACCTCCTTTGTATGGCTGATCATTTCTCATTTTTATCATTCTAATTTCAACTTAAATTAACCCACTCTATATGTATAGGACTCTAATCTACTCAATTTTCAGAATTCAAGAGAGTAAACAATAAGAAAAGTTTAATTAATCATTTAACTAATCTTTCTAAGATTAAGAAAGGCTGAATTGTAAATAAGAGAAGGGGGTGGCCTTTTTCGTCAAGGCATAGCATTTGAATTTAATTCAAGCAACTGAAAAACAAGAAAATCAAGAAAACCATAGATTTAAAATTTAAAAAGTAAGAAAATTTAGCTTACATGGAGTTGTAAGCTTTCCTTTGGCTTGAGGGATTGAGGGTTCTACTCTTGTTTGAAGCAAGAGTGGCCACCAATTCACTCTAGAGAGGATTAGGGAAAAAAAATTTGAATTATTAAAAAAATCAATGTAAATGGCTCAGGAGAGGAGCAGAGTAACAGTGCATAAACACCATTAAGCTTTTACAAAGGGGGATGCTTCTATTTATAGGAAAAAGTGACCCTCTAACCAAGCAAACTGATTCTAGAATTTTCCAGATCAATTTGGTCAATTTTTGACCATTTTTAGGTCAATTGAGCTTACTTTTTGGATCTAGTTGAAATAGGAGAGAGGAGAGATGAAAATATCTCTTTTTTTTATAGTTTAAAACTCCTCCACACATGTGAAATAGGTGCCTCCTTCATGAGGGGAGATCCCCACACTGAGGTGTCAAAAATGCATCATTTCCTCTAAATATCTCTTATATTTTAACTAATAAACCTTGTACTTAGTCAGCTCTTCATCTTATGTGAGCATTAACTCATTTTTGGGGGGTTTTTCTTTTATTCTTCAATTTATCTCCTCCTTACATTTGGATTAATCTTATTGGTCCATATAGGAACCTTAAAATTGGACCATAATCCAAAATTTTTTGAAAATCTGGACCCTTAGGCTAAGGTCTTTTTTACCTATTTTCAATTAATTTCCAATTACACATTGGAAATTTCTTTTTGAATTTCTGTTTCAAGGGAAACCATTTTAGACACTAGGAGGATTTTTATATCCAAAAGTATCTCAATTTTGAATTACCTCCCTCTAGACATTTTCTCTCTCCGCCGGGCCAAAATAGGGTAAAACAAGATCTTTCTTTTATTTCAGAGAGGGGAATAATTATAAGATCAGAAGGGGAGGTACTTACACCTGCACACCTCAAAAGCTAGAGGGAGGAATCTTTCAAGAGGGCAACTGGCTGGTTTAGAGAGACTCTAAGGGTCAGAGCTTGAGTCTAGATGATGTTTGAGGAAGGTTTGAGAGCCTGGAGGACATTTACCTGACTTGGGCCAAGGGTAGGACTTCAAAATCAAATTTTTAGTTATTTAAAGGTTAGCTGGAGCAATTTTCAGCAAGTTGATGATCAAAGAAGGTCAGGTGAGCTTTGGGAAGTGAAGATCAAGGTTGTAAGAGCCCTAGGTTGACATGGGAGGATATATAAGACAATCAATTGAGTCTGTTTGTGGTGGACAAGGAGTCCAACTGAGTTAGAAGGTTAGCAAGCAGTCAGCTAAGGAGTGTTGACATGTTCAGTGAAGCTCTGGAATAAGGTTTTAAGGTTTTCTATTGATGGAGGATAATCTAAAAGTTAGGCGAACGGGTTTCTGATTGGAACCAATAGTCTACTTTTGAATCAGGTTATAATCAAAATATGACCACTTCTAGGGACTATTTTGGTCAGCTGGATGTTGGCTGAGGTCAGCAGAGCCATATAGGTATATGGTCAGAGAGGTGGTGGAGGCTTGGGCTAACCTGAGAGGAAAATTTGAGAAGGCAGCTAGATTAGATATGTATGAAGAACTATGTATGAATGCCTCGTATGTAAATTATTCTATCTAAATGGTTCTAAGTACTAACAGAGTATAAACGTAGTACTAAGCACAATTTCCTGTTGTACTATATCAAAACTGATACAGTATTATGGAAAAATGTATCATCCATGTCTTGCACTAGCTAAGTTTTGCACTGACATTGTTTTATATAGTGAATACTAATGTAGAATGATGTACTATTGTAGAACTATGTACTATGTACTATGTACTAACAAAGTATTACACACAATTGAGTCACACATGTGTAAAGAACCATGTACTATTATAGTGCTATGTCTTGCACTATCTAAGTTTTGTACTAACATTGTTTTATATAGTAAATACTAATATAGAACAATGTACTATTATAGAACTATGTACTATGTACTAACATGTATTACACACAATTGAGTCACACGTGTAAAGATGTATATGGACAAATATCTCATCCATTTCTTGCACTATCTAAGTTTTGCACTAGCATTGTATTATATAGTGAATACTAATATAGAACAATGTACTATTATAGTACTATAAACTATGTACTATGTCTTGCACTACCTAAGTTTTTCACTAGCATTGTATTATATACTAAATACTAAAATAGAACTGCACGTACTAATATAGTACTATGAACTATGTGCTAAAAGAGTTTTATACAATGTAGTGTACTAAGAGAGTACTACACATAATTGAGTCATACATGTGTAAAGATGTAGTATGTATACAGGTAGAGTGCTATGTTTGACTACATCCTCCATGTTTTTACAGTGTACTAACAGAGAGTACTACACAATTTAGTCATACATGTGTAAAGATGTAGTATGCACAGGTAGAGTACATCCTGCATGTTTGTACTAATTTTTTACTATGACTTGCGAGAGAGCAATAGTAATAGAATACTCAGGGGATAAGTATCAAAAAGTATAGTACTCTACGCTACTAAACAAACATGAAATTATACTTTGTCCCATGAACTTCTACTATACGCATATGATAATGAGATGCTACTATGGCATGTGAAAGAAGACAACAAAACAAATAGAAAGGATTCAAACATGTGAAAAAAGAGAAAACTTTCTACTATGTATTGATAGAGTACTATACATTGTACTAACAAAGTACTACACACATTTGAGTCATACATCTATTGGACTATTAAAGAACTAGTATGTACCGTGTTGCACCCAGCACCTCAGTGGGTGGTAGAAGGTGCAGGAGGCAACCCACTCCACACCACCTCGGTATCACATGTGTGGAGGTGGTGAACTGTAACTAATAGAGAGCCATTGCCAAGAAGTTAGTGTAAAAGGGCAACTGGCCACTGCAGATAGGGAGAAGGGAGATACAATGTTAGACAAGAATAGAGACTGACATTCATATAGAGGGAATGTATGAAGGGTGCAGGTATGCTCTCAATAGTTGATAGTTGTGTCATGAAGCTTGTTATAGTAACAGCACTCAGGAAATGGTAGTCTGTGTTGGGCAATTACTTTGTAATAGTCTGCAATACTTCTAGAATATAACTAAGAGCAATCTTGCCATTTCATTATTGTTCTGTGTTGCTCTCTACACTATGTGGATTATGTCTGCAGTGAACATGCTCTCTATGTATGAGAGAGTGAGTGAGATAGTTAGAGGAGAGATGCGGAGTGAGAATGGAGAGAGTGAGTGTGAAGGTTTACTCTAGTAGAGTGGTGTTCTATGTGTCCCCATGACCATTTGAGAGTTGGTGTTCGTACCCAAAAACTCCAGTGGGTGACTGCACGTCTCCCACGACATTACCTGACTCGTCTGTCACCATAGACTATTGTCTTGCCATTCTGCTGAGAGGGAAATCAACGAGAGAAACACCTAGCAATCTTGCTGGGGGAGCAACAAACATTTTTCTAGAGAAAACCTCCGTTGAGTAGCATTCTGCAGCACCATCAGGCAAAGGAAAGTGTGGGTCTACTTAAAATAAGTCCAAGGAGAAACCATAGCATGGAAGAAGCTTTTTGAAAAAGTTAATGTAGAGAGCCTTTCACCACACAACCCAACCAGATTCATGCATTCTTTTCACATGTTCATGAATCTAAGGATGGTGAAAAGTAATGCCTTCCAAGAGACCCTCTAGGAAGCTCGCAGTTGGGAGTGCCTTACACCATTTACAATCAAGATGTCAATGCGAAAACTTCTCCAACCCCACAAGCAAGAGGAAGTGTCAAAATTTAGGCACAATTTGGACGAAGAAAAGGAGTTTCAAGACCAAGAAACCGGGCACAGTCCAGGTCCAAAAAGCCCAAAAAGGGTGGAGCAAAAAACTAGGAAGAATAACCACAAAAAACCCCCAGAAAAGGTTCAAGGGAGCCATGCCATCATTAACCAGAAATTTCCCGGTGTTCTGAGGAGAAAAAGGGAAAGATGCAGATCCGCATATGAGGAGTTTTGAGAAATACTGGAAAGTGGCCAGACCTGAGGATGTGGAAGAGCCAGCTAAGTGAAATCTGCAGAGATGCTTTCATGAATACCTTCAAAGACAGAGCTACAGAGTGGGTGTCAAGATATCAAGACAACCATTTCTAGACCTCTGAAGAGGTCATGACTGCTTTTCTGGGAAGATTCTGAAAGATAAAGTCTACAACTCAACTCTGTAAATCAAATGAGAGAGCTCTGACAAGAGGATATGGATGTGGAAGCTTATGCAACAAAGCTGCTAAGCTTGAGGTAGAGAGTGGCAGAACAAACCCAACCCTCAATGCAAATTGTTGTTGATTGTTTTGTTCAAGGGCTTAAGTTGTATATCAATGCAACAATCAGCACAAAACAAGTAGAAACTCAAGAGTAGTTTGAGGAACTGGTTGAGCTAGCCAAAATGGTAGAAAAACGAAGTCAATAAAGGAGACAAAAGAGGAATCCTAGGAAGAGTGTCACCAACTAAAGAGGACGATTCTAGAGACTCCTCGCAGGACACTCCAGTGGTAGTAAAGAAAAAGAAGAACAAAAAAAATAAAACTGGGAAGGCACAAGCAAGCCCCAAAGAATTGATGTTGCAGGTAAAGCAACTGATGCAAGAAATGAAAAAGAGCAAAGGCTCAGATTTTCGCAAGAATGTGTTCTGTTCCCAATGCAAACAAGAAGGCCACCTCAAGGAGGAATGCACTATGCCACCAACTTGTACCATATGTAATATGTACAATCGTAGTACATGGAACTACATGTACAACATGAAAAATAGAACTCCCATGGTGAACACCATGGAAGGAGTGGAAAGAAGACCTCCAGAAATGGGAAGGTATGGAAATAGAGGTCGTATAAATTATTCAAGAAGGAGGGGCCAAGGACGAGCCGGTGGTTCTACAACCTTCACTTGCTACTATTGGCAACAACCTAGATACACCAAAGCAGAATGTGCCATGAAGAAAAATCATGAGATGAAGAAAGATAAGAAGAATTGACGCAGCTCAAAGAAAATCTTCCAAGCGCTAACATGATACAGACAGATGACATACAGAGGGAGGTGCATGACATATTAGCAGTTACAAAGGCTAAAGCTAATGAATCTGGTGTAGTAATAACTCCACAAGGGCTAAAACTAATGAATATGGTAAAGTAATAACTCCGTTACAGAATCAAGACTCACCCAAGCCCACAACAAGAAGGCAGTTGTGGATTGGGAACAACAGGAAAAGGTGAGGATTCAAACTACTAAGGAAATAGAGAGAAGGCAAGTTAAGCAAAAGGAGAATGGCTCACGCAAAATCATTGCAGAACTCCCAGAACAAGTGGAAGAAAGCATGCAAAGCATCTCAATAAAAAATTCCTAGAAGAATGCTGACTGCTTGCAAACCAATGTAATGTCAATGCTGCTGTGGATAGACAGGTCCAGCTGAGACAAGTGTTGGACTTATGTCCAAGATTCAAGGCCAAAGTCTTGATGGTAGGCATTGAAGGACTGAGCAAGGAACTCAAGCACTCAATAGAGTAAGAAACCATCCCGGAATGCAGCAATATGCAAGCCAAAGAACCCTCAGCATCCAGAGATGATGAAGTGACCAAAGTCACAATTCAACTGAAAAACGTACTCATCAATGATGTAGTGCTGGATGGAGGATCCGGAGTGAATGTCATCAAGTGAGTAAACTGCATTGGGATTGGGTCTCAAGTGGGAGCCCATTCTGTTCAACAAAAGAATGGCAGATAATAGGGTAGTAGTACCTAAAGGAACCATAAAAAATGTCCCAATGAAAATTAAGCAAGTTGAATTCAAGGTCAACTTAGTGGTTATTACCACAGAAAATCACATTGGGTCTTACCAAGTGTTATTGGGAAGGCCCTGGTTGAAGAGACATGGTAAGGTAAAGCAGGACTCGGGCAGGAATAGAATCACCATCAGAAAGGGAAAGTAGAAAGTGCATGTTGATGTTTCCGAATGCAAGGAGATCACTGGAACCTGCTCAGAGGCTAGTCCATGTTGAAACATTCAACATGTCAGAAGGCTTTGATGATGATGATGATGATAAAAACAAAATACTCCGTGAACACTCAGATCTGGTGCCCTTATACATGTTAAATGTGGATGAATTAATAACGCATTATGCGGGAGAAAAGGATGAAAATGCAGAAGTAGCAGACAATCAAATGTAGAGAAAAGAAGCAGACTCTGAAAAGACAGAGAGCTTAAAAAACTGAGCAAAACAAACATTCACACAAATCTGGATTGCTCTTGCACATATAATTCACACAAAGCAAGATTGCTCTTACACACATTAAAACAAGGCAGATTGGAGAAGGGGAGACCTAGAGTGCTCTTGAACATAAAATTCATTAATTTCATTCATATACATGATTTATACATTGAAAGAATACATACAAAGGTAGAAGCACTAACTATTTTGCTCCCCTCTTAACTGTTGTGCCGACTGCATATCCTTTGTAATGATGGTTACTTGCTTCATATGTATTGCACACAAATTATTATCTTCAAACAAGATAATGAGGTAAGATTCTACAGCTTCTTAGATAGCTTTAAGTGTGATGGCTTACATGCAAAATTCAGTCTTGTACCTTTGAAGATCTCATGCATTGTGCATGCGAAGAGGGACTTCCAAACGAGGAGATCGATGCTCTTCTAGTAGTGCCAAATCTCATACAAGGCCACCACAATTCCTTGCTCTTGTGCTAATGATGAAGAGGGATGCTTATTGGGGCCCTTGAGCTAAAGCTCATGGTTGACATAACTTCTTGGGCATTTTTTGCTTTTGATGATGCTTGTGTTTTCCGTCCTCATCCTCCCCATCTCTCTCCCTCTCTTGCTCCATAGTCACACATTCTTGGGGGGATGGGAAGTGGCCCGGTGTTTCTTAACAACATTTTGCCCCTGAATTGATTGGACATTAATGGGATATCTTGGCCAAGCCAAGGAGGAGCCTCTTCATCCCCTGATGTTGTTCTTGGCCTCTCACTCTACCAGGGGTCCTCAATCTTTCAGTCTCCTCATTGGTCTTAGTTTCCTCATTGGTCTCTATTTCCCCATCGGTCTTGGTGTCCTATGGGTTTCTCTCTTGTTCTTCGTCCTCATCTCACTATGGACTACCCTTTTCCTTGGCCTCTTGGAGCCTTCTCCATCTACTGGTGGTGGCAAGCTGACAACATCACTTTTGAGCCTTGTGCATCCATGTGCTTTACTTACACTACCCTAGCCCTGTGTGTCCATGTGCTTCGCTTCCACCACCACTACCCTAGCCTCTTGTATTGCCACTTTCTTTTGTCTCATTGGTTATGGGTCTTTTCTTGCAATTTGTTTCGTTCATACCATGGTGAATTAATGTGTACTTGTTCTTAGAGTTAGAGAGAGAGAGAGAGAGAGAGAGAGAGAGAGAGAGAGACGAGAAAGTGAGTGGAATGAAGGGATGTAATGCATGAAAAATATGAGTAATCACCATGTAAACATGATGCCTAAGTGTGTTTAGTCTCTCACCAAGAGAATGGAAATAGCCTTCCACAAGCCAAGAGAGAAGCCATGAGCTCCAAGAAACATAAGTTTCCATTTCTAAAAAATGATCATCAAAAGTTACAACCATGGTCCAAGTCCCCTCTTTTATACATGGACTTGTCCCATTATTAACCCTATTGAATAAAGTTCCTACTTTATTACAAACCATCCCTTCCCAAAGATTTTGTCCTCAAAATCAATAACATGTACAATCTCAAAGTATGAGACTCTAATGTAATCAATGGGAAGTGGTTAAGAGTTCTCAAGTACATCCAAAGCACATATACAATGAAAATTCGGATGTGTACAAGTCCTCAAAGCTTCAAGCCCAAAGTGTATGAGTGGGACTGTTATGACAGCCCTTCTAGTCGATGAAGACCCTTGAAAATCCTTCATTTAGACTCCATATATTGGGCTGAAAATGATATGTACACTCAGCCATATGTAGCCCACATCATAATCTTTCATTAGGATACGCCATGAAGCTTGTTGGAGTAGAAAAATAGGCCCAATAGTAGACCTTCCCAAAGCTGTCCAGAAATTACAGCATGTATACTTCTCCTCATATTACCCAATTTGCTCAAGTAAACCATACCACTTGGTCACGAAAAGTCATCCACAAGTAAGCCATGTTGTTGGACATACTCCAATGATTGCCAAGTAGCCTCATCCATGGGTAATTGCTTCCATTTGACAAGGTATTCATCAATATTCCGATTCCTCAACTCTCTTGTCCTCTTGCCAATAACCCTCTCCGGCTCATAAATGATCTCACCTTCTTCATTCATGGGTGGAAGCTCTTCCATCTCTTGAGGCAAAGATCCCATAAACCTCTTAAGGTTAGATACATGAAACACATTATGGATCCTTGTCGAAGAAGACAAATCCAACTTGTAGGCCAAATCACCAACCCTCTTGATAATCAAGTATGGTCCATAATACCTATGAGCCAATTTTGAGTTGGTTACACCTTTGAGAGTGTTATGCTAACTCTTGGGAAGCTTCAATAGCACATAATCACCCTCTTCAAACTCCACATTCCTTCTATGAACATCCGCATTAGCCTTCATGACATCTTGAGCCTTCTTCATATTGTCCTTGCAAAGTTGAAGAAGTTGTCTCATTCTTTCCAACTCTTCTTTTGCCAATGGATTGACCACTTTGTCTTCATGGAAGGCTATCGATGGCACATGTACTTGATATCCATAGAGAGCCTCAAATGGTGACATGCCAATACTCAAATGCTTGCTTGAATTATGGCAAAATTCAGCAAGATAAAGCCACTCATCCCAAGATGTTTGCATGTCATGACAATAGTGCCTCAAGTACACCTCAAGCCATTTGTTTGTGCACTCCGTTTGCCCATCCGTTTGAGGGTGATAGGCCATAGATGGAGTGATTTGAGTACCCAAGCTCTCATATAATGACCTCCAAAAAGTCCCCATGAACTTGGTATCTCGATCACAAACTATGTTGAGTGGCAAGCCATGTATCTTGAATACATGTTCCAAAAATTGCTTGGCAATATAAGTGGTCTTTGAAGCAATGAAATGGGCTGATTTTGTAAGCCTATCAATCACCACAAATATTTGATCCCATCCATGCTTTGTCTTTGGTAGACCCGTGATGAAGTCCATAGAAATGTGAGTCCATTTACCATCCGGAATAGGTAATGGATGAAGTAAACCACTTGGGAGTTGATGGCTATCCTTATTCTTTTGACAAGAAGCACATTCCATCACAAACTTCTTCACATCTCCCCATATGCCTTTCCAATAAAAACTCTTGCTCACTTTATCATAGGTTTTGAGTACACCAAGATGGCCCGAAAGTGGTGAAGAATGCATCTCATGAAGCACCTTTGGTATGTAGAATGAGGTAGGAACCAAATACACCTTATCCTTGTACCACAAGAGACCATTGTGAAGCTTGTAATGAGGAAACTCTCCACCATCACCTTGCTGTAATTTGGTATAAATATGGGCAGCACCTTCATTGATGAGGTATTCCTCTTGAATCCCCTTGATCCATTCACTATATACCTCCATGATTGAAGTTGTAGCGCATGCCCACATTCTAGACAATGCATCCGCCACTACATTGTCCTTCCCGAGTGTGTAGGATATCTCAAAATCATATCCTTGAAGTGTGGCCAGCCATCTCTTTTGCTTCGGAGAAAGATTTGGTTGGGAGAGGAAAAATTTCAGCACCCTATGATCACTTCTCACCTTGAAATGAGCACCATAAAGATAGTGATGCCACTTCTTGATGGCATGAAGTATGGCTAGCATCTCTTGCTCATAAACATGGAGCCCCATCTCCTTTTCGGTAAGCTTTCTACTTTCAAATGCAATGACTCCATGCTCTTGATACAAAACTGCCCCAATTCCTCTACCACTTGCATCCGCCCTCACATAAAATGTCTTTGCAAAATCCGGACATACAAGTATAGGGGCTGAAGTGAGCAACTCCTTGAGCTCATTGAAGCTCTTGTTGGCAATGGAATCCCAAAAGAAAGCCTCCCTCTTGAGCAAGTCGGTAAGAGGTGCCGCAATGGATGCATAATGTTGCATGAATCTTCTATAGAAAGAAGATAATCCCAAAAATCCTCTCAATTGAGTTGTATTGCTTGGTGTTGGCCACTCTTTGACACATGCCACTTTCTTAGGATCAGCCCTTATGCCATTCTCACCCACCAAGTGTCCAAGATATTCCACTTCATTGACCATGAATGTGCATTTGCTCTCCTTTGCATAAAGCTTGTGCTTCCTCAACACTTCAAACACTTGCTTCACATGACATAGATGTTCCCCTTTGCTCTTGCTATAGATCAAGATGTCATCGAAGAACACTAGCACAAACTTGAAAAGAAGGGGAGCCAATATCCGATTCATCAATGCTTGAAAAGTGGCCGGAGCATTTGTAAGACCAAAGGGCATCACCATGAAGTGAAACAATCCCCTTTCCGTCCTAAATGCTGTCTTCTCTTCATCACCTTCCTTCATCCTTATTTGATGATATCCCGATCTCAAATCAATCTTGGTGAAGAACTTTGCCCCTTTGAGCTCATCAAGAAGATCATCAATGCGAGGTATGGGATACCTATTCTTGATTGTGACCTTGTTCAAGTCACGATAATCAATGCACATGCGAAAGGATCCATCCTTCTTCTTCACCAAGAGAACGGGAGATGCAAATGGAGATTGTGAAGGTTGAATAAGACCCATAGCAAGCAAATCTTGCACTTGCTTAGCCACTTCCTCTCTTTCTACCTTAGACAAACGGTAAGGAGGCTTGTTGACAACCTTTGCATTCGGTTCAAGTACTATGGCATGGTCAATCTCCCTCTTAGGTGGTAGACTCTTTGGCACTTGCAAAATATCTTCATACTCCTTAAGAAGAGTTGCCATTTCCTCATCTATGTGCTGTCCACTGCCTTCCATCCCCTCTTGGGTAACATGTAACACATAGATAGTGCCAAAAGCCTTAATCTCTTTCTTGAGTCGCCTTGGAGTGATCAAAGAGAGCTTCTTAGGTGCATTTGCAGCAAGTACCACTTGTTGCCCATGATGTAGAAAGCTCATGAAACCTTGTTGAAGGTTCATGTGAATGTCACCAAGTGAAGCCAACCAATCACACCCCATGATAATGTCGATGGGACCCATATCCAAAACCACCAAATCACCTTCCCAAGTGTATGAAGAGGATAAAACCACTTTTGTAGAAGGGCAAACCAAGCTAGTCTTCTCACTTTCCCCATTTGCCACTTGCACTTGGAACGTTGTAGGTGTCTTCTTTGTGTTGAGTTTGAGAGAGTTGATGGATTTAGAGTTGATGAAGCTATGAGTGCTCCCGGAATCCACAAGAATATGTGCAACCCTCCCATTGATGGTCCCCACCAACCTTAGTGTGCTTGGGTTCTTGCAACCCGCCAACAACTCTTGTGAGATAGAGCATATGCAAGCTGAAATTTCTGCATTGGTAGGCATGTCTCCATCCACAAGGCTTTCCTTAACTCCACCTCCCGGATCAAACGGAAACTCACCATCCTCCGTGATGAAAGAATGGTCTTCAAGTGACTCCTCATGTGCTTCTTCATTGCAATCCTCCCATTCTTCAATGTCATGAGAGTCATCCTTGTTCTCTTCCTCATCCATGAGGATCATAGTGGCCACAATCTTCTTTGATTTGCACACATGCCCGGGTGACCACCTCTCTTTGCACTTGAAACATAGCCCTTTGCTTCTCAACTCCTCAATCTTTGGATCATCCATTCTTTGAGTCTTCTTGAAGGGTTGAAAGGGCCTCGTCTTCATGAAGTCACTACTCTTTTTGGCATCAAATTGATGTATCCCATTCTTTGGCTGTCCACCCCCAAATGATGTAGGGGCTCTTGGATTAGAGGATGGTAATGTAGAGGTAGGACCTTTCCCAAAATTGTAAGAAGTAGTGGTTGGTTTGAGTGTGTCTTTGGTGAAGGTCATGGGCTGAGACCTCTTGTACTTTGGCTCATAGAGTTCGGCTAACCTCATAGCTTCTTTGAGAGAGCTAGGCCTTTGAGCCGACACATCCGCCTTGATGAAGTGTTCAAGCCCATGCACAAACTTTTTCATCTTCATGTCTTCACTCAAGCCTTCCACGTACATTGAAAGCTCAAAAATCTCTTGATGTAATCTCTCACCATCATCCCCTTTTGAGAAAGCTCATACCATTCTTCATGGTATCGGTCAAGCACTAAGGGTGAAATGAAGGCCAAGTTCATCTCCCGCTTCAATCCTTCCCAATTTGATGGCGTGTTCCCTTGTTTGACCAAGTGCCTCCACCATTGATGAGCATAATCTTCAAGATGTAAGGAGGAGAATTGTACCATATCACGCTCACTTTTTGGGTAAAGTTGGAAATAAGTGTCAAGCTTGGTAGCCCACTCCTCCAACTCTTGCGGAGATGACCCGTCACCTTTGAACTTTGATAGTGAGATTTTGTCTTTGACATCCTTGGAAGATATGTGGGATGGGTTATCATGTTGGGTAGAGGGCTTGAATCTTTGCATCTTTGAGTATGACTCCATAAATTGTGCAAAGTCTTTGTAATCCCTCTTGATGATATTCAACAATTCCATCCACTTCTCGTGAGCATCCCTTTGTCTTTGGGCAAAGGACATTTGATTCCAATCGAGTGCAATCTCCCCATCATTCACAAACGCCTCATCCTCTTCCCTTGAATGCATTGCCCTAGAAGAGGTAGGACCCTTTGATGCATTAGGGTGAGACAAACCCGAATGAAAAGAAGGAGGAAACATATCCTTGACAAGAGGTCTCCGTGCATCCGCCATGAATCCCCGAGTGGATGCTCCCAATGGATCCTCTTGTACGGCCTTCATGGAATCCTCATTCAAGATGCCCTTGCCTTTTCTTTGCTCATAGTCACCATAATTCCCATGCTTTTCTTGTGCTTGAGACTTCCCAAACTTGTCCTCCATCACACCAATCCGTGAGGATAATGTTTCAAAATGAGAATCAAGCTTGGAGTCTAAGGTCTCCAACCGTTGTACAAGCATTTGCATGAGGGTATCATGGTTGACCGCCGCTTGTGTCCCTTGAGAAATTTGATTATATACATTGCCCCCATTGTCTTCATTGATGAATGCATCCCTTGCATCCATATTACCTTCCATGTCCTCATCACCAATGATCATTTCTTGCACAACATCCCCACCCTTGCGTGGTCTTCCCTTCGGCATAGTGAAGAAATGCAAGATGTTGGTAGAATGCCCAAATGATGTCGGAATTGGACAAAAGAAGGTTCTATGGGTAGGTAATGGTGTCTACTATCCTCCCAAATGAACACAGTAAGAATTAGGTGTGGGCAAGTACTCTCTGTTTTAGGGTTTGTGCGGGACAGCTGAAAGTAGTAATTTGGCTCTAAAATGCAAAATATATGTCGGAATTAGGATTTTGACGGCTCTATAGAAAGCTAATGGAAGATAGAACCTACCCCTCAAAGCATTTTGATTCAGTCAAAGTGGAAGTATATTCTGTTTGACTTTGACCAGAAAGTCAACGTGACTACTTTGACCGAGATTGTGATATCCGATTAAGGGGTTCTATGGCTCATTTGAAAACTCTCAATGAATAGAATAGAGTCGTGTAATCACTCGGACCTAATCCCAAAAACCCTAGGACTGAATTAGGGTTTTGTAAAATCCCAGAAATTCCCAAAATTCGGTCCCAAAGCTCAATCCGGCTACAAATGATTGGTGTTCCTCCCCTTGGTAGTTGTGAATAACTCTTCAAGTGTATCCATGGGGTAAATCTCCAATCAATAAGCTTGTTTGGCTCCCTTGTTGGAAAAATTCCGCCATAGTCTCCTTTGTAATTGGAACCAAATCGCAAATGAAAATGCAACTTCTCAAATCACCATGCAATACTCTTTGTATCCCACAATGTCATGAAAGATCATATGCACTCTTTGTCCATCAAAGCATTTGCAATATCCACACAATATGACGGAAAAAGGGGCCCCATTACCCAAATGCATCCACAAAGTCGATGGTGAGGATTGTTGAAATATACAAGTGAATAGGGTGTGTGTGGGAACAAGCTCTTGGATAGAGGCTGTAAAAGAGAAGATGTAATTGTGAAAGAACCTGTGAAAAGGTGAGAAGAATCTACTGGGAGAGAATAATGGGTAGCATGAGGGAATTTAGGAGTGTGGAGATATTCTGGGAGATATTCAGGGAAAAGAGAAGAGGTGGAGAGAATCAGGCAAGAGGTGGAGATATTCAGGGAGTGAATCATGGAGAAATCAATGGGATTTGATGCTTGATGTAAACTCTATAAATTGAGGCATAGCCCTAATGAGAATTTGCTGGTTTTTGAGTATCCATGCCTACATTAATCTATCTGCTAATTATTCACTAATTACGTCTTAATCATTTCTTAATCACTTTGTTAATCATGTTGATTCTAGTGTATGATCCACCATAGCTCATCATTATGCTCAAATTTCAACATGGTATTAGAGCCATGCCTAGAATCAACTAGATTTATGAGCCCATTAGTGAATCAATCAAGATTAGTAAGATAATTAGTAAAAAAAATCAGTTTTAGTGAGTTTTCACTCTTCCCCTTCACCCCCAGCCAGTGGAGGGTCTCTAGCACTTAGCACACTACAAATTAGGTCACAAGCTTCTAGGTCAAGGTAGCTAACATCTCCATCTTCAAGCTCAGCAAGACGGCGAAGCAAACGGCGCAAAAACGAAGCAGAAATCAGTAATTTCGCCGGCGCGTTTTTTCTGCAGAAGAATGAAGATTGCTCTTTGCTCAGTTCAAATGTCTTCAATTCCTTTTAGCACAAAGGGTAATCAAGCATGCTCTACAAGCTGGTGAAGACAGAAATCAATTTCATCAAGTCTACAGAGAGATCCAAGCTCTTCATCAAATCTGTAGGTGACTTTGGTAAAACAGAGATTAAGCTTTCATTATTTGGTCAAATCTTGTGTTTCTTGGCTTAATCCTCTACTAGACTCATTGCTATTGATGCCTTTGAAAGCATTTGAGCTCATTTGAAGTGGAAGGCATCAGAGCTGGGCTCCCCGCATACTCTGTTTTCTGCACACAAACCAGAGCATTAATTTGCTAATCAGTGATTAATCAGTGCTAATCACTGTACTTTGGTGCAATTGAGGGTTCAAATTAACCATTAGGTATCTGATACAGATCCCTATAACTTCAGATTTCAAATCGGAGTTGGTTTAATACTCCAACCATCCCGTACAAATTGGTTACCCTTAATTTAATGTAATTTCTGGTAAAATTGTGCTGATAAAATTATGAAAATCATCATTTTGCATTCAACCCTTGGTTAATGCCTGTAAATCTCACTCAAATACAAGATTATTCACAGCCAGAGTTGCATTTGGAATGTGCATGAGAATGAATGCTATACGCATTATATATTGGGCACATTTTATCAGTGTAAAAATGGGAACAGACACTGCCCTTGTCCAGATTAAGGCAAGAGGTAAGACCTCCCGCATAAATTTGGGTTTGCATTGCATAATGATACAAAATAAACATAAAAAGCCCAAAGGAACTGTCAGCAAAACATTGAAACATGTTGCTCACATGGAGCAAAAAGACCTGACGGACGAGCTCATGGCCCCAGCCATGAAAGAAGAAGAATATCTCTTCCCAAGAAGAGGATCCACACCGAGAAGAAGACCTGAAGGAAGACATGGACACGAGAAGAGAAGCTGCCACAAGAAGAGAAGCTGCCCCGAGAAGACTGGAAGAAGAGACGAACGCGTGGAGAGATGCTGCCACGACAAGAAGACTGAAGACAAGAGAAGATGTGAGGCTCCAAAGAGTGAGGAGCCATGTGAAAATCTCTTAGAGATAGAGAGAGAGAGAGACCCCACAACCCAATGTAACCTGCCCCAATAAAGTAAAACCACCTCTGAGCCACCCGATGTAGGCCACGTGGTAGATGTATGTGTGAGCACTTTAGTCAAGGTCGCGGGCACTTATAGTAGCCTTGGACACATAGAGAGAGAGAGTGTCAAGGACTATGGAGTTTAGGGACTTGAGGCACTGGTCACGGACTGTCAAGTAAGAGAGAAACTTGATACAGGGTCCAGGTGTGCTGAGATAACTTGAGGGGAGGAGTAGACACTGGTCGCGGACTACCAAGTAAGGGGAGGCAAACTTGGTATAGGGTCTAGGTGTACTAGGAGTATTCACTTGAGGGGAGGTGTTGAAATATACAAGTGAATAGGGTGTGTGTGGGAACAAGCTCTTGGATAGAGGCTGTAAAAGAGAAGATGTAATTGTGAAAGAACCTGTGAAAAGGTGAGAAGAATCTACTGGGAGAGAATAATGGGTAGCATGAGGGAATTTAGGAGTGTGGAGATATTCTGGGAGATATTCAGGGAAAAGAGAAGAGGTGGAGAGAATCAGGCAAGAGGTGGAGATATTCAGGGAGTGAATCATGGAGAAATCAATGGGATTTGATGCTTGATGTAAACTCTATAAATTGAGGCATAGCCCTAATGAGAATTTGCTGGTTTTTGAGTATCCATGCCTACATTAATCTATCTGCTAATTATTCACTAATTACGTCTTAATCATTTCTTAATCACTTTGTTAATCATGTTGATTCTAGTGTATGATCCACCATAGCTCATCATTATGCTCAAATTTCAACAAGGATTGTTGAGGACGCGCGTTGAAGCTTGCCGATCTCCCGGCCAAGCTCTTCTCACCCCTTCACCGAGTTTTCCTCCAAGGTGAAGGTTGAGGCCATTTCTTCACACCGGTGTACCTAATCCCCCTTTGTACCGCTTTTCCAAGGCAATCACGACACAAAGAGTTCAAGCCATTCTCCCCTTGGCCTCTCCAACCAATGCCAAGGTACCCTCACACATTGCTAGATTCTATAGAAACTTGAAGTGGTAGCAATGGTGAGTGTAGGTACAAAATGATGTGGATAATATCAAATGATAGAACAAGTTTGTTGGCTTACAAGTATTGAGCATGACTCATGCCCCTTTTACAATTTAGAACTCACCAATAAAGCATGGACTCATGCCTCAATCCATCATCCAAAAGCTCCAACACAAACCAACAATTCACAATGCCCTCACCATGGCATTTGCATAAGCATTTGTTAACCACAATCAAGGCATTTGCAATTGCATTCCAACAATCCCTTTCACATCATATTGACAAATGCATGCTTCCAAAATTTATGCTCTCTTATGCCCATGTGTAAAACATAGCATTGGCATGGCTATGTAGAGCATCCATAGTGTCCATATGGCATCAAGATGAGCATGAGAGACTCCAAAAACATTGCATAAGCTTGCTATTCCATCAATGGCATGCCAATTGAGACATAATGAAGAAAATCCCCCAAAATGTGATCTATGAATTGGCCAAGCTCATGTGGAATCAATTCCTTTCACCATTGCCATCAATAATGCATGGAGAAGCAATATTGGCATGTGAATGGTCAAGCTTTAATGGCTAATTTCGGAAAATTAGGGGAGTTTGAATGTGTCCAACCCTAATCCATTCCCAAGCTCCACCAAATGCTTCAAACTTGCAAGAAATTGATCAAACCACTCACCAATGTCATCCGGAAATCTTCAATGGTAGAAAATGTTGAAGAAGCCTCTTGTTGAAGAAAAACGTAGCCCTTCTTTGCTCTGAAATTTGCAGCCAAATAACACCTCCCATGTGCTTGAACAAGGCTTGAAAATATGCTCCAAACAAGGGCTAAGAACCCTATTGAAAGGCTTCCATCTCTTGAGGTAGTAGAGCTAGGCTTCACCTAGCTCTCCCTCCATATATTTTCAGTGCAGATTTTCAGGCGTGAGCATGCTGCAGCCCACCGTTTTTGCTTCTTTGCCTCCTTCATGAGATGATTAGACCACCAATGATGCCCATGAAGAGTGTACAAGCTTAGCAATGAAAGATATGGTCAATGTGGCAAGGTATACTAGGGTTTCTCACAGCCATGGAAGAATGAACAAAAGCTCTCCAATCTTGAGAAAAAAATTAGCAAGAAGAGGCTCAAATGAAAGATCTCAGTGAGCTCTACAAAAACCCTAAGGTTTGGCATCAAAACGGGTAAAGGAAGAGCATCCCATGGCTATGGAAAGCTTGAGGAAGAAGAAGATGATTACTAATCATGATTAGCAGAAAAGTTAATTGCAATTAGTCACTTGCCCTAAGTTTTGGCCCGACTGCCCCAAATTTTTGGTCCAGAGGCCCAAAATTTGGTCCAAAAATGGCAAAATTGGCCAAAATCACTCAAAATTCAAGCAATTTCCATGAAATGCTCACCATATCCATGAGATTAAGCAAGATTAGAGAAGATTTGTCAAGAATCACTCAAGGATTACAAGAAAATGAAAAAAAATTAAAAGAAACTCAAATTTTCAAGCAAATTTTCCCAACAACCCATGCATGCCCATGATCAAAATCAAGAGCTCTGATACCAATTGGAATGAAGGGATGTAATGCATGAAAAATATGAGTAATCACCATGTAAACATGATGCCTAAGTGTGTTTAGTCTCTCACCAAGAGAATGGAAATAGCCTTCCACAAGCCAAGAGAGAAGCCATGAGCTCCAAGAAACATAAGTTTCCATTTCTAAAAAATGATCATCAAAAGTTACAACCATGGTCCAAGTCCCCTCTTGTATACATGGACTTGTCCCATTATTAACCCTATTGAATAAAGTTCCTACTTTATCACAGTGAGAATGAATTCTTATAGATATTTATAGGGCCAAAAATGGCATTATGACATAGAAAAACACTAATTTTTTAAAAATTTAACTTCTCAATTGCACTTTTAAAAAAAAGAGAGATGTAGATTTAAACTTCATTTTTTTATTCCAACACAAGTACACATGCAGTAAGAGATGTTCGCTTAGAATTTGACACCTTCTTGGATTTTCGGACGGCCTTAGCAAGCTTGGATGCTTGTTCCCATGTTCAACAACTTTCCAAAGGTATATTGAAAAAACCAATTGAATAAATTCCCCCGAAACAGAAGCTCAAAAAGATTTTTAGAAGGTGCATTAGAAATCTATTATAATTTGTTTAAAAGGCCTTATCCTAGGGATCCAAATTTTTCAAAAAATTTAAATTAAGGTTTTGAGGGGCCAATCAGATTCATCCAAATGTGTGGAGGAGATAAATAGAAGAAATAAAGAAAATCCCCCCCAAAAATGAGTAAACACTCACATAAGATGAAGAGTGGACTAAGGACCAAAGGAAATACTAAAAAAATAAATCTTTGATACCTCAGAGTGGGGATTCCCCCTCATGAAGGAGGCGCCTATTTCACGTGTGGTGGATTTTTAAATTCCCAAAAATTGAGAAGATATTTCATCTCTCCTCTCTCCTAATTCAAGTCTAATTCCAAAAGGTAAGCTAAACTGTCCAAAAATGGTCAAAAATTGACCAAACTGATTTGGAAAATTCTAGAATCAATTTGGTTCGAAGCTCACTTTTTCCTATAAATAGAAGCCTCCCCCTTTGTTGAAGCTTAATAGTGTTTTATGCACTGTTACTCTACTCCTCCCCCCAGAGCCAAAACTGTGAATTTATTAATAATTCATTAGTTTTTGACCATTCCCTCTTCTAAAGAATTGGTGGCCACTCTTGTTGCAAACAAGAGTAGATCCCTCAAACCATCAAGGCAAAGGAAAGCTCCCAAAAATTCATGTAAGTTAGAAATCCTACTTTTTCTTTATTCTTTTAATAGCTTTCTAATTTTTGTTATCTTTAAAATGATAAATTGATGCTATGCCTTGTTGGAAAGGCTTTCCCCCTCTCTTCATTCTTAAATTGAGCCTTTCTTTATCCTAGTTAAGTAATCAAATTGTTAGAATTAAACTTTTCATATTGTTTCTCTTTTAAAAGTGGAATTTGATTAGTTTAGAATGCTTTAAACCATTTGGGGATAATTTTTAAGTAATTTAAGGTTAGAAAAATTTGAAAAATGGTCAGCCATACAAAGGAGGTTATGGCAAAATTTTCTTAAATTTGTGAAATAAGTTTTATCTTTTAATATTCAAAAAGAGTAATCCCCATCATTTGTGTATTCTGAAAGTGTTATTTTCATTCTAGGCATAGAAAAAATGCATAGTTTAAATTTTTTTATTATAAAAGTGTTATTTCCATTAAAATTAAATTCTATGCATAGAAAGATGCATATTGGTTTTTTTTTAAATTATAAAAGAGTGATTTTCATTAGATTTCAATTCTATGCATAGAAAGATGCATATTGATAATTTTTTATTATAAAAGAGTGATTTTCATTATATTTAAATTCTATGCATAGAAAGATGCATATTGATATTTTTTTATTATAAAAGAGTGATTTTCATTAGATTTAAATTCTATGCATAGAAAAATGCATAAAAGAGGTTTTTTTATTGCAAAAGTGTTACTTTCACCAAAATTGAATTTTATGCATAAATAGATGCATAAAAGAATTTTTTTATTATAAAAGTGTTACTTTCATCAATATTGATTTTTATAAATAAAATGATGCATAAAAGAATTTTTTTTAATTGCAAAAGTGTTACTTTCACCAATATTGATTTTTATGCATAAAATGATGCATAAAAGAAATTTTTTATTATAAAAGTGTTACTTTCATCATTGATTTTTTTTATGCATAAATAGATGCATAAAAGGATTTTTCTTTTATATAAAAGTGTTATTTTCATAGAAGTTGGATTTTATGCATAAATAGATGCATACATAATTTTTATCTCAAAATAAGAGTTCTCTTTAATCCTATGTTTAAATCCCATGAATATTGGAAAATGAATAAGTAAATACTCTGTGAAGGAAAATTATACCGTTTCATATTCTCTAGGATGGTAATGAGAAAATTATGTAACATACCCATCTTCACTAATAAAGAAATGTCCATGTAATACATAAATTTATGAGTTTTTATGGTATAAAAATCAATGATTTTATTAAATGAGTCATTCCTACTTAGAATCTTCAAGTTCTAAGTCCAAATTTGGAATCTGCGTGCGATTTTATCCTAGTATAGGATTTTACAGCATCCAAAACGGACACCGGATCAAGCTTATACGCAAATTTCAGTCATTTTTAGTTAAAAAGCGACGACCTTTAAACCTTAAATAAATGCATGATCGGGCATCCGATTGACGAACGGTCTGCACCCCAATGACTAGGAGATCATCCTGGATTAAAAAAAACGCCCTCGGGGCGATCCGGCACGCAAATCAAGGTCGGTGTCCCAAATTTGGGGATCCGGCTCCAAAATTTGGACCGTACACACTTACCAGGGTGCCCGTACGATGGCCGCACAAGAACCAGAGGACGACCGCCCACTGTGTGGTCCACACGTACTGCTATGTGGACACCCATGCTGACCCTGACCAGATAAGGTACATGCGTACCACTCCTTTCCCTGTTAACCGACACCGTACCTTTCCCCCTGAGCTATGCAGGCCACTGATCTACAGCCTTTGCTCTGGTACACCGTCCTTGCTTTGTGCAGTGCCCATACCCGTACCCCACAATTATATAAACCCTCCATGGCAACAGGCATTTCTGCGTAGCTTATGCTATGCTGTGCCGCCGTCCGTACTGCCGACTATCCCTGTGTAATGTACTTGTTATAGTACAGTCACCCCTTACAGCCACCCCCTCTCCACACCCCCTCATTTGAGATAAGGCAAATTTTCTCTATCCCCCTCTTACTAGGAGGCAGTGTCCTTAACTCTTCTCCCCCCCCCCCCTTCCCCCCCGCCCGCATGTGAAGAGACTTTTAGCAGCCCTTCTCCCCTTCAGCAAAACGTTTTTATGTTAAGGACATCTCACAATCCCCCCCATTTGCGTGGACTTTAGCAAGAGGTTTTGGCCTTAGAGAGGCTTCATGCGCTGTGGTCTTTTGCTCATACGGTGAGTAAACAATCTCAGAATTGAGATTTGACTGGAGCGTTTCGACCGCAACAGCGAACCCTACAAGATGACGTCCAAGATGACCCCTTCCCGAAAACGTAAGAATATTGCCTCGGGAGAGGAGTGCGCAACAAACGAGATGAGAGAAGATGCTCCCGATGCGACTCCAACCCTCCCTTTACAAGCTCCTCAAGGAAATGGTGGCCACGTTAGCGTGGTTATCTTTTAAAGAAGAGTTTTTTTTCAATATTAGTGTTAATAAATGTGTATCTTTTCCTTTTAAAATATTGACATATAATTGTATGAAGTTACGAATTGAGTGATGCTGTATTCAATGAATTGCATTGAAATTGTTATGTTTAAAGAGTGCAAGTTTTTCCTGGCTTCGACGCTAACTCCGTTCCATGCTTGTGTAGCCGGGCGGCGTCATTAGCAAAGCCTGGGAATGGCCCAAGGTATCCCTCATATACCATTGGGAGAATAAGGTTCGCCGATTGAGGCGAGAGATTATGATGCTGTCTAGTTCTAAGGGCCCAGGCTAGTGCGGTGAATAAGCCCACCCTAGTGTGCAGACATGAGGGGCGGGAGGATCGAGCGATGGAGCCTCGAGAGGGTGATAGGCCGGCGTGAGTCCTCGCCAGCGGGGCCGACGATGAGGTGTATGGTCCCGTAGGGTTTTGCCCAGCATGTAGCGGCTGGAAGGCCGAATTCTAGATCATCGACAGTATAAAGGAAAAGAATAAGAGAGCCGGTTTGGCTTGTATGGAATTGATTCATATATAAACTTTTTTTATAAATCTTGTCTTTGGCATTATTGTATTGTGAAAAAAGACTATTTTAACAAACCTTGTGAAAAGGGCCTTAATTAAGGAATATGTTTATTTATGTCAAACAGTGTGGTAGAATTAATTAGAAAACAAATTGACGTGTGAGTAGGGTGGAAAGTGGGAGGATGGAATGCCCCGACAGCACCATCCTATGGACGGGTGGACCCGATTAGTCGGGTAGCTTTCCAACAGATTAAGTGAAAGCCCTATGCTAGATAAATAGGTTCTTGGGCAACTCTATTCTAGAAGACTAGGCCAGCAGCGGCTGTGCCTTGCATGGATGAGGAAAAAAGCGTTGCCTCTAGAAATCAAGTCTAGTAGTTGCCCAATTTATGATCAATTACCCTATGGGTGATTTGATTTTTAGAAGATCACGCTCCCCCTGCGGGATAGGACTAGGTCTTACCTATGAATCGTATCCTTGAATCTCTACATGGTCAAGGTGTCGATGAATAGGAAATTTTCTCCAAGTTAAGACTTAGTGGACTATCTTAAGTGTTTCCCCTATTTTAGAAGGGGGGAACCTTACAAATTCAAAAAAACTATCAAAGTCAAAATTTTAGATAAATAATTAATTTATTCCTCATAGTAGGAATTGGTGATTAGTTTTGAATTCAGTTAAGCAAAATACTCAATGAATGAAATTCAGTAAAGTAGTAATTGAAATATTACCCTTCGAGAAAGATAGTTAAAGGAAAACCTTTCCAGACTCAAACCCTGAATCAGACTATGACCAAGACGTAACTCCTTTGTTAGTTTCAAGAAAAGAGGATGTGACCAGTTCAGTAATCTACACTCAAATCACCCGCCGAATTTAAAACTAAGTTGAGACCTTTGATTTTGATCTAAGGATCAAGAATTTAGAATTCAAGGAATTCGAGGAATTCAGAATTCGAGGAATTCAGAATTCGAGGAATTCAGAATCTAAGGATCAAGAATTCAGAATTCGAGGAATTCTGCTTGGGAATCGAGACATGTGATCTAGAAGTCTTGGGATACGGAATTAAGATATACTCATTGTATTCAAAAGAAACTCAAAACTGAAAACTTGCATAGAATCCCTGTTTTCTTAAAGGACTATCTTACACCAGAATGCTAGTGGAGGGAGCATTTGGTATATGTGTTTTTCTAAGAGAAGTTTGGTTGCAATAGCTGGCGGGGAGTGTTCAAAGGACGGCTCATGCGGCAAAAACATGCCCAGGTCTTGACCAGCCTGGGTATGGTGTAAAATGGTGTGCTTCCGGTACGATGGGCGAGGGACAACGAAGCGGTCCCTGAGTGAAGTACCAGGACACCTAAGGAGAATCCTGGAGGGTCTGACCAGGCGATGCATGGGCTCACGGTGCTTAGGACACCCATGCGTATGACGTGGAAGATATATATATGTATGATGACGAGAAAATTATTGTAATATGTTACTGGATCTCGTTGCTGACCTGCTGGTCTCAACGGAGAGTCCAAAGTGATACTATTTTGTAAGAAACAAGGATTGAATGGAAATTTTGAGTTATGACATCTGTAACCACCAATAATTGTTTGTCAATGGATTGTTTTATAAATTAAAGTTTAAAGAGGAGTGTGTGCATATCTGTATTCTAAAGCAAAAGTTAAGAAAGGCATTCAATTATGGGTGGGTGAGTACTTGTCTAGTTCTACCAATTCTTGTGGTTGGGCAGTGGCTAACCCATGGGCCAGATGGGGTTAGGCTGGAATCAATAGAGTTTTAATAATAAAATTGATTAATAGGAATACGCTTAGAACTCGAATAGTTAAATAATAACCTGAAGACTTCTCTAATGAATAGATCAACGGCTGTGCATGATTTAATTAGGAAAAAAGCGTTGATTCCTTCAAGATAAGTCTGTAATAGTTTTCCTTCTATCTGGCTTAATCAGATGAAGGTAAGTTCAGTATCTTGACCTCGTTAAAAAAATTCGTTAAGAAATTCAAATTAAGAAATTCAAAATGGTGGAATCGTCCCCGTTTTTCGAGCATGGGAAATTTTCCTGGTTTCGATTTTCGGAATGACCACCACTTTAGTCTCGTGCCCGGACATTTGAGGGCAAGGCCCCGAGTGGGAAACCCTGCCCCGCACAAGAAGGAGCTGTTTTTGCTGCCAGAAATCGAGAATCCCGGTGCGCGGAGGGGGCAATGGGATCTCTCATCTTATAATCAAGTTTGAATAGACATCCTATGGCCCCTATGTCATGGGCCTTGCTATCATGCTTTACTTAACAAGTCCATGTAATTAGAAACCCTATGGCCCCTCTATCATAAGACTTGTCCTCATTATTTACTTAGCAAATTTGCTTAGCAAGTCCATTTGAATAGACACCCTATGGCCCCGTGGTCATAGGCCTTCTCATTATTTACTTAGCAAATTTACTTAGCAAGTCCATTTGAATAGACACCCTATGGCCCCGTGGTCATAGGCCTTCTCCCATTCATTGCTTTACAATTGCATATGAATAAGCACTGGTGACCTTATAGTCATGTCTGGGAGGCTCATAACCAATTCTTGGAGGCCTTACCATCATGCTTAACTTGTCAAGTCCATGTAATAAGACACCCTATTGCCTCCTCTATCATAGGGCTTGTCCTGAATATTTAATTGACAAGTCCATTTAAGTAGACAAGTCCATTTAAGTAGACACCGTATGGCCCCCCGATCATAGGCCTTACCCTCATTGTTTACTTGATAGGTCCAAGTCAACATACACCCTATGGCCACTCAGTCATAGGCCTTGCCATCATTCTTTACTTGACAAGTCCATGTAATTAGACACCCTATTGCCCCCTCTATCATAGGACGTGCCCTCATTATGTACTTGTGACAAGTCCAAATGAACTGATACCCTCTGGGCGCTCAGGCATATGCCTTGCTATCATGCCTCACTTGACAACTCCATGTGATTAGACACCCTATTCCCCAATCTATCATAGCACATGTCCTCATTATTTAATTAACAAGTCCATTTTAATACACACCCTATGACCCTCATTATCTACTTGACAATTCCTAGTCAATATACACCCTACTCGGTCATAAGCCTTTCCCTCATGCTTTACTTGACAAGACCAATTGAAAATATCCAATCTATGACTCCTTGTCACATGCCTTGCCCTCATTATTTGCTTGAGAGGTCTATTTGAATTGGCACCCTATGAACCCCCCGATCACAGGCCGTGCCCTCATTATTTACTTAATGACTCCAAGTGAAGAGACACCCTATGTCCACTCTCTCATAAGCCTTGCCAACATGCTTTTCTTGCCAAGCTCATGTAATTGGACACCCTATTGCACCCTCTATCATAGGACATGTCATCATTATTTATTTAACAAATCCAAGTGAATAGACACCCTATGGCTGCTCGGTGATAGGCATTGCCCTCATGATTTACTTGACAAGTCCAATTGATTATATACACTGCTTGCCCTCATTTTAAACTTGACAAGTCCATTTGACACCCTATTTCCAACTCTATCATAGTACATGTCCTCATTATATAATTGAGAAGTCCATTTGAATAGACACTCCATGACCCCTCAGCTAGAGGCCTTGCCCTCATTATGTACTTGACAAGTAAAGTTTGAATAGATACCCTATGGCCCCTTTGTTATAGGCCTTGCCCTCATTCTATACTTGACAAGTCGGTGTGAATAGGCATCCTATGGCCCCTTGTCATTGGTCTTATCCTCATTCTTTACTTGACAAGTTGGTGTAGATAGGCACCCTATGGCCCCTCGGTCATAGGCCTTATCCTCATTCTTTACTTGACAAGTCCCTATGAATAGGCACCCTTTCGGTCATAGGCCTTATCCTCATTCTTTACTTGACAAGTCCCTATGAATAGGCACCCTATGGCCCCTTGGTCACTTACCTTACCCTCATTATTTACTTAACAAGTCTAAGAGAACAAACACCCTATGGCTGCTCAGTCATAGGCCTTGCCTTCATGATTTACTTGTCAAAGTTCAATTTAATATACACCATATGGTCCCCTTTGTCAAAGTTCTCTTGTAATCAAGATAGGCTTATAATCAATTTTGAATAGACACCATATGGCCCCTTGATCATAGGCCTTCTCCCATTCTTTACTTTCAATTCCATGTGAATAAGCACCATGTAGCGTGTTGGCCATAGGCCTTGCCCTCATTCTTTACCTGACAATTCCATGCGAGTAGACACCCTATGGCCCCTTGTCCATAAGCCTTATCCTCATTCTTTACTTGATAAGCCCATGTGATCAAGTCTAAATACACATCTTATGCCCCCTCAATCATAGCCCTTGTCTTGATCCGTTACTTGACGAGTCCAATTGAAATGTCACCATGTGCCTCCTGATCGTATGCATCTTGTAATCAAGTTCTGGAGGCCTTATAAATAAGTTTGGATAGACATCCTATGGTCCCTAGTAGATTGTAATCCATCATGCTTTACTTAAGAAGTCTATTTAATTAGACACCCTATGGACCCTCCATCATGGACCTTGTCCTCATTATTTATTTGATAAGCTCATTTCAATACACCTTATGCCCCCTCAGTCATAGGCCTCTTGTAGTCAAGTCCTATAGGCCTTATAATGAAGTCTAAATAGACACCCTATGGCCCGTTGGTCCTATTCCTCTTGTAATCAAGTCTTATATGGCTTATTATCAAGTTTGAATCGACACCCTATGACCCCTTGGTCATATTCCTCTTGTAATCAAGTCTTATATGGCTTATTATCAAGTTTGAATAGACACCCTATGGCCCCTTGTTCGTAGGCCTTAACCTCAGTCTCTACTTGACAAGTCCATACATTTGAATAGCCATTGTATGGCCCTTGGTCATAGGCTTTTCCCTCATATACACTTGATAACCAATTATTGTAGGCCTTATAATCAAGTCTGAATAGATGACTTATTGTCCCATTGGTCATAGGACTTGCCCTCATTCTTTACTTGACAAGTCGGTGTGAATAGGCACCCTATGGTCATAGGCCTTGCCCTCATTCTTTACTTGACAAGTCGGTGTGAATAGGCACCCTTTACTTGGTCATAGGCCTTATCCTCATTCTTTACTTGACAAGTCCATGTGAATAGATACCCTATGGGCCCTTGGACACTTACCTTACCATCATTATTTACTTGACAAGTCCAAGTGAATGGACACCTATGGCCGCTCGGTCATAGGTAGGCCTTGCCCTCATGATTTACTTGACAACTCTAATTGAATATACACCCTATGGTCCCCTTAGTCATAGTTCCTTGTAATGAAGACAGGCCTTATAATCAATTTTTAGTACACACCCTATGGCCCCTTGGTCAATGAGCCTTTCCCCATTTTTTACTTGTCAATTCCACGTGAAAAAACACCCTTGTGCTTTGCCTTCATTCTTTACTTGATAAGTCTATGTTAATACACACCCTATGGCCTCCCGATCAAAGCCCCCCCCATAACCTATTCGTTGTAGGTCTTATCATCAAGTCTAAATAGATGACCTATGGTCCCATTGGTCATAGGCCTTGCCCTCATACACTTGATTGACGAGTGGGTGTGGATAGGCACCCTATGGCCCCTCGGTCATAGACCTTATCCTCATTATTTACTTGTGACAAGTCCAAGTGAATAGACATCCTATGGCCGCCTAGTCATAGGCCTTACCTTCATTATTTACTTGACAAGTCCATTGGAATAGACACCCTTTTGCCCCCCAGTCACAAGCCTCTTATAATCAAGTCCTATATGTTTTATAATGAAGTTTAAATAAATAGCCTATGGCCCCTTGGTCATAGGCATGCTGTAATCAAGTCCATTCTATAAGTTAACTATATACCATTCTAGTTTTAAGAAAATGCCCCTTGGTCATAGGCATGCTATAATCAAGTCCATTCTATAAGTTAACTATATACCATTCTAGTTTTAAGACATTTTTTATGCATTTACTAAGAAAATGTCTCTACCACCACCAAAGAAGAGATCATCTAGCAAATCAGTAGTCTGAATCAATGACTTATGGCCACATTGGTCATGAGCCTTGCACTCATGCTTTACTTGGTAAGTCAGTGTGAATAGGCACTACCACCACCAAAGAAGAGATCATCTAGCAAATCAGTAGTCTAAATCAATGACTTATGGCCGCATTGGTCATGAGCCTTGCACTCATGCTTTACTTGGTAAGTCAGTGTGAATAGGCACTATAGGGTCCCTTGGTCATATTCCTTATCCTTAATTCTTAACATGACAAGTCCATGCGCATGGACACCATATGGCTCCATTGGTCACTTGCCTTACCTTCATTATTTACTTGATAAGTCCAAGTGAACAAACACCCTATGGCCACTCGGTCATGGGCCTTGTCCTCATGATTTACTTGACAAGTCCAATTGAATATGAACCATATGGCCCCCTGGTCATAGGCCTCTTGCAATCAAGTCATAGGTCTTAAAATCATAGTACATGTCCTCATTGTTTACTTGAAAAGTCCAAGTCAACGGACACCCTATGGCCACTCGGTCTAAGGCCTTGCCATCATGCTTTACTTGATAAGTCCATGTAATTAGCCACACTATTGCCCCCTCTATCATAGGACATGCCCTCATTATCTACTTGTGACAAGTCCAAGTGAACTGACACCCTATGGACGCTCAGTCATAGGCCCTACCATCATCCTTTACTTGACAAGTCCATGTGATTAGACACCCTATTGCGCCCTCTATCATAGGGCTTATCCTGAATATTTAATCGACAAGTCCATTTGAGTAGACACCCTATGCCCCCCCGGTCACAGGCCTAACCCTCATTGTTTACTTGACAAGTCCAAGTCAATAGACACCCTATGGCCACTCGATCATAGGCCTTTCCATCATGCTTTACTTTCCAAGTCCATGTAATTAGACACCCTATTTCCCCCACTATCATAGGACATGCCCTCATTATCTACTTGTGACAAGTCCAAGTGAACTCACACCCTATGGATGCTCGGTCATAGGCCTTGCCATCATGCTTTACTCGACAAGTCCATGTGATTAGAAACCCTATGGCCCCATTAGTCATAGGCCATGCCCTCATGCTTTACTTGACAAGTCGGTGTGAATAGGCACCCTATGGCCTCCAGTCATAGGGCTTACCTCATTCTTTACTTGACAAGTCCATGTGAATAGACACCCTATGGCCGCTAGGTCATAGGCATTTCCCTCATTATTTACTTGAAAATTCCATGTTAATAAGGAACATGTGGCCCTATCATCTAGTGCTGGAGGCCTTATAAACAAGTCCTAGAGGTCTTATAATGAAGTTTGAATAGACATCTTATGGCCCCTAAGTTATGGGCCTTGGTATCATGCTTTACTTGACAAGTCCATGCAATTAGACACCCTATGGCCCCTCTATCATACGACTTGTCCTCATTATTTACTTAACAAGTCCATTTGAATAGAAACCCTATGGCCCCTTGGTCATAGGCCTTCTCCAATTCATTACCATTGCATGTGAATAAGCATTGGTGACCTTATAGTCATGTTTGGGAGGCTCATAATCAATTCTTGGAGGCCTTACCATCATGCTTAACTTGTTTAGTCCATGTAATAAGACACCCTATTGTCCCCTCTATCATAGGGCTTGTCCTGCATATTTAATTGACAAGTCCATTTGAGTAGACACCCTATGGCCCCCCGGGCACAGGTCTTACCCTTATTGTTTACTTGACAAGTCTAAGTCAACAAACACCCTATGGCCACTCCGTCATAGGCCTTGCCATCATTCTTTACTTGACAAGTCCATGTAATTAGACACCCTATTTCCCCCTTTATGATAGGACATGCCCTTGGTATCTACTTGTGACAAGTCCAAGTGAACTGACACCCTATGGACGCTCGATCATAGGCCTTGCCATCATGATTTACTTGACAAATCCATGTGATTAGACACCCTATTGCCCCCTCTATGATAGGGCTTGTTTTGAATATTTAATTGATGAGTCCATTTGCGTAGACACCCTATGCCCCCCGGTCACACAGGCCTTACCCTCATTGTTTACTTGACAAGTCCAAGTCAACAGACACCCTATGGTCACTCGTCGATCATAGGCCTTGCCATCATGCTTTACTTGATAAGTCCATGTAATTAGAAACCCTATTGTCCCTTCTATCATAGGACATGCCCTCATTATCTACTTGTGACAAGTCCAAGTGAACTGACACCCTATGGTTGCTCGGTCATAGGCCTTGCCATCATGCTTTACTTGACAAGTCCAATTGAATATACACCATATGGCCCCCTGGACATAGGCCTCTTTTAATCAAATCCAATTAAAATGTCACCATGTGTGCCCCCTGATCACATACATCTTGTAATCAAATTGTGGAGGCCTTATAATCAAGTTTGAATAGATATCCTATGGCCCCTTAGCTGTATGCCTTTCCAACATGCTTTACTTTACAAGTCCATGTAATTAGACAGCATATGGCCCCTCGGTCATTGGCATTGTCCTCATTATTTACTTGACAAGTCTATTTTAATAGAGACCCTATGGCCCCCCGGCCATAGGGTGTCTATTTGAATAGACATCCTATGGCTCCCTAGTCATCGTCCTCTTGTAGAAAAGTCCTATAGGCCTTATAATAAAGTCTTAATAGACACCCTATGGCCCGTTGGTGATACGCGTCATCAAGTCTTATATGGCTTATTATTAAGTCTATCTAGACACCCTATGGCTGCCTGGTCGTAGGCTTTGCCTTCATTCTTTATTTGACAAGTATATGTTAATACACACCCTATGGCCTCCCGTCATAGGCCCCTAGTAACCAATTCATGTAGTCCTTATCATCAAGTATGAATAGATGACCCATGGTCCCATTGGTCATAGGCCCCTAGTAACCAATTCATGTAGTCCTTATCATCAAGTATGAATAGATGACCCATGGTCCCATTGGTCATAGGCCTTGCCCTCATGCTTTACTTGACAAGTGAGTGTGAATAGGCACCCTATGGCCCCTCAGTCATAGGCTTTATTCTCATTCTTTACTTGACAAGTTCATGTGAACAAACACCCTATGCCTGCTCGGTCATAGGCCTTGCCCTCATTATTTACTTGACAATTCCATGTGGCTCTATAATCAAGTCCTCGAGGCCTTATAATCAAGTCCTAGAGGTATTATAATCAAGTTTGAATAGAAATCTCATGGCCCCTAATCAACATGTGGCTCTATAATCAAGTCCTCGAGGCCTTATAATCAAGTCCTAGAGGTATTATAATCAAGTTTGAATAGAAATCTCATGGCCCCTAAGTCATGGGCCTTGATATCATGCTTTACTTGACAAGTCCATGTAATTAGACACCCTATGGCCCCTCTATCATAGGACTTGTCCTCATTATTTACTTAACAAGTCCACTTGAATAGACACCCTATGGCCACCCCATCATAAGCTTCTTGTAATCAAGTCCTATATGTATTATAATGAAGTTTAAATAGACACCCTATGTCCCCTTGGTCATAGGCCTATTGTAATCAAGTCCATTCTGTAAGTTGACTATATACCATTCTAGCTATGAGATATTTTTTGATGCATTTGCAGAGAAAATGTCTCCACCACCACCAAAGAAGAGATCATCTAGCAAATCAGTAGAAGATCGCCATGGATCACCTTTCAAAGAATTGTGGAGTTGTAAAAGGTATGAAGGAGGATACATGTGGTCTTGATATGAATTCCTGTCTTCAAGTCAACATTATAGAAGGCCCATCTTACATGGTGGATCCTATGGCTTTCGATCATGGATCACTCAATTATGACAATGAGATCACAGTGCTGAAGGCCAAATGGGTAGATGTCAGCCCCAGCAAAAAGATAATGAGTGCACTGCCAGTATCTTCATAGAATCGGTCATAGGCCTCTTTTGCATGGCCTCACTATCATCTTCATCTATGGCCAAATGGGTAGATGTCAGCCCCAGCAAAAAGATAATGAGTGCACTGCCAGTATCTTCATAGAATCGGCCATAGGCCTCTTTTGCATGGCCTCACTATCATCTTCATCTATGGCCTTACTCACATATTATTAGAAGAGACCCTAAGTCATCTTGATCACAGGCCTCTTGTGGAAGGACTTCCTTTCAAGATTAAACCCCCTTGCTAAAAAGAAAGACATTCCCATGAGAGTTTTCTTCTCATACTAGAGAGATCAGTGTTCCAAGAGACCCTATGTCACCCGATCATAGTCATCTTGAAGAAGGCCTTGCAATTATCTGCATCCCTCTTACAAAAGAGAGACCTTGCTATCCTGATATGCTAGAAAACGTATTGTGGATAGATCCCTATGCCATCATGATGTATAGCTTGACCCTAGGCCTCTTATGGATAATCTAACCAACCTATCATCTATGCCCATCTTGTAAAATAGAGGTCTAACCCTCATTTTGTTAAAACATAGCATGTGGCAGTGCTTGTATGTTAGTGGAAGAGACCCTAGATTGCCTCTCAATCACATGCCTCTTATATAAGGACTTCCTTGCAAGATGTACCCCTCTTAATAATTTCCCTCTTCCTAGGGAGATTTGTGCAATAAGAGACCTTATGGCCTTCCGGTCATAGGCCGTTCCTATGTTGAATTATACCATGTGGCCCTCTCGGACATAGCCATTGGGGTCTTATTCCAAAGAGAGTATTCTTATCTGATATGACCTAATCTTTTGAAAGAGACCTTATGTAGGCCTTTGGTGAATGGCTTTTGTAACAAGTGTACACCCCTCTTGCAAAGGAAGGTCTTCCCCTTAAGGTATAGAGATGTGTGTTGAAAGAGACCCTATGACCCCTCAGTCGTATGCCTCTTGTGAAAAAACTTATCATCTACAACTTAATGTAGAAGATAGGTCTTATCCTTATGTTATTGAAAAACACCCTATGGCGAAAGATAGGTCTTATCCTTATGTTATTGAAAAACACCCTATGGTGAAAGATCCCTGCCCCCTCCGCGCAACGAATTTGGGGGTGCTAGCAGCGGAAGTAGCACTTCTAGCATAGGGCAGAGCCTCTCACTCGGGGCCTCACCCACGGATATCCAGACAAGAGACTAATCCCTCGGTTCTTCCAAAACCGAACCCGGAAAACTTCCCCCACCTAGAAAGCACGAGCGATTCCTCAGGATATTTTTATTCTAACGTAGTCAAGAGCCTTAACTAACCAAACTGATCCGACCAAACCCATAAGTCACATGGTCAGATCAAGGAAAAGAATTGCACTTGGGTCATAGTGAGATCAACGCTTTTTTCCTCATCGAGAGGCACATCCGTTGATTCTTTTCCATAGAGCAAGAACTATCCGAGATTTACTTCATCTATCATACCATAACAAAATTGAGTCTCATTTTAGGGATCCATCAGTCCAGCCTATCTAGTCCCATGGGTTAGCCAACCACCCAACCACTCTACTGATAGGATCCATTTAGGAATTTGGTTATGTTTTGTCCCGGGTACCAGGGAAAAGAGTTCCGAGGCCCCCTAGCTGGCGCTTCATGCAAACTTCAAGATAGTCACACCACTTACACATCAGCAAGATCAACCAATAGATCCATATAAAAGAGCCATGGACTCATCTGTTGAGGACCAGCAAGGCCAATCAACCAGATCATCCATGCCCGAGTTCATAAAGCCACTCTAGCTCCTTGTTCCATTTTCTTCCCCGATGCACGTGTGAGTATCTTCGGCGACCCAGAGCCCGAGCATCGTATGGTCAACACCCTCTAGGCTCCTTTGTAGGTCACCTAGCGCTTCACTCATAGGCTGCTTCTCCTTGGTCCCTCATCCATCATACCGGAAGCTCACCATTTAAATCGAACCGAGGCTAGTTAAGACCTCGGCCAACCTTGCTATGCGAGACATCCTCCATTAACTCTCTGTCAGCTATTGCAACTTTATCACTTAGGTCTCCACCACACGACCTCATTCACAAGATGGTCAAAATACTTTCCCAACATTCTTGACATAAAACAGTCATTTAAAAACAGGTTTCATAAATACAGTGACTAATGAACTCTTACCTTTCCACGTTGATCCAACTCATTTCTCGTTATTCCACATTCTTCTACATCAATTCACATTACTTATCCAGTCATATGTATTCCCATCGTCCTTCATCCATTCTTATCCAATCACATCATAGTACATCTCATCACATCTATCCTCCTCACATCACGTCACATCCATCCACATCTCATCTCATCCATTCACATCTATCGAGGTCCACATCACATCATGTCACATCCATCCACATCCATCCACATCACATCTCATCCATTCACATCTATCGAGGTCCACATCACATTACATCACATCTATCCATGTCACAACATATCCACATCACATCTCATCCCTTCATATCGAATCTCATCCATTCATATCACATCACATCTCATCCATTCATATCCACATCACATCCACATATCATCACATCACATTCACATCTATTTGCATCACTTAACATCCATTCACATCACATCTCACATCTATTTGCATCACTTAACATCCATTCACATCACATCTCATCCATTCACATCTATCGAGGTCCACATCACATTACATCACATCTATCCATGTCACAACATATCCACATCACATCTCATCCCTTCATATCGAATCTCATCTATTCATATCACATCACATCTCATCCATTCATATCCACATCACATCCACATATCATCACATCACATTCACATCTATTTGCATCACTTAACATCTATCCTCATCACATCATGTCACATCCATCCACATCACATCTCATCCATTCACATCTATCGAGGTCCACATCACATCTATCCATGTTACAACATATCCACATCACATCTCATCCCTTCATATCGAATCTCATCCATTCATATCACATCACATCTCATCCATTCATATCCACATCACATCACATTCACATCTATTTGCATCACTTAACATCCATTCACATCTACCCAGATCCACATCACATCACATCTCATCTATCCGCATCACATCTCATCTATCCGCATCATACCGCATCCATTCATATCTAACCAGATCCACATCATATCACATCCATTCATATCTAACCAGATCCACATCATATCACATCCATTCACATGCCATCACATCACATTCACATCTCACCACATTTCATCACATCGTTTAAGATATCATCACATCACATTCACATCTCATCGCATCCATTCACATATCATCACATCCACTTACATCTCATCACATCCATTCCATCCACATCACATCATATTCATTCCATCCACATTACATCACATCCACATCTAACCACATCACATCTCATCCATTCGCATCTACATTACATCACATTCATCCCATCTCATCACATTCATTCACGTCCATCCATTCATTCACATCTCATCACACCTATTTACATATCATCACATCTCATCTCATCCACATCCATCCATTCATTCACATTCACATCTATCACATCATATCTCATCACATTCATTCACATCCATCCATTCATTCACATCTCATCACACCCATTCACATATCATCACATCTGATCTCATCCATTTACATCACATCACATTCACATCCATTCACATCTCATCGCATCCATTCACATCTCATCGCATCCACTCACATCCACTCACATCCACTCACATGTCATCACATCACATTCACATCTTATCACACCCATTCACGTCTCATCACACCCATTCACATCTCATCACATCCACATCCACATCCATTTACATCACATCACATCCACATCCATTTACATCACATCACATTCACATCTTATCATATCACATTCACATTCACATCTCCTCTCATCACATCTCATCCATTTACATCCATTTTTAGTACAGTTTCTCTACTTTCGATTTTGATAGGACTTTTCTAAGTTTCTGCCAATTGCGTGGCCTAGGTAAAGGTACTTTTTCTCGATCCCATTAAATCTAAGTATTAGAGTGTTGTTGAAGGTTTAAAAAGAGAAAATAAACCTTATCAAAATTGAATAGTAAAAACTCAGAAAGAGCATTTATGTATTGTATTTTCATTCCTTAAGCTTCATTAATGAGAACTATTTCTAAACTTCCGTTTACTCATTGGATCCTCGATCCTCCCAGGGATTCCATATTTCCTTTTCTGAATAAGAATTATCCAAGTTTTCTTGATGGATATTTTCACATTCTTTCTCAAATTTCTCAATTAAGATATATTTAATATTCTTGTTTTTAATAAAAGATTCATGGGATTTACAAAAATCAATTCTACCCATATTTCTCAATAAAAATAATAATACTCAAAATTTCACTTTTGATAAATACTCATAATTTGAATTGTGCCAAAAATTCCTCTTTTCTCTTAATTAAATATTTATGCATAAATACTAAAAAATTATTTCCCATGAATATGATGAAAATCATTCATAGGATATCTAATCCTAGAATATGGTAGGAAGTCCTCTTTTAGCATTATGCATAAAAATAAGATATGTATTATTTTTAAAAAAAATTACCATAGCTTCGCTGCTATTACTGATAATTCTTAATTTTTTTCTAAAAGAATAAAAGCTTGTAATGAAAATATGATAGAAGTTCTTCTTTTATGCTTAAAATCAAACTATGTATTCAAATCATAATTTTAACTATAAACATAATTATGAATATTCCACTAGATTAAGTTAATTTAGACATTCCTCTTTTTTCAATTTACTAGGATAAACCTTTTCTCATTTAGAATGAATTAAAGTAATCTTTATTTACTTATAAATAATCTAAAAAGGATTAACCATTATTTTCACTAATCCAAAATCATGAAAATATCAATTCTTATCCTCTAGCTCATTGAGCCTAGAGTTTAGATTTTAATTAAGAGACTATCATTGAGAAGCATCCTTTTCCAAGAGATTTAGTCATAAAGATGGCTAGTCTTTTAGAGAGAGAGATTTACTTAAAGATGCATTACAATTAAGAATAAATATTAACTTAATGCTAATTAAACATTAAAAAACTTAGGGAAAGCTTGATTTGAATAAAAACTAGCATTTTGAAAGCTTCTCAAGCTTGAGAGGGGTTGAGAAGAAGAAAGTCATTGAGATAATTTGAAAAAACCATATAAATCAATTTTACCTCCAAGTTTGGATTGATTCTTTATTGGTAGTGAAGCCCCAAACCAATAAATTGGTCCACCAAGAGGAGAAGAGAAACTTCAAGAGCTGTTGGAGAGAGAGAGAAGCTCCAAGCTCCCAAGAGATCAAAATTTAAGAGAGAATAGAAATATGATTATTTTAAGATAATACTGGCATGGTATATCTCCAATATGAAAATACAAAGGAATGAGGGTCTATTTATAGGTGAGGGAGGCCACTAACCAAGTCCAACTGGGTTCTAGAATTTTCCAGGTTCAATTTGACTCAATTTGGACAAGATTTGGACCAGTTTGGCTCCTTTTTTTATTTAGTTTGATCGAGGAGAGAGGAGAGATAAAAATATCACATTTTTTTGAATAAAAAAACCCTCCACACATGTGAAAAAGGTGCCTACCTCAAGATTCCCCCTTTCCTTACCAAGGTGTCAAAAATACATCATTTCTCTAAAATATCTCATTTTTTTAGTAATATCTCTTAATTTTTAACTAATTAACCTTGTACTCAGTCAACTCTTCATCTTATGTGAGCATTTACTCATTTTTGGGTATTTTATTTTTTTCTTTGGATTTATCTCATCCCAACACGTGGATTAATCCAATTGGCCCATTGGAACCTTAATTGGATCATAATTCAAAAATTTCTGAAAATCTGGATCCTTAGGCTAAGGTCCCTTATACCATTTTCAATTAATTCCTAATGCACATTGGAAAGTTGATTTTAAACTTCTGTTTCAAGGGAATTCATTTTAGACACTAGGATAATTTTTGTATCTAAAGATATCTCAATTTTGAATTATCTCTCTCTAGACATTTTCTTTCTCTAGGCCAAAATACGTCAAAACAAGATCTTTCTTCTATTTTAGAGAGGGGATTGATTATAAGAACAGAAGGGGAGGTTCTTACACCTTTACACCTCAAAAGCTGGAGAGAGGAATCTTACATCCTACCCCACTTAAAAAACGTGAGATGTCCAGGACCTCATCTCGCAGAGCTCAAGGATAATCTCTTTCATCTTAAGATCCAACTGATTCTGGAGTTCCTTATAGTCTGGTCAACCCTCACAGAATCCTGGGATAAATATCCCTTCTATAAGAAGAACATACAGAACTCATTATCAGAGAACAGTTCATTCATATTCTTAACACAATAATGGTCCATCAGACTGGAAATTCCATCTGAACATTCCTCCACGAGAATTTCAGTTATGCAGTTCTCAATTTGTCATTCCTTAATTAGATCCACTAGATCAAAGGTCAAACAATAACAATCTATGAGCACAATTCACTAATCTCATAGTGATCTGTTGAAAGTCATAATCGTCTTTCAATTACTAACATCATCACTAGGATTCGTCCCATTCATCCTCATTGTGGGTTTGTTCAACTTATCTTCTTTCAACTAGAATTCAAAAATCATCATCTTTCAATCAGAATCCAAATCAACTCATCAATTCTCAACCAGAATTCTAAAATCACGTCAACCAGCATTCGAATTCATCAGCTGGATAGCATTTTTGCTTATAATTTCAAGGTCTTGGATTTACTCGTATATATTGCTAGTAAAGAGCTACAGTTATACCCACGGTATATACGGGTAATCACGGTCCTTGGAACTAAAAGGTAAATACCATCATATCTAGGCCTCAAGAAAGTCAGGGATTCCACACTTGCTACACGAGACGTCCTCCATTGACTCTTGTTGCAACTTTATCATTTAGGTCTCCACGACCTTATTCACAAGAGGGTCAAAATGCCTTCCCAGCATTCTTGACATAAAACAGTCATTTAAAAACATGTCATAAATACGGTTTCTATAACAAACTCTCGTCTTTCCACATTATTTCACATCAATCCACATTACTTAATCCACGACCAATCATATGTATTCCCATCATCCTTCATCCATTCTCATCCAATCACATCATATTCCATCTCATCACATCTATCCACATTTATCCTCATCACATCTATCCACATTTATCCTCATCACATCTCATCCATTCGCATCTACCCATATCTACATCTCATCACATCGCATCTACCCATATCTACATCTCATCACTCACATTCATTCACATTTCATCCATTCATATCTACCCCTATCCACATCACATCTATTCACATCACATCTCATCCATTCACATCTATCCCGCTTCACATCACATCTCACCCAGTCACATCTATCTCGATTTATATCACATCACATCACATCCATTCACATCTATTTACGTCATGTCGCATTCATATCCATTCACATCTCATCGCATCTCATCGCATTTATTCACATCCATTCACATCTCATCGCATTTATTCACATTTATTGCATTCCCATCCCATTACATACATTCTATCCACATTACATCACATCCATATCCATCCATATCTCTTCACATCCATACACATTCTATCTCATTCATCCACATGCATGTCTATCCACATCCATCCATACATTCACATTCACATCCACATATATTCACATCACATCACATTTCGTCCACATCTCATCACATTCACATCCACATCCATTTACACCACATCACGTCTCATCCACATCCATTACATCACATCACATCCTTTCATATCCACATCCGCATCCATTTACATCACATCACATCCTTTTACATCCACATCCACACCCATTTACATCACATCACATCCTTTCACATCCACATCCAGATTCATTTACATCACATCACATCCTATCACATCTACATCCACATTCATTTACATCTCACATCCTATCACATCCACATCCACATTCATTTACATCACATCCTTTCACATATTCTCACATCTCATTCTCATCTCTTCATTCATATCCACATCCATTTATATCACATCCTTTCACATATCCTCACATCTCATTCTCATCTCTTCATTCACATCCACATTCATTTATATTACATCCTTTCACATATCCTCACATCTCATTCTCATCTCTTCTTTCACATCCACATCCATTTCACATTTAGTAACATTTTCTATTTTTGATACCGATGGGACTTTTCTAATATTTTTGCCAATTGCTTAACCTAGGTAAAGGTTCTTTTTCTCAACGGATATTTTCATATTCTTTCTTAATTTTCTCAAGTAAAATATATTCAATATTCTTCTTTTTGAGTAAAAGATTCATGGGATTTACAAAAATCAATTCTAGCCATATTTCCCAATAATGCTCAAAATTCCACTTTTGATAAATACTCATAATTTTAATTATGCTAAAAATTTCTCTTTTTCCCATTTAATTTCTTGGATCTCAAATATCATGGAAATTCCTCTTTTTACATTTAATTGATTGAATTCCAAATGTCATGGGAATTCCTCTTTTATCATCAAAATAATTTATCTAAAATTTCTCTTTTCTTTAATAAAAATATCCATTAATTCAATATACTAAGAATTTCACTTTTTCCATTTAAATGATTAAATTCCAAATGTCATGGGAATTCCTCTTTTATTATTTAAATAAAATTACCATAATTTTATCTTTTCTTAATTATTTAATTATGCATAAACCTTAAAACTTAGTTTTTCATTAAATGTGATGAAAATCATTCTTTTAGCAAAGGATGACCAATCCTAGAATATGGTAGGAAGTCCTCTTTTCACGTTATGCATAAGAATGAATTATGTATCAATTTCTTAAAAATTTTGCCACAGCTCCGCTGCTATTACTGATAATTTTTAATATTTTTGAAAAGAATAAACTTAGCAATACATTTATGATAGTATAACTATCTTCTAAACTTAAATCCAGTTTATGGATTTAAATCATAAGATTATCATAATTTTAGAAGCATAAAAGTATAAAAAGCCACTTTATTAACCTCTAGCCTCACAAGCCTAGAGTTTGATTTGTGAATTAAGAATTTATCAATGAGAAGCATCATTTGAATAGAGAATTGGCCATAGGAATAACCATTCTTTTCGGGAGGTTGCAGTTATCCCCTCGGTATATACGGGTAGTCACGGTCCTTGGAATTATAAGGTAAATACCATCATGTCTAGGCCTCAAGCAAGTCAGGGATTCCATACAATTGCGGTACTTCCATCTCTGAAGACCCAATTACCTATTTATGAATGTTCATTCCGAATATCAAATTGTATGAATTTCATCACACAATTACAATCTTTTACTGGTACTTCATAAATTTTTGACATTTCTTACTTCTCGGTTGATCCACTTTAGCCAATTCGCTCTGATACCAGCTGAAAGATCCCTGCCCACCCTGCGCAACGAATTCGGGGGTGTTAGCAACGGAAGTAGCACTTCTTGCGCACGGCAGAGCCTCTCACTCACGCCCTCGCCCACCATGGATATCTGGACAAGAGACTAATCCATTGGTTCTCTTCCAAAACCGAACGTGGAAAAACTTCCCTCGCCCAGAAAGCACGGGCGATTCCTCTCTAGGATATTTTTACTCTAACGTAGTCAAGAACCTTATCTAACCAAATTGATCCGACCAAACTCGTAAGTCACATGGTCAGATCAAGGAAAAGACTTGCACTTGGATCATAGAGACCAATGCTTTTTTCCTCATCGAGAGGCATAGCCTTTGATTCTTTTCAATAGAACAAGGACTGTCCGGGATTTACTTCATCTATCGTACCATAACAGAATTGAGTCTCATTTTAGGGATCCATCAGTCCACCCTACCCCCATCCAATCCCATGGGTTAGCCAACCGCCCAACCCCTCTGGTGATAGGATCCATTTAGGAATTCGGTTATGTTTTGTCCCGGGTACCAAGGAAAAGAGTTCCCAGGCCCTCTAACCGGTGCTTCATGCAAACTTCAAGATAGTCACACCACTTACACACCCAATATGAAATTGCCTTTTTCACAGATTCAGCTATCTTTAAAATAATGAAACCATAGTATCACTGATCATAATCCTCCAAAATATCCGGTTGAATTCTAATTTCCAATCATTCCTTCATCAATGTACCTATGGCATCATTGGTAACCAAAACGCTCACCACTTGTTCACTCAGGGGCCTTTTCAATAGTTCCTAGCTCATAGTATCTGGTAATATAATCAAGATAAATGTGGATAGATGAGATGTGGATATGGGTAGATGAGGATAAATGTGGATAAATATGTATTCCCATGAAATGTATTTATGACCTGTTTTTAAATGACTGTTTTATGTCAAGAATGCTAGGAAAGCATTTTGACCGTCTTGTAAATGAGGTCGTGGAGACCTAAGTGATAAAGTTGCAATAGCTGACGGGTCAACGGAGGACGTCTCACATAGCAAGGTCGGCCGAGGTCTTGACCAGCCTCGGCTCGATTGAAATGGTGAGCTTCCGGTACGGTGGATGAGAGACCAAGGAAGCGGCCTATGAGTGAAGCGCTAGGTGACCTGCGAAGGATCCTAGAGGGTGATGACCATACGGTGCTCGGGCTCTGGGTCGCCAAGATACCCACGCGTGCGTCGAGGAAAAAAATGGAACAAGGTGTTAGAGTTGTTTTCTTAACTCGGGCATGGATCTGGTTGATTGACCTTGCTGGTCCTCAACGGATGAGTCCATGGCTCTTTTATATGGGTCTGTTGGTTGATCTTGCTGATCTTCAACGAAGAGTCCATCTAGATTTTCTTATCCTCATCTACCCATATCCACATCACATTCATTCACATTTCATCCATTCATATCTACCCCTATCCACATCACATCTATTCACATCACATCTCATCCATTCACATCTATCTCGATTCACATCACATCTCACCCACTCACATTCACATCACATCTCACCCACTCACATCTATCCCAATTCACATCACATCACATCACATCTACCCCTATCCATTCACATCTATCTCGATTCACATCACATCTCACCCACTCACATCTATCCCGATTCATATCACATCACATCACATCACATCCATTTAGATCTATTTACATCACGTCGCATTCACATCTCATCGCATTGATTCACATCCATCATATTCATTGCATTCCCATCCCATTACATACATTCTAAACACATTACATCACATCCATATCTATCCATATCTCATCACATCCATATACATTCTATCTCATTCATCCACATCCATCCAGTCATCCACATGCATGTCTATCCACATCCATCCATACATTCACATTCACATCCGCATATATTCACATCACACATTTCATCCACATCTCATCACATTACATTCACATTCACATCCGCATATATTCACATCACATTACATTTCATCCACATCTCATCACATTACATTTCTCATCCACATCACATCACATTTCATCTCATCATATTACATTTCATCTCATCACATCATATCACATCACATTACATTTCATCCACATCTCATCACATTCACATCCACATCCCTTTACACCACATCACATCTCATCCACATCCACATCCACATGCAATTACATCACATCACATCCTTTCACATCCACATCCACATTCATTTACATCACATCCACATCCACATCCATTTACATCACATCACATCCTTTCACATCCACATCCACACCCATTTACATCACATCACATCCTTTCACATCCACATCCACATCCACATCCACATCCATTTATATTACATCACATCCACATCCACATTCATTTACATCACATCAGATCCTATCACATCCACATCCACATTCATTTACATCACATCACATCCACATCCACATTCATTTACAATACATCACATCCTATCACATCCACATCCACATTCATTTACATCACATCCTTTCACATATTCTCACATCTCATTCTCATCTCTTCATTCATATCCACATCTCATTCTCATCTCTTCATTCATCTCATTCTCATCTCTTCATTCATATCCACATCCATTTATATCACATCCTTTCACATCCACATCCACATTCATTTACATCACATCCACATCCACATCCACATCCATTTACATCACATCACATCCTTTCACATCCACATCACATCCACATCCACATCCACACCCATTTACATTACATCACATCCTTTCACATCCACATCCACATCCATTTATATCACATCCACATCCACATCCACATCCACACCCATTTACATTACATCACATCCTTTCACATCCACATCCACATCCACATCCACATCCATTTATATCACATCCACATCCACATCCATTTATATCACATCACATCCACATCCACATTTATTTACATCACATCAGATCCTATCACATCCACATCCACATTCATTTACATCACATCACATCCACATCCACATTCATTTACAATACATCACATCCTATCACATCCACATCCACATTCATTTACATCACATCCTTTCACATATTCTCACATCTCATTCTCATCTCTTCATTCATATCCACATCTCATTCTCATCTCTTCATTCATCTCATTTTGATCTCTTCATTCATATCCACATCCATTTATATCACATCCTTTCACATATCCTCACATCTCATTCTCATCTCGTCGTTCACATCCACATTCATTTATATCACATCCTTTCACATATCCTCACATCTCACTCTCATCTCTTCTTTCACCAACGGATATTTTCATATTCTTTCTTAATTTTCTCAAGTGAAATATATTCAATATTATTCTATTTGAGTAAAAGATTCATGGGATTTACAAAAATCAATTCTACCCATATTTCTCAATAATGCCAAAATTCCACTTTTGATAAATACTCATAATTTGAATTATGCTGAAAAATTTCTCTTTTTTCCATTTAATTTCTTGGATCTCAAATATCATGAGAATTCCTCTTTTTACATTTAATTGATTGAATTCTAAATGTCATGGAAATTTCTCTTTTATCATCAAATAAATTTATCTAAAATTTCTCTTTTCTTTAATAAAAATATCCATTAATTCAATATACTAAGAATTCCACTTTTTCCATTTAAATGATTGAATTCCAAATGTCATGGGAATTCCTCTTTTATCATTTAAATAAAATTACCATAATTTTATCTTTTCTTAATTATTTAACTATGCATAAACCTTAAAAATTAGTTTTCCATTGAATGTGATGAAAATCATTCTTTTGGCATAGGATGACCAATCCTAGAATATGGTAGGAAGTCCTCTTTTCACGTTATGCATAAGAATGAAATATGTATCAATTTCTTTAAAAAAAATCATAACTCCGCTGCTATTATTGATAATTTTTAATATTTTTGAAAAGAATAAACTTAGTTATACAATTATGATAGTATAACTATCTTCTAAACTTAAATCCAATTTATGGATTTAAATCATAAGATTATCATAGTTTTAGAAGCATAAAAGTATAAAAAGCCACTTTGTTAACCTCTAGCTTCACAAGCCTAGAGTTTGATTTATGAATTGAGAATTTATCAACGAGAAGCATCATTTGAATAGAGAATTGGTCATAGGAATGACCATTCTTTTGGGGAGAGAGAGATAAACATAAAAAGCATTCTAATTAAGCATAAATGTAAACTTTTCTTAATTATTTATTACAACTCTTAAGAAAAGCTTGATTTTCATTATAAACACTTAATTTAGAAACTTCTCAAGCTTGAGAGGGGTTGAGAAGTGAAAACATTGAGAATAGTAGAGAAAAATCATGAAATTACACCTTACCTCTTGATTTTGCTTGCTTCTCTATCTTAGAAGAAGCCCCCAACCAATCAATTGGTTAGTGTGTTGAGAGGAAAGCTCCAATCAATTGGTTAGTGTGTTAAGAAAAGCTTGATTTTCATTATAAACACTTAATTTAGAAACTTCTCAAGCTTGAGAGGGGTTGAGAAGTGAAAACATTGAGAATAGTAGAGAAAAATCATGAAATTACACCTTACCTCTTGATTTTGCTTGCTTCTCTATCTTAGAAGAAGCCCCCAACCAATCAATTGGTTAGTGTGTTGAGAGGAAAGCTCCAAGGATGGTTGAAGAAAGAGAGAAGCGCCACTCTCTCCAAAAGTAGAGGATTTTTAAGGGATAATAGAAAATATCATTATTTTAATGTAATACTGGCATGGTATAGTTCACAGATGAGAATACAAACGAATAAGGGTCTATTTATAAGTGAGGGAGGCCACTAACTGAGTCCAACTAAGTTCTAGAATTTTCCTGCTTCAGTTTGGCTGAATTTGGACAAGATTTGGATCAGTTTGGCTCCCTTTTTGATTTGGTTTGATCCAGGAGAGAGGAGAGATAAAAATATCTTTATATTTTTTATTTAAAAACTCATTCACATGTGTGAAATAGGTGCCTCCTTAAAGTCTCCCCCCTCCTTACCAAGGTGTCAAAAATGTATCATTATACCAAAATATCTCATTTTTTTAGTAATATCTCATAGTTTTTAGCTAATAAACCTTGTACTCAGTCAACTCTTCATCTTATGTGAGCATTTACTCATTTTTGGGTATTTTTCTTTATTCTTTGGATTTATCTCATCCCCACACTTGAATTAATCCAATTGGTCCATAGAAACCTAATCCAAAATTTTTAGAAAATCTTGACCCTTAGGCTAAGGTCCTTTATACACATTTTCAATTGATTCCAAATGCACATTGGAAAGTTCTTTTTGAATTTCTGTTTCAGGGGAAACCATTTTAGACACTAGGAGGGTTTTTATTTTTAAAAATATCTCAATTTTGGATTACCTTTCCCTAGACATTTTCTCTCTCTAGGCCAAAACAGGGTAAACAAAGATCTTTTATTTCAGAGAGGGGAATAATTACAAGAATAGAAAGAGAGGTTCTTACACCTTTACACCTCAAAAGCTGGAGGGAGGAATCTTACATCAAGACCTCGACCGACTTTGCTACGCGAGACGTCCTCCATTGACTCTCCGTCAACTGTTGCAACTTTATCACTTAGGTCTCCACCACGACCTCATTCACAAGATGGTCAAAATGATTCCCCAACATTCTTGACATAAAATAGTCATTTAAAAACAGGTTTCATAAATACAATTTATAATAACGAACTCTCATCTTTCCACATTTATTTATATCATTTCTCGTTATTCCACATTCTTCTATATCAATTCACATTGCTTATTCCACATCCAGTCATATGTATTCCCATCATCCTTCATCCATTCTCATCCAATCACATCATATTACATCTCATCACATCACATCACATCCATCCACATCACATCACATCCATTCACATCTATCCAAGTCCAAATCACATTACATCACATCTATCCACGTCACAACATATCCACATCACATCTCATCCATTCATATCACATCACATCCATCTACATTCATTCAGATCTGCATTACATCCACATATCATCACATCACGTTCACATCTATTTGCATCACTTCACATCCATTCACATCTACCCAGATCCACATCACATCACATCTCATCTACCCGCATCATATCTCATCCATTCATATCTAACCAGATCCACATCACATTATATCCATTCACATCCCATCACATCTCACCACATTTCATCACATTATTTCAGATATCATCACATCACATTCACATCTCATCGCATCCATTCACATATCATCACATCCACTCACATATCATCACATCACATCCATCTACATTCATTCAGATCCGCATTACATCCACATATCATCACATCACATTCACATCTATTTGCATCACTTCACATCCATTCACATCTACCCAGATCCACATCACATCACATCTCATCTATCCGCATCATATCTCATCCATGCATATCTAACCAGATCCACATCACATTATATTCATTCACATCCCATCGCATCACATTCACATCTCACCACATCTCATCACATTATTTCAGATATCATCACATCACATTCACATCTCATCGCATCCATTCACATATCATTGCATCCATTCACATATCATCACATCCACTCACATCTCATCACATCCATTCCATCCACATCACATCACATTCATTCCATCCACATTACATCACATCCACATCTAACCACATCACATCTCATCCATTCACATCTACATTACATCACATTCATTCCATCTCATCACATTCATTCACATCTCATCACACGCATTCACATATCATCACATCTCAAATCATCCACATCCATCCATTCATTCACATTCACATCTATCCACATCCATCCATTTATTCACATTCACATCTATCCATAGCCATCCATTCATTCACATTCACATCTATCACATCACATCTCATTACATTCATTTACATCCATCTATGTATTCACATCTCATCACACCCATTCACATCTCATCTCATCCATTTACATCACATCACATTCACATCCATTCACATCTCATCGCATCCACTCACATCTCATCACATCCACTCACATCTCATCATATCCATTCACATCTCATCACACCCATTCACATCTCATCATATTTACTCACATCTCATCACATCCACATCCACATCCATTTACATCACATCACATCTCATCCACATCTCATTACATCCACTCACATCTCATCACATCCACATCCACATCCACATCCATTTACATCACATCACATCTCATCCACATCTCATCACATCCACTCACATCTCATCACATTACATTCACACCTATTCACATCTCATCACATCCACGCACATCTCATCACATCCACATCCACATCCACATCCACATCCACATCCATTTACATCACATCACATTCACATTCACATCTCATCACATCCACTTATATCTCATCACATCACATTCACATCTCCTCTTATCACACCGCATCCATTTACATCCCATCACATTCATTTTTAGTACAGTTTCTCTACTTTCGATACTATTGATAGGACTTTTCTAAGTTTCTACCAATCGCTTGGCCTAGGTAAAGGTACTTTTTCTCGATCCCATTAAATCTAAGTATCAGAGTGTTGTTGAAGGCTTAAAAAGAGAAAATAAACCTTATCAAAATTGAATAGTAAAAACTCAAAAAAGCATTTACGTATTGTATTTTCATTCCTTAAGTTTCATTAATGAGAGAACTAATTCTAAACTTCCGTTTACTCATTGGATCCTTGATCCTCTGAGGGATTCTAGATTCCCTTTTCTGAAGAATAAGAATTATCCAAGTTTTCTCGATGGATATTTTCACATTCTTTCTCAAATTTCTCAATTAAGATATATTCAATATTCTTATTTTTGAATAAAAGATTCATGGGATTTACAAAAATGAATTCTACCCATATTTCTCAATAAAAATAATAATACTCAAAATTTCACTTTTGATAAATACTCATAATTTGAATTATGCCAAAAATTCCTCTTTTCTCTTAATTAAATATTTATGCATAAATACTAAAAATTTATTTCCCATGAATATGATGAAAATCATTCATTTTGCATAGGACGTCTAATCCTAGAATATGGTAGGAAGTCCTCATTTAGCATTATGCATAAAAATAAGATATGTATTATTTTCTGAAAATTTTGACCTCGGTCCCCCTTGCTATGCGAGACATCCTCCGTTGACTCTTCGTCGTCCCAACAATTGTAACTTTAACAGATAGGTCTCCATGACCTCATTCACAAGACGGTCAAAATGCTTCCCCAGCATTCTTGACATAAAACAGTCATTTAAAAATAGATTTCACATACAAATACAGTTCCAACAATATTTCCATCTTTTCTAATCCCTCCACGTCCTTTCACATTAGTCCCCATCTTTTCTCATCTTCCCATAATTTTTTTTTCTTCATCGATCCCTTTCACATCACATCGTTCCCACATCAAATCACATCCAATCGCATCATCCACACATCAATCCACATCATCCATACATCAATCCACATCATCCATACATCCATCCACATCATCCACATCAATCCACATCATCCATACATCCATCCACATCAATCCACATTATCCACACACCCATCCACATCTTTCATACATCCATCCACATCAATCCACATCATCCATACATCCATCCACATCAATCCACATTATCCACACATCAATCCACATCATCTATACATCCATTCACGTCAATCCACATTATCCACACATCAATCCACATCAATCCACATTCATTTCATATAAATTTCCATTCTCATCCAATCACATCATTTTTCATCTCATCACTTCTTTCCTCAAATATCCTCATCAGATCTCATCCACTCGCATTTACCCATATCCACATCTCATCACATCACATTCATTCACATCTCATCCATTTAGACCATATCACATTCACTCACATCACATCACATCACATCACAATTAGACCACATCACATTAACTCACGTCACATCTCATTCAGACCACATCACATTCACTCACATCACATCTTATTCAGACCACATCACATTCAGACCACATCACATTCACTCACGTTTCATCTCATTTAGACAACATCACATTCACTCACATCACATCTCATTCAGACCACATCACATCTCATTCAGACCACATCACATCCACTCACATTACATCTTATTCAGACCACATCACATTCGCTCACATCACATCTTATTCAGACCACATCACATTCATTCACATCTATCCCGATTCACATCCCATCACATCCATTCACATCCCATATCATTCATTCACATCCCAATTCACATGACATCACATCCATTCACATCCCATACCATTCATTCTCATCCCGATTCACATGATATCACATCCATTCACATCCCATACCATTCATTCTCATCCCAATTCACATGCTATCACATTCATTCACATGCTATATCATTCATTCACATCCCGATTCACATGCTAACACATTCATTCACATCCTATATCATTCATTCACATCCCGATTCACATGCTAATACATTCATTCACATCCTATATCATTCATTTACATCCTGATTCACATGACATCACATCTCATCTATTCATTCTCATTTATCAGATTCACATCTTGATTCACATGCTAACATATTCATTCACATCCTATATCTTTCATTTACATCCTGATTCACATGACATCACATCTCATCTATTCATTCACATTTATCTGATTCACATCACATCTCATCACATCTATTTACCTCTCATTCTCATCACATCCATTCTCTATTCATTCTCATCTATCTGATTCATATCACATCTTATCACATCTATTTATAGAATGTAAGAGAATTCTTATTTTTGATATAAAGATTCTTTACGCATCTATATATGCATAAGAACAACTTCAGTGGGAAATAACACTTTTATAAAAACCCGTTTATGCATAAATTCAATTTTAAGGAGAACAACACTTTCGAAATAAAAATAAATTTATTTATGCATCTTTCTATGCAAAAAATCAAAATTAATGAGAACAACTCTTTTGAAATAAAAATAAATTTCTTTATGCATCTTTCTATGCATAAAATCAAAATTGATGAGAATAACACTTTTGAAATAAAAATAAATTTCTTTATGCATCTTTCTATGCATAAAATCAAAATTGATGAGAATAACACTTTTGAAATAAAAATAAATTTCTTTATGCATCTTTCTATGCATAAAATCAAAGTTGATTAGAATAACTCTTTGAAATAAAAATTAATTTCTTGATGCATCTTTTTATGCATAAAATCAAAATTGATGAGAATAAGACTTTTGAAATAAGGATAAATTCCTTTATGCATCTTTCTATGCATAAAATCAAAATTGATAAGAATAACACTTTTGAAATAAAAATAAATTTCTTTATGCATCTTTCTATGAATAAAATCAAAATTTATTTATAGGAAAAAGTGAGCCTCTAACCAAGAAAATTGATTTTAGATTTTTTCGGATCAGTTTGGTCAATTTTTGACCATTTTTAGGTCAGTTTAGCTTACTTTTTGGATACCTACATTTCGATTGATCTAATTGGTCCATAGGAACCATAATTCAAAAATTTTAGAAAATCTGGACCCTTAGGCTAAGGTCTTTTTTACCTGATTTCAATTTATTCCAATTGCACATTGGAAATTTCTTTTTGAATATTTGTTTTAGGGGAAACCATTTTAGACACTAGGAGGATTTTTTAAAATATCTCAATTTTGAATTACCTCCCTCTAGACATTTACTCTCTCTCTTAGTACTGCAATTATATGGAATCCCTGACTTGCTTGAGGCCTAGACATGATGGTATTTACCTTATAGTTCCAAGGACCGTGACTACCCGTATATACCGAGGGTATAACTGCAGCTCTTTACTGGCAATATATATGAGTAAATCTAAGATCTTGAAATTATAAGCTAAAATGCTATCCAGATGATGAATTCGAATGTGGTTGATATGATTTTAAATTCTGGTTGAGAACTGATGAGTTGATTTGGATTCTGATTGAAAAATAAAGATTCCTAAATTTTGGTTGAAATGTAATAAACTAAGCAAAACCACAATGAGGATGAATGGGACGAGCCCCTGTGATGATGTTCGTAGTTGGAATGATGTTAATGACTTCAGCAAATCACTATGAGATTAGTGGATTGTGCTGGCAGATTGCTGCTGTTGTTAACACTTGACCTAGTGGATCAATTTAAGGGATGTCAAATTAAAAATCTGTATAATTGAAAATTTCCATGGACTGTTCAGATAGAAATTTTGGTCTAATGGACCATCATTGTGATAAGGATTTGAATGTTACGATCTGAGTGAAGTATTATCTGATGATGATTTTATATAAGGGATATTTATCCCAGGATTTTGTTGGGTTCACCAGACTATAAGGAACCCCAGAATCAGTTGGATCTTAAGGAAAAGAGTTCTCCTCTAATTTTGCGAGATGAGGACATCTCATGTTTTTTAAGTGGGGTAGGATGTAAGAGTCCTCCCTCCCGCTTTTGAGGTGTGCAAGTGTAAAAACCTCCCCTTTTGATCTTATAACTATTCCCCTCTCTGAAATAAAAGAAAGATCCTGTTTTACCCTGTTTTGGCCTAGAAGTAAAAGGTTGGAATTGTGTGATGAAACTCATACAAGTTGATATTCAGAATGAAATTCCTAAATTGATAATTGGGTCTTCAGATGGAGCTTCTTCATAAATTTATGACATTCTTGGCTTCTCGGTTGATCCACTTTAGCCAAATAGCTCTAATACCAGTTGGTAAGATCCTTGTCCCCACCGTGCAACCAATTCAGGGGTGCTAGCAGAGCGGAAGTACACTTCTTGCGCGGGGAGTTTTAACTCATCCACACATGTGAAATAGGTGCCTCCTTCATGAGGCAAATTCCCCACATTGAGGTGTTAAAAATGCATCATTTCCTCTAAATATCTCTTCTTTTTTAACTAATACCCTTGTCCTTAGTCAATGTCCTTAGTCAACTCTTCATCTTATGTGAGTATTTACTCATTTTTGGGGAATTTTTATTTTATTCTTCCATTTATCTCCTCCTTACATTTGGATTAATCTAATTGTTCCATAAGAACCTTAATTCAAAATTTTTTAAAAATCTGGACCCTTAGGCTAAGGTCCTTTTTACCTGATTTCAATTTATTCCAATTGCACATTGGAAATTTCTTTTTGAATATTTGTTTCAGGGGAAACCATTTTAGACACTAGGAGGATTTTTATATCCAAAAATATCTCAATTTTGAATTACGATGGATGAAGCGGGGGGGAGAGCAAGTGGATGAGACTCAAATTGCAATGGAGGCTTCCCTACAAATCGTGCCATATGTACTAACGTTTGAGAATGAGCTAAGGGCCAATGAGGAAGGTGACATCACCATGATTCATGGGGTGAGGACATCATGAGGACAAAGATTATGAGCTCTATAGTCTTTCCACCTATTCCTTTATGTCGCCGACAAAGATTATGAGCTCTATAGTCTTTCCACCTATTCCTTTATGTCGCTTGATTCCACATGCCAAAGTCCATGGACTGTGAGATGATATTTCTTCTCTTAAGGAAGCCTTTCAACATGAGGGTTACATGGAGGAGAAGGGGGTTTTTATAGTGTGCATATGTACATCACTTAGGGAGGAGAGCATGGTCACTCATGAGATTGAGCAAAGTTGGGATGAGCACTAGAGGGCTGTCAATATAGAGTTTAAAAATGACATTGCACAGAGTAACGAGCTGAAAATATTATCTAGACACATGTTTTATGTTTGGGAGGGAAATCATAGGCTAGTGTCATGATCATCAATCATAACAGAGAATTTCTCTAGCATAAAGAGTCAACAATGTGAGGGTGTCTTACACAATCATTGATCTTAGGAAGGTCAGTGAGATTGCTTTATTGACAGAACTTCAAAGAATGAATATGTAAGTCTCCCGGCATAACATTTTTTTATTTTGTAAAATTTTGAGTGTGGGGAGTCTCTCAGCGTAATAATTTTTTTGTTTTGAAATATTTTGAGAGTGAATATTTTTCGGTTGCTTGTCACGATTTCACCTTCCTTTCTTGTGTTTATATGTAGTCTCTTGTTGGCACAGAGAGAGCTTCCCGATTCGAATGTGAGGACAATAGATGCCCATTGGAGAAACACCAAGGGAGTCAAGCCATGGTTCCTCTTGACACGGGGTTACCTTGGAAAGCTTGTTTATAATGTAGGTTTCCATGCACATGTTGGACAGCTAATTTAGTGTTATGCTTTTGTTTGAGTGTATATAATGTGGTCTATGTAGGTGCAATATCAAAATGCATTGGAGAAGGGGCTTGGTCCTCTCAAAGGTCAAGTGTCCAATGAGGAGTTTGCTAAGTTGGAGAATAAAGAAAGTGAAAACCTCACTCAAAAGTACTCAAACAGATAGGCATGGTATATTATTGGTGCATTCTTTGGCTTCTACCTTGCAATGTATATCTTGAAAGTCATTAACACCCTGGAGTTGAAGATTGCTATGGTTTTGATAGATCCGAAATATTTTGGATCCAAAGTTGGGTGATGAATGGAAGAATGCATTACTGGAGTGAAGATAGTTTTTGCTTTGCTGGAAAAGCTTAATTTACTTTCTTTATGTGATGTGAGCACGGATGTGAGGTTACAATAGTTTTGCTTTGCTGCTGGAAAAGCTTAATTTACTTTCTTTATGTGATGTGAGCACGGATGTGAGGTTACAATGGCTTTCACTTTTTTAAGCGAACAAGACTACAAAAGCTATGTTTCCTCTTCTCAAGGGCAACCACGAGTATAGAATGTGATATTCCAACTTCATTGGCTCTATGAGTGGTTTCTTTTCAAGATTTATTGTAGCATACTTGTTTGATGTATTTTGGTGTGCTGTCCTCAGGAGGCTCCCAAGGGAACTTGTTCTTGACAAAATCTAAAAACGTTCTTTAGAGATTTTGGTAGACTATGTCTCCATCCCAGAGGGGGCATTGTGTTACCATTTGATTATACACTCCAAGATTACTACGAGGAAGTGAAGATAGAACCACCAAGATACATGTTTCCATTGGTGAGAAATACTGAGGTCTATTCAAGAGACAAAGAGGTGCAGGCTCTGAAGAAGGTGGATATGGTGCAGATGGCTGCACATCATCAAGTGTTTAGGTACATACAACCTAGCCTCCCCACTTTGGAGCCCACTTTGCATGGCTTTGTATATTAGTTGTGTTTTGGTCGAGTTTTTCAAGCAACCTAACTATGCATTGTTTTTTCAACAGATATTTACTTTCTTTGAAGGGGAGGCAACTTTTGGGTGGTTTCCTTGTCTAGGAAAGGCAGTGGATCTCTATGGCTAATGTGGAAACCACCATGTACCCCCAAAATTTCCATTCGCTCAACAGTTGGGAGTTGGATAATTGTCCATGGTGGTTAGACATGGAGAAAGGCCACATCCTCAAATGAAAGAAAGAGGCATTCAAGATGTATTCTATGATGGGAAAGGATACATCGGATGATCCCCCATTGTCAGCACAAGGTTTGTTGGGAAATTTATGAAAACTAAATGTGGAGTATGTTAGTTGTTCTTCCTAAGTTTGTTTGGGGTCTTACAGGTGACACAAAAAGAAAGCGGGGAGCCAGTGTTGTTTAGCCACATGTGGACCCCATTGATGGTGACTTGCCTGCCAATGAGGATGAGCTGGCTCGCACTGGTGAGTGGGTGGCTTCCTACTTTTGTAATTCTTGTGAACATTTCATCATGGTGTTTGTGATGATTTTTTCTTTGTTTTGTGCTCCTGCATAGAGACTTTTCCTTCATCTACATCTACTTTGAAGCTTCCCCTTTCGTCCGTTTTTTTGAGGGAGTGCACTACATGCTTTGATGATGCCTCTCCGTGCATGGCTATGACTGGGGACTACATTATGATCGACAAATCTTTTGATAGTGGTCAGAGAGACCCTATATACACATGCATCCACGAGTTCTTCACATTGGAGAATAGCCCTATGAGTGGTGTGCACACTAGGAAAGGGAAGCAGGTCCCATGGGCAGCAGACTTTGTTTTGTTGGACATCCCATTTGGAGGGAGTCTCGACGCGAATCCACAGGGGCCTCCATGGGATCTGCTCATAGAGGGCCATGTCCAATACAGTCTGTCTTTGATGGCTGTTTCTCTTTTAGATAGTGGTTGGTTGGTGGTGGTGTCCTACATGGCAGGTTAGAGCTTTCCTTGAAATCAATTTTCTGTTCGCCAATTACTTGTTGTAGGATCCAACTTAGTCAAGAGGTTTGTGCAAGAGAGATCATGGGGTGGATTGAGCGCTACTGTCACGAGTATATGACTTGGAGATTTGGCAATGGATTGTGGTATTCCATCACTCGGCATAAGGTTACATTGAACAAGACGCCGCAACATGATAGAGGTAATGTGAGTTGCTCTTTTAATTCCCTATGTCAGTGTGTCGCTATTTCTATGGTGTTATGTAACTAGATTATATTGCATGGTTGAGTTTATACATGTTTCTTGAATGGAAACGCAGTTTTAGACTTCCATGATGTACCTTATTTGCAAAAAAGAGAGATGTTTGCACCCACTTTCACTCTAGCAACAAGCAGACCATTGTTTGAGGCATTGAGAATGGGAGCCATGGACTCATGTGTTATGCATTACCTGCCATTGAGTGAGCACACTATCAGTAGTGGAGGATTAGAGCATCGAGGTGGGCTAGAGATAAGCCATACATTTATGTCATTCTTCTTGAAGTTGCTTTGTCATCCACAGGTTATTGTGCTAGAGTTAGGGTGTGGCACAACACCCTCTCTAAAGGCATGCGTCCATTGAGGGTGATCATGTGTTTCATTGGACATAGATGATGCCATCATCTCCAGCTACGTAGATCCGTACTTGCAAAGCTACACCAGTGCAGGCTCTTCTTCGCGGATGATGGTGGATAATCTCTTTGAGGATGAGATCGATGCTCGTGCGAGGGTGAACCCCTATGATGACTAGTGAGCTTTGGCAGTCCCTCTGTGACTTCGTTTACTCCTTTTTGCTACATTTGAGATGGAACTTTTTTACTAGACAGACATTCCCATTGTTCATTTTTGTGTCTTTATCTTTGTTATATGGAGTGTTCCTTGTTCACTATATGTGGCAATGGATGACTATTTTTGTGATGTGTTTTGTGTATTTGACTTGTCCTTTAGCATAAGTAGTTTGGATATAGGCACTTAATTTTATATCAAAATTAGTGATGTCCTTTCTATCACTCTCTTTTTTGTTATTCGATTGAAATGGAATTAATAAATATACCCTTAACCTTTTGAGATTCATTGCAGGCTTTGTATTATTGATATGTGTGCTTTTGTTGTCATTGTAGTGCATTACCCTCTTATGCAGAGGTTACATCTCAAAGAATGGTTGCTGACAAGAAGTATAAAAGGATGTCATGAGCATGTCATCGAGCATCATGCTTTTATGTGGATGATGAGTGTGAGGAGGGTTAGATAGTGTGCTAACAACCATCCTCTCGAATGATTTGTTTGTTGTCTTTGATGTCATGGCATCTACACTTTAAATTTCATTTGGTTTTTATTTGATGCATGGCTCTTGCATGTGCTCGTAGATTGTCAATACGAGTCAATGCTTGTAAAACACATGCTTATAGGGTGAGAAAGCATTTATTTCTTTGTCTATTTTTTGCTCTATTTTTGTGCTTTGAGTATGTTACGTGATTCACCTTTTATGGATGCATGTTGATTTGAGAAGACTAAAATGATTTTAAAATATATTATGAAGACTAAAATGATCTAGAGTGTAATAGGGTTTTTGCCGTCGCTCGAGTTTGGGGCTTGCTCGATTTTGTTTGCTCGGTGTATTGTAAAACTCCTAAATAAGGAGGGCCCTTTATTTGTATTGATCACCAAATCCTTCCTTAATGAAGCTCATACATTAGTAATTCTCATCTCTAGACATGTTTTTTGTTCTCTTCTCTAGATGTAGAGTGGAGGAGATCCCTTGTATAGTTATTTTTACCCTAAATAATCAAGTGTGTTAGTAGTTCTCATCTTTAGCCATGTTTTTTGTTCACTTCTCTAGATGTAGAGTGGAGGAGAGCCCTTGTATAGTTATTTTTACCCTAAATAATCAATTGTATTTGTGTGTAGTATTCTCTTTTAAAAGTCAAGTCTTAGCTTGTACATACTTTAGCTCAATATCATCATGGATGTGATAGTTAACGATTGGGTTTATGTATGGTTTGAAATAGCATTACTTGTGCAAGATAGGGCTATTGATAGGTGTTGAGAGATTTGGAATGGTTTCTTATTCCATCCCTAGAGGGATTTTGGATCCACTCCCTCAATCAAAATTATGTGGTGCATAAAATTTTGTCTAAATCACAGAGGCACTGGGATGCTAGGCAACATAGTATGTTTAAAAGAATTTGGATGCTTGGTAGATTGTTGTCCGAGTGTTCAAGTGGATCTCGTTTGTCTAGATCTTCCATGGGAGCAAGTTTATCCATGTTCTTAGACTACTCTCTTTCTCCCTTTGCTGCCAAACTTCCATGGAACCTCCACACACAATGCCCTAAACGGATCATCACTTCGGCATGTGGTTTTCGGGCATATGTGGGCTACCGTGGAGGCCAAAGAAAAGGTTCTTTCTTTTTTCCACATTGGTGGTAGTGGGGGTCCAATGTTCACCACCATGTAAGGTCCATAGGCGTCTAGGTAATCCACTCCTTTTCTCAACATGTTGGATTTAATTTATGCTTACTTCATGTCCTTTCGGGCATTCTCATGCTCCACTCCATTTTTTCAATTATTTTCCTATAATTGGAGCTCAAGTGCAAGTTTCTCTTATTACTTCTTGGAAAAAAATGTTGCTTCTATTTGATCTCTCTATAGGAATGGGTGAGTCTTGACCAAAACTTTGTATTCCTTGTTCTCTTTGCTTTTAGCTTCTTAAACCATTCTTGGAAGTTTGTGGTCATTATGTCCTTGGCCCTAAATTCTATTAAAAAATGGAGGGATACTTTTGCTCATTCCTTGAGGGTGACTATTTGTGCTTCTAGCTTTTTTATTTTATCTTTCTTTACTAGTTCTAATAGGGAAGTATTTTATCTAAGCTTTTTTCTTAGTCCTTGAGTTCTCTTTTCCATAACTCCCTCTTGGGGGGGTCACTCATAAATATGTAAGCGTAACATGTGGGTTCAACAGAAGGAATTTTTAAAATCCTTTTTTAACACATTTTTTACATACAAAAGGGTACCATTAAAAGAGGGTATTCACAGATTGAATATAAAAATGGTGTGTTTTATTCATGAAAAATTCAAAGATTAGGGGTTTTTAAACTAGGCCTTAAACGCACGTGATATAGAGGGTTTACAAATAGTGAACCCCTCGAGAACTCCAATTGCATTCATTGCATCTATCTTGCATTTCATGTTTATTAATCTATGTATATCCTTGTTTTGTTACTCTTCATATTCTTTGTTTTGTTGCTCATAGTCTGCATTGAGTAGTTTGACCGTTGTTTGTTCATCTTCTTTGGTCTTCAAGGCTTTAATCAATAGTATAGATTATTATTGGTCTCACCAAGTGATTGGTTCCAACACTCAATAGGTTTCCCCTCTTGCTAAGAAGGCAAGACTTATTCTAGATCTACCTTAAGTAAGGATCCTTTGGTTGAATTGGTTCAATGAGTGAAGGAACAACAAAACCTATAGAAATGGGAGTGGCCTTGCTGCAATCCTTTGAGCCCTAGATTCCTCAACTGGCTTAGTAAACACTACTTTTAACCTTGTAAAAAGGATATATTTCAACCAACCTATCTTTATGTGAAGCTCTAGTGAAGAAGAAACAAAAGGTGAAGGAGGAGGACCTCAAGGTTTACTCCCTCACGAAGTGCTCAAGATTTGCTCCCTTTGAAAGTTCTCAAAACTAATGACTAAAGATTTATGAAAATTAAGACATGTAGTTTTTGTAGTACTATTGAGTACCATTGGGGAGCCTAAGTATTCCACAAAAAACTCAACCAAGCACCACACGTAGTGCAAGTATGAGTCCCACCTTAGAGAAAGGAAGAGTCCCACATTCTCAAGGAGTCAATTCTTTATAGAACCAAGTTCTAGTTTCTCTTCATTCAGACAAGGAACAAGAAACATGGGGAAGGGTAAAGAGCCAATGATAGGGATTACCTCAAACCCAAGGGCTCCTCAAAATCCAATGATAGGGAATACTTCAAACCGATGGGCTCCTTAAAAGGATTCATATAATGTTTACTCAAATGATACAATCCTACTACCTCAAAGCTTGGTGAACAACCAAAACTTGTGGGGAAAGAGATTTAACCTCAAAAGCAAGTAGCTAAAGAGCCTGGGAGATCGTGACATGCACTTAAGACTACACTAGCCTGTATGAGCAAGAACAAGAGGTAGAAAAGAAGAAGACCTCAAAGAGAAAGTGGCACGATGGTCTTCTCCATGATCTTGCATGGTGATGGTGATGGCTATGGCATAATACCTAAGTAATAAGAGGAAGCCAAGGGAATCCCACCTGTAAGATTCCTCCCTCTAGCTTCTTTTGAGGTGTAAAGGTGTAAGAACCTCCCCTTCTATTCTTATAATCATTCCCCTCTCTGAAATAGAAGAAAGATCTTGTTTTAACCTGTTTTGACCTACTAGAGAGAGAAAATATCTAGAGAGAGGTAATTCAAAATTGAGATATCTTTGGATAAAAAAATTCTCCTAGTGTCTAAAATGGATTCCCCTCAAAACAAAAGTTCAAAATGAACTTTCCAATGTGCATTTAATTGAAAATGGTATAAGGGACCTTAGCCTAAGGGTCCAGATTTTCAAAAAAATTTGGATTATGGTCCAATTAAGGTTCCAATGGGCCAATTGGATTAATCCAAGTGTTGGGATGAGATAAATCTAAAGAATAAAAGAAAATGCACTATGGTTTCACTCTTCTCTTTAACATTACATGCTCGCTTAACATCATACCATGCCCCTACTTACTCAAATCCTCACATAAGATGAAGAGTTGATTGAGTACAAGGTTTATTAGTTAAAAATTAAGAGATATTACTAAAAAAATAAGATATTTTAGAGAAATGATGTATTTTTGAAACCTTGGTAAGGAAATGGGGACTCTTGACGTAGATGCCTTTTTCACATGCACGGAGGGGTTTTTTAATTCAAAAAAATGTGATATTTTTATCTCTCCTCTCTCTTGGATCAAACTAAATAAAAAAGGGAGCCAAACTGGTCCAAATAATGGGCCAATTGGATTAATCCAAGTGTTGGGATGAGATAAATCCAAAGAATAAAAGAAAATACCCAAAAATGAGTAAATGCTCACATAAGATGAAGAGTTGACTGTGTACAAGGTTTATTAGTTAAAAATTAAGAGATATTACTAAGAAAATGAGATATTTTGAAGAAATGATGTATTTTTAACACCTTGGTAAGAAAAGGGGGACTCTTGAGGTAGGCACCTTTTTCACATGTGTGGAGGGGTTTTTTAATTTAAAAAAAAGTGATATTTTTATCTCTTAATTTTGATTTTATGCATAGAAAGATGCATAAAGAAATTTATTTTTATTTCAAAAGTGTTATTCTCATCAATTTTGATTTTATGCATAGAAAGATGCATAAAGATTTTTTTTTTCAAAAGAGTTATTCTCATTAATTTTGATTTTATGTATAGAAAGATTTATAAAGAAATTTATTTTTATTTCAAAAGTGTTATTCTCATCAAATTTTGAATTTATGCATAGAAAGATGCATAAAGAAATTTATTTTTATTTCAAAAGAGTTATTCTCATCAATTTTGATTTTATGCATAGAAAGATGCATAAAGAAATCTATTTTTATTCCAAAAGTGATATTCTCATCAATTTTGATTTTTTGCATAGAAAGATGCATAAAGAAATTTATTTTTATTTCAAATGAGTTATTCTCATTAATTTTGATTTTATGCATAGAAAGATGCATAAAGAAATTTATTTTTATTTCGAAAGTGTTATTCCCCCTAAAATTAAATTTATGCATAAATAGATGCATAAACAGATTTTTATAAAAGTGTTATTTTCCACTGAAGTTGGTCTTATGCATAAATAGATGCGTAAAGAATCTTTATATCAAAAATAAGAATTGTCTTACATTCTATAAATAGATGTGATATGAATCACATAGATGAGAATGAAAAGAGAATGGATGTGATGAGAATAGAAGTGATGAGAATGAGAGGTAAATAGATGTTATGAGATGTGATGTGAATCAGATAAATGTGAATGAATAGATGAGATGTGATGTCATGTCATGTGAATCAGGATGTAAATGAATGATATAGGATATGAATGAATGTGTTAACATGTGAATCGAGATGTGAATCAGATAAATGTGAATGAATAGATGAGATGTGATGTCATGTGAATCAGGATGTAAATGAGTGATATAGGATGTGAATGAATGTGTTAGCATGTGAATCAGGATGTGAATGAATGATATGGGATGTGAATGAATGTTTTAGCATGTGAATCGAGATGTGAATGAATGATATAGGATGTGAATGAATGTGATAGCATGTGAATCGGGATGAGATTGAATGGTATGGGATGTGATGTCATGTGAATTGGATGTGAATGAATGATATGGGATGTGAATGGATGTGATGTCATGTGAATCGGGATGTGAATGAGTGATATGGGATGTGAATGGATGTGATGGGATGTGAATCGGGATAGATGTGAATGAATGTGATGTGGTCTGAATAGGATGTGATGTGAGCGAATGTGATGTGGTCTGAATAAGATGTAATGTGAGTGGATGTGATGTGGTCTAAATGAGATGTGACATGAGTGAATGTGATGTTGTCTGAATGAGATGTGACGTGAGTGAATGTGATGTGGTCAGAATGAGATGTGATGTGAGTGAATGTTATGTGGTCTGAATAAGATGTGATGTGAGTGAATGTGATGTGGTCTGAATGACATGTGACGTGAGTGAATGTGATGTGGTCTAAATGCGATGCGATGTGAGTGAATGTGATATGGTCTGAATGGATGAGATGTGAATGAATGTGATGTGATGAGATGTGGATATGGGTAAATGCGAGTGGATGAGATCTGATGAGGATATTTGAGGAAAGAAGTGATGAGATGAAAAATGATGTGAATGGGAATTTAAATGAAATGAATGTGGATTGATGTGTGGATAATGTGGATTGATGTGAATGGATGTATGGATAATGTGGAGTGATGTGTGGATAATGTGGATTGATGTGGATGCATGTATGGATGATGTCGATTGACTTGTGGATTGATGTGGATGCATGTATGGATGATGTCGATTGACTTGTGGATTGATGTGGATGGATGTTTGGAAGATGTGGATGGATGTGTGGATAATGTGGATTGATGTGGATGGATGTATGGATGATGTGGATTGATGTGGATGGATGTATGGATGATGTGGATTGATGTGTGGATGATGCGATTGGATGTGATGTGATTTGATGTGGGAATGATGTGATGTGATAGGGATCGATGAAGAAAAAAAAATTATGGAAAGATGAGAAAAGATGGGGACTAATGTGAAAGGATGTGGAGTGATGAGAAAAGATGGAAATATTACTGGAACTGTATTTGTATGTGAAATCTATTTTTAAATGACTGTTTTATGTCAAGAATGTTGGGGAAGCATTTTGACCGTCTTGTGAATGAGGTTGTGGAGACCTATCTGTTAAAGTTACAATTGCTGGGACGGAAACAGAGGACGTCTCGCATAGCAAGGTCGACCGAGGTCTTGACCAGCCTCGGTTCGATTCAAATGGTGAGCTTCTGGTACGGTGGATAAGGGACCAAGGAAGTGGCCTATGAGTCAAGCGCTAGGTGACCTACAAATGATCCTAAAGGGTGCTGACCATACGATGTTCGGGCTCTGGGTCGCCAAAGATACCCACAAGTACATTGGGGAAGATATTGAATAAGGAGTAAGAGTTTTCTAAATTCGGGCATGGATTTGGTTGATTGACCTTGCTGGTCCTCAACGGATGAGTCCATGGCTCTTTTATATGGATCCGTTGGTTGATCTTGCTGATCTTCAATGGAGATTCCATTTGATATGTGAATATATTGCCGGTTACTACTATGAGCTAGGAACTATCGAAAAGGCCCCTGAGTGGATAGGTGGTGAGCGTTCTGGTTGCCAATGATGCCATAGGTACACCGATGAAGGAATGATTGGAAATAAAGATTTAACTAGAGATTTTGAGGATTCTGATCAGTGACACAATGGTTTCATTAAATGATTGTTTTTAAAGATAGCTGATTCTGTGAAAAAGGCAATTTCATATTGGGTGTGTAAGTGGTATGACTAGTTTTAAGTTTGCATGAATATCCGGCTAGGGGGCCTGGGAACTCTTTTCCGTGGTACCCGGGACAAAACCTAGCCAAATTCTTAATTGGATCCCATCACTACAGTGGTTGGGTGGTTGGCTAACCCATGGGACTAGATGGGGTTAGGCTGGACTGATGGATCCCTAAAATGTGACTCAATTCTGTTATGGTACGATAGATGAAGTAAATCCCGGATAAAAATTGTTCTATGGAAAAGAATCAACGGCTGTGCCTCTCAATGAGGAAAAAAGCGTTGGTCTCTATGATCCAGGTGTAATCTTTTCCTTGATCTGACTTTGATACTACGGGTTTAGTCAGATCAGTTCAGTTAGTTAAGGCTTTTGACTACGTTAGAGAAAAGTTATCCTGGAGGAATCGCCCATGCTTTCTGGGCAAGGGAAGTTTTTTCGGGTTCAGTTTTGGAAGAACCGATGGATTAGTCTTTTGTCCGGATATCCGTAGGTGAGTCCCCGAGTGTGGGACCCTGCCCCACACAAGAAGTGCTACTTCCGCTGCTACTAGCACCCCTGAATTCATTGCGCAGTGGGAACAGAGATCTTACAGCTGGTATCAGAGCTATTTGGCTAAAGTGGATCAACCGACAAGCCAAGAATGTCATAAATTTATGAAGAAGGAGTAAAAGGTTGGAATTGTGTGATGAAACTCATACAAGTTGATATTCAGAATGAAATTCCTAAATTGATAATTGGGTCTTCAGATGAAAGTACTGCAATTATATGGAATCCCTAACTTGCTTGAGGCCTAGACATGATGGTATTTACCTTATAGTTTCAAGGACCGTGACTACCCGTATATACCGAGGATATAACTACAACTCTTTACTGGCAATATATACGGGTAAATCTAAGATCTTGAAATTATAAGCTAAAATGCTATCCAGATGATGAATTCGAATGTGGTTGATATGATTTTAAATTCTGGTTGAGAACTGATGAGTTGATTTGGATTCTGATTGAAAAATGAAGATTCCTGAATTTTGGTTGAAATGTAATAAACTAAGCAAAACCACAATGAGGATGAATGGGACGAGTCCCTGTGATGATGTTCGTAGCTGGAATGATGTTAATGACTTCAGCAAATCACTATGAGATTAGTGGATTGTGCTGGCAGATTGCTGCTCTTAACACTTGACCTAGTGGATCAAGTTAAGGGATGTCAAATTAAAAATCTGTATAATTGAAAATTTCCATGAAGGACTGTTCAGATAGAAATTTCGGTCTAATGGACCATTATCGTGATAAGGATTTGAATGTTACGATCTGAGTGAATTATTATCTGATGATGATTTTATATAAGGGATCTTTATCCCAGGATTCTGTTGGGTTCACCAGACTACTATAAGGAACCCCAGAATCAGTTGGATCTTAAGGAAAAGAGTTCTCCTCTAATTTTGCGAGATGAGGACATCTTGCATTTTTTAAGTGGGGTAGAATGTAAGATTCCTCCCTCCGGCTTTTGAGGTGTGCTGGTGTAAGAACCTCCCCTTCTAATCTTATAATTATTCCAGTCTCTGAAATAAAAGAAAGATCCTGTTTTACCCTGTTTTGGCCTAGAGAGAGAGAAAATGTCTAGAGGGCGGTAATTCAAAATTGAGATATTTTTGGATATAAAAATCCTCCTAGTGTCTAAAATGGTTTCCCTGCAATTGGAATAAATTGAAAGCAGGTAAAAAGGACCTTAGCCTAAGAGTCCAGATTTTTTGAAATTCTTGAATTAAGGTTCCTATGGACCAATTAGATTAATCCAAATGTAGGGAGGAAATAAATGAAAGAATAAAAGAAAAATCCCTCAAAAATGAGAAAATACTCACATAAGATGAAGAGTTGACTAAGGACAAGGTTATTAGTTAAAAAAGAAGAAATATTTAGAGGAAATGATGCATTTTTGACACCTCAGTGTGGGGAATTCCCCTCATGAAGGATGCACCTATTTCACATGTGTGGATGAGTTTTAAACTCACAAATAATGAGATATTTTCATCTCTCCTATCTCTTGTTCAACTAGATCCAAAAAGTAAGCTAAACTGACCAAAAAATGGTCAAAAATTGACCAAATTGATTCGGAAAATTCTAGAATCAATTTGCTTGGTTAGAGGCTCACTTTTTCCTATAAATAGAAGCCTCCCCCTTTGTAAAGGTTAATAGTGTTTTATGCACTATTACTCTACTCCTCCCCATAGCCAAAAACTGTGAATTCAAAAGATGTATAAAGAAATTTATTTTTATTTCAAAAGAGTTATTCTCATCAATTTTGATTTTATGCATAGAAAGATGCATAAAGAAATTTATTTTTATTTCAAAAGAATTATTCTCATGAATTTTGATTTTATGCATAGAAAGATGCATAAAGAAATTTATTCTTATTTCAAAAGAGTTACTCTCATGAATTTTGATTTTATGCATAGAAAGATGCATAAAGAAATTTATTTTTATTTCGAGAGTGTTATTCTCATCAATTTTTATTTTATGCATAGAAAGATGCATAAAGAAATTTATTTTTATTTCAAAAGTGTTATTCTCATCAATTTTGAATTTATGCATAGAAAGATGCATAAAGAAATTTATTTTTATTTCAAAAGAGTTATTCTCATCAATTTTGATTTTATGCATTGAAAGATGCATAAAGAAATTTATTTTCATTTCAAAAGAGTTATTCTCATCAATTTTGATTTTATGCTTTAGAAAGATGCATAAAGAAATTTATTTTTTTTCAAAAGAGTTATTCTCATCAATTTTGATTTTATGCATAGAAAGATGCATAAAGAAATTTTTTTTAATTGCAAAAGAGTTATTCTCATTAATTTTGATTTTATGCATAGAAAGATGCATAAATAAATTTATTTTTATTTCAAAAGAGTTATTCTCATAAAAAATGAATTTATGCATAGAAAGATGCATAAAAGATTTATTTTTATTTCGAAAGTGTTATTCTCCTTAAAATTGAATTTATGCATAAACGGATTTTTATAAAAGTGTTATTTTCCACTGAAGTTGTTCTTATGCATAAATAGATGCGTAAAGAATCTTTATATCAAAAATAATAATTCTCTTACATTCTATAAATAGATGTGATATGAATCAGATAGATGAGAATGAATAGAGAATGGATGTGATGAGAATAGAAGTGATGAGAATGAGAGGTAAATAGATGTGATGAGATGTGCTGTGAATCAGATAAATGTGAATGAATAGATGAGATGTGATGTCATGTGAATCAGGATGTAAATGAATGATATAGGATGTGAATGAATGTGTTAGCATGTGAATCGGGATGTGAATGAATAGATGAGATGTGATGTCATGTGAAATGAATGATATAGGATGTGAATGAATGTGTTAGTATGTGAATCGGGATGTGAATGAATGATATAGCATGTGAATGAATGTGTTAGCATGTGAATTGGGATGTGAATGAATGATATAGGATGTGAATGAATGTGATAGCATGTGAATCGGGATGAGAATGAATGGTATGGGATGTGAATGGATGTGATGTCATGTGAATTGGGATGTGAATGAATGATATGGGATGTGAATGGATGTGATGTCATGTGAATCGGGATGTGAATGAATGATATGGGATGTGAATGAATGTGATGGGATGGGATGTGAATGGATGTGATGGGATGTGAATGAATGTGATGTGGTCTGAATACGATGTGATGTGAGTGAATGTGATGTGGTCTGAATAAGATGTAATGTGAGTGGATGTGATGTGATCTGAATGAGATGTGATGTGAGTGGATGTGATGTGATGTGGTCTGAATGAGATGTGACGTGAGTGAATGTGATGTGGTCTAAATGAGATGTGACATGAGTGAATGTGAGGTGGTGTCTGAATGAGATGTGATGTGAGTGAATGTGATGTGGTCTGAATGAGATGTGATCTGAGTGAATGTGATGTGGTCTGAGTGAATGTGATGTGGTCTGAATGAGATGTGATCTGAGTGAATGTGATGTGGTTTGAATGAGATGTGACGTGAGTGAATGTGATGTGGTCTAAATGCGATGTGATGTGAGTGAATTTGATATGGTCTGAATGGATGAGATGTAAATGAATGTGATGTGATGAGATGTGGATATGGGTAAATGGGAGTGGATGAGATCTAATGAGGATATGGGTAAATGGGAGTGGATGAGATCTAATGAGGATATTTGAGGAAAGAAGTGATGAGATGAAAAATGATGTGATTGGATGAGAATGGGAATTTATATGAAATGAATGTGATTGGATGAAAAATGATGTGATTGGAAGAGAATGGGAATTTATATGAAATGAATGTGGATTGATGTGGAGTGATGTGTGGATAATGTGGATTGACATGAATGGATGTATGGATGATGTGGATTGATGTGTGGATAATGTGGATTGACGTGAATGGATGTATGGATGATGTGGATTGATGTGTGGATAATGTGGATTGATGTGGATGGATGTATGGATGATGTGGATTGACCTATGGATTAATGTGGATGGATGTATGGAAGATGTGGATGGATGTGTGGAAAATGTGGATGGATGTATGGATGATGTGGATTGATATGGATGATGTGGATGGATGTATGGATGATGTGGATTGATGTGTGGATGATACGATTGGATGTGATTTGATGTGGGTTGATATGGATGATGTGGATTGATATGGATGATGTGGATGGATGTATGGATGATGTGGATTGATGTGTGGATGATGCGATTGGATGTGATTTGATGTGGGAATGATGTGTGGATGATGCGATTGGATGTGATTTGATGTGGGAATGATGTGATGTGATAGGGATCGATGAAGAAAAAAAATTGTGGGAAGATGAGAAAAGATGCGGACTAATGTGAAAGGATGTGGAGTGATGAGAGAAGATGGAAATGTTGTTGGAACTGTATTTGTATGTGAAATTTGTTTTTAAAGACTGTTTTATGTCAAGAATGTTGGGGAAGCATTTTGATCGTCTTGTGAATGAGGTCGTGGAGACCTATTTGTTAAAGTTGCAATTGCTGGGACGGAGAGTCAACGGAGGACGTCTAACGTAGCAAGGTCGACCGAGGTCTTGACCAGCCTCGGTTCGATTCAAATGGTGAGCTTCTGGTACGGTGGATGAGGGACCAAGGAAGCGGCCTATGAGTGAAGCGCTAGGTAACCTACGAAGGATCCTAGAGGGTGCTGACTATACGGTGTTCGCCGAAGATACCCACAAGTACGCCGGGGAAGATATTGAATAAGGAGTAAGACTTGTTTTGAATTCGGGCATGGACCTGGTTGATTGACCTTGCTGGTCCTCAACGGATGAGTCCATGGCTCTTTTATATGGATCCATTGGTTGATCTTGCTGATCTTCAATGGAGATTCCATTTGATATGTGAATATATTGCTGGTTACTATGAGCTAGGAACTATCGAAAAGGCCCTTGAGTGGATAGGTGGTGAGCGTTCTAGTTGCCAATGATGCCATAGGTACACTGATGAAGGAATGATTGGAAATAAAGATTTAACCAGATATTTTGAGGATTATGATCAGTGACACAATGGTTTCAATAAATGATTGTTTTTAAAGATAGCTGATTCTGTGAAAAAGGTAATTTCATATTGGGTGTGTAAGTGGTATGACTAGTTTTAAGTTTGCATGAATATCCGGCTAGGAGGCCTGAGAACTCTTTTCCGTGGTACCCGGGACAAAACCTAACCAAATTCTTAATTGGATCCCATCACTACAGTGGTTGGGCGGTTGGCTAACCCATGGGACTGGATGGGGTTAGGCTGGACTGATGGATCCCTAAAATGTGACTCAATTCTCTTATGGTACAATAGACGAAGTAAATCCCGGATAAAAATTGTTCTATGGAAAAGAATCAACGGCTGTGCCTCTCAATGAGGAAAAAAGCATTGGTCTCTATGATCCAAGTGTAATCTTTTCCTTGATCTGACTTTGATACTACGGGTTCGGTCTACGGGTTCGGTCAGATCAGTTCAGTTAGTTAAGGCCTTTGACTACGTTAGAGAAAAGTTATCCTTGAGGAATCGCCCGTGCTTTCCGGGCAAGGGAAGTTTTTTCGGGTTTGGTTTTGGAAGAACCGATGGATTAGTCTCTTGTCCGGATATTCGTGGGTGAGGCCCCAAGTGTGGGACCCTGCCCCGCGCAAGAAGTGCTACTTCTGCTGCTAGCACCCCTGAATTCGTTGCGTGGTGGAGATAGGATCTTGCAAGATGCATCGAGATTCAAAACTTGCAAGTACACATAATGCATGTGTTTGCAGGGGAGGTATGCCTCATGTTTTTCTTCCCTCTTCTAAAAATCAGGACATGAGTAGGCTGGAAACTCTACGAGTGTCACCACATAATGTACCCCAGCTGCACGGGACCCCTCAGTGCTCACATGAAACATGTGAAACTCATTACATATGACAATATCTTCTCTTGCAATGGTAGAAACAAGTGAGCGTCCCTTTTGCACATTCTCTTGAAATTCTTTAGTAAGCTTTGAAGGCCAACACACCACCTTTGCACCTTGATACTTAGGTCCAAATGAGCTTAGGACCTTTGGTGTCAATCCCACCCTTGTACTCATTCTGGTAGTGGTTTTTGATTCTAGCAAGAAGCCAGCCCTTTCAAGACCGGCCACCTCAACCAATGAGACATTTGTTCGTTCAACAACATGCCACACTCTCAGGTGCTGGACCAGGGGGAGCTATGACCCATGTTGTGTCCACATTGTAGCAATGTGTGCTTGTAGAAGCACAAAACCATACAAACCCCTCATGCACTCTACCAGGTGCAATTGTGGATTCAAGGTAGACACGACGACCCCAAGAGTATGGTGCTAGTGCACCTCTCTCAGGAGTCACTCTTGAATGATTAATTAATGCACCACATCGTTGTTTTATTTCTTCGAGCAGGCCAAAACAAGTGACATTGGACTCGGCATCCACTCTACAAATTCATAGCCCACAATGTCCTTGCTATTTCTCTCTCCTTGATAATGGTTACGGGGCTTTCTGGCACATTCACACTTGTGCTCTATCTTTTGTTCACCATGCATGTCACATACTCCGGCCTATGGGTATCATTGTCAAGAACTACTCCCGATGTTGACAAAGTAGGCTGTTTAGGCCGCACTAACCTCTCCTCTTGCATAGCCTTCTCACCTTGAATACCAACTTCAGCTATTGCAACAATCAACCTCTTTACAGAGGATGACCCTTCTTGTCTCATGAGAAATCAGTCCTTGATCTCTTGCAATCCAGGTCAACTTCTTGTGTACCCTCCCACCAAGTGAGCATTACTATGGGCACTCTGAAGCATAGCCACAGTGAGATCCACTGTAGTTGCTTCGTACAATGACAATTGTTTTCTATTTCCAACAGCAACCCTCATCCCTCTGCACAAGGATGGTTGTGAAATCCCATATGAATTGCACACCTGGTATATATTTCTTGATCTCTAGGCATACAGTAATATATCACAGCTAGACATTGTTGCACACATGTTGGAGGGAGCTTACAATGACGACAGAGAAGAGATCCATTACCAATAGTAACTTCACCGTAGGAGGAGCCTTCCTCAATTTAGCAACCCAATGTGCTTCATTTATAGTGGAATAAGATAGTATATGAGGGTAATCAACATTATAGCATCGCAAATGACTAACACAATGGCTCAACACACACAGCTCCTGGAAAGCAATCACATCTGCATGTAGCATACTCTACCCAAACATGACCATCACACCTATGCTCCATTCCAGTCATTGGGGAAGACATTTTGGCAGGAGGCAGCTCAAATGCGATGTATCCATCATATGTAGCTGGCAACTCATCAACAATAACTATTTTTGTTGCACTTTAGTATGCAACATGAAGGTTGTTGCGTTTGGTTTAATTCAAAGAAGATCAAATACACTCTGTGTAGATGAAGAAGGTCCACCCTCCAATGAAGGGACCTCGGGGTGTGCGCGCGTGGATGCTGTGCTATGCGAGAGAGGAGATGAAGGAGAAGAGGAACACACAGAATGTGGGTGGGGAGACCTCAAAGTGGCAACCTCCTATACACACTATAGTATATATATGTATAAGGTACAATCATCAGTGGTGGGCGCCCGCCCAGGGCATGGGTGGTCGGGCAAAGGCAATGCGCCTCTGACCCCAACAACCTCCCACTCAGAGGCGAATGTGTCGCTGAATAAGAGAACCTAGTCTAATGACTAATGTACAAGACTGATGAGTGAGAACCACACTCCAATGCCCACAGATGGTCTATAATCGTGTGCATCCGGCTGTCCTGCTCCCGTGACATACCACACACGTCCTGCAAGTATGTATGCAATACCTGCATAACTCCCCCATGCGCTATGCCAACATCAGTCATCGAAAGACTGATAGCAAATGCTCCCACTGCAGCTGCAATATCCGGTCTCAAGATCAACATCTTGTACATGAGACCACCAAATGTTGATGCAACACTAGCTAAACCTGCTAGCCGTACTGAACATGCATCAACATGAATGTCCCTGGCAATAGGCATCTCTGGTTGACTAGGCATGTCAACCCCATGCATCTCCTGAGTGTCTACAAAAGACGCATAATCTTGCTGTGCAACCTCAGAGCAAGCCTGCTGCTCTAGGTGTCTAGTCAAAGACGAATCCTGCACAACAAAATCCTCATTCTCACTGTCAAACATAGTGAGGAATGACTGCATAATAGCTGACTCTGGGATGGTCGTCACCTTCCTGACATCCATCAGGACGACTGGATCCACATGTCCTGAGATAACCATATCAACCTCTAGCATGAGCATATCAAAGTCAGACTGTGTCACAGATGCCGCATCAACATCTATACTAGCAGTCAAGTCAATCCTGTCAATCTGTGTTTGTAGGGAATAGACCCGCTCTACCTCTGTATGCACAAACTCTGACAAATGCTGTGTCTCACTAGAGCAATCCCGCTCTACCTCTGCACCTGCAGATATATCCTGCACAGCATCATGCTCAATCTTGAGCATCTCAAGAAATGACTGCATCACAGCTGATGTCTCAGCATCCATGTCTGACGTCTCATCCTACTGTGACTCACTAGAGCTAACCTGCTCTAACTCTCCATGCATAGACTCTTGCACAAATATCTCCTGTCATGTCTCACTAGAGCTAACCTGCTCTACCTTTGTCTCCACAGAGTCTACTGACATGTCATTTGCGAGTATGCTTCAGTATGTCTCCTGAGCATACTGGAGCGTACTCGCAAATGAGACACGTCTCGTCTTTCGCTCCTCACATATCAGTAACACAATCGAGACTATGCCGTCTCATACCTGATCCACGTGCATAGGGTAAAGCATGCCAACCCTGGCACCTCTCACAATGACCAGCAAACCCAAATGCATCATAAAAGATCGCTCTCGAAGCGAAATCTGGCATCCACAATCTCTGAGCTGACCAACCGCCGAGATCAAACTCACTCTCAAGTCTGGTACATATCGCACATGTCACAGCAAATATGATGCACCACTCGGCAATGACAGTCTCACGTCTCCTGCACCAACTATGTCATGCACTGAACCATCAGACAAGTGCACACTGCCAAGCATTCCGCTAGAATAGCTACAAAACCACTCACAACATGATGTGACGTGAAACGTAGCATCCGCATCCAGCAACCACTGCGAAGGAAGTGCACAATCCGCATGCATAACAACATCTAGTGCATAACTCGAAGTAAATGTGACATCACCGTCACTCGTGTACTCACACACTGCATCTGCTCCCTCAACTGTCAAATCAACTGAGCTAATAGCATCAACAACTGCATCTCCGAGACAACCATGTCTCCTGTGCTATCGCATATGATGAAAACAATGCCGTCGAATGTGCCCTGAATGAATGACCACAATGCCAACATGTAACTTGTCGACGTATACGTGAATGCCTTTGTCTCATACGAGTCCTGGATGACTCAGATCCATCATACATCTCATGCAATCTCTGCCACAATGCTCTCGTAGAAGTCTCATGCATAACACGAGCAAAAATAGACTCCACAAGGTGCAAGCAGATCGTAGATAATGCCAGCTCATCTAGCTCCTGCCCACTGATCGTCAGACATACTAGAAGGTCTACTTGCATCACCACTCAATGGTCCATGCAACCCTCGCTGTGTCAATGCAGCAAGCATACACTCTCGCCATGCCGCAAAGTCTAACCCATCAAACATGCGCATCTGTGAGAGGTCACAATCTGATCGATCACCTGTCTCTGCCATGAGCACAACGTAGCAAACTAGAAGGCCAAATCGCTGTCCAAAAGCACCTGCCAATTGTCTACAAATATGGCAAAACCGAGATGCGAATCTATGAGACAATCTCTATGAAATCCTGTAATCCTGTGAGCGAATCGCCACGCTCACCCGTGAGCTAATCGCCAAGCTCACAATGTGTGGTATCGATGCATACACGCACTAATCTCCCACCTGCAAATAACACCGCACGTAAACCCTGAGTGCTATCGCAATCGCATCAACCAATGTGCATAAAACTCTTGGAAAAATTTCGCCAGAGTTTCGGTAGTATAACGGCTATAAACCCAATAACCAAGCAACTGCTTGTAAGCTCAAGACCATGAGCATCCAATACGCATCAAACCACACTCAATATACATGCATAAACCTCTGCAAATCTGTGTCCCAACCGCAGTACCTGTCTCTGAGCGTAACTCAAGCTCATGCGCATATATCCACAGTCACATACATGTGAGCAACGTAGCTCAAAATGTCTGCCAATCTGTAACGCAAACAAAAGACCTGCGACTAAAATCTGCTCACGTAGAGCATATGCACACAAAAGAGACCTGTAATGCTCACAAACGAGCAATGTGTACCGCAATCGCATACATGAGTCGAAGCATGTAGAGAAAACCTGTAAACTGGAGAGAAATCTGCCTGAGAGAGAACCCACTCAATGCATAAACCTACATTGAGCAAAAGCACTGACAAAATCTGTCAGCTATGCGTACCACATAGCCATACATGCGCGCAAGAGTAAATGAAGCGTCCAAGCACCTAGCACACACACAGACTCCTCGCGGCTACCAACGTTGTCCACGACGTCACGGCTCACCCCACAGCTTACCCGCTGCTGCGGAGCTCTTCACAGCTCAACACTATCCTATTTGCTCCAAGCTGGTCACGCTTCTTCTCTGCACTACTTGCTGCACAATGTGTTGTGCACTCTCTGCACAATTCTCCTACCTCAGCCGGCTGCACTCCTCTGCGCACTCTCCAGAGCACATTGTGGATAAGGCTGAGAAGAGGCGTTCCCACGCCAGCTATGCCACAAGCGCCGCCAAGGCTCCCGGCTCGCAGATCTGACTCCGCTCTTGCAGATCTACACTCGCAACAGCACCACAACTCTCAAAGCTCCACTGCGAGCTCCGTCCATCGCCGTTGCGACCACGCACACGTGCGTTGCACACATGCCGCACTCCACACTCTGATACCAGTTGAAGGGACCTAGGGGTGTGCACGGATGCTGTGCTGTGCGAGAGAGGAGATGAAGGAGAAGAGGAACACACAGAATGTGGGTGGGGAGACCTCAAAGTGGCAACCCCCTATACACACTATAGTATATATATGTATAAGGTACAATCATCAGTGGGCGCTTGCCCAGGGCATGGGCGGTCGGGCAAAGGCAATGCACCTCTGACCCCAACATCCAAAACCTTGTCATTGAGAGGCTTATCTGCATCAATAACCACAACTTTGTCAGTCTTTGCAACCGGTTGAAGCTTCACTTTATAGAAGGGTGTACTCTTTGCATCCATAACAAACCCTTCATCATCGTTTGAAAGCACCTGCGACTCAATTTTCACCCCCTCACCACCCACCAATGAAGCACGATAGAGGGCAAAAGCCATGCCTCCAATATCAAAGCGTTCTTTAATCTCATAACTTGCAATCTCATTGAGTCTTCTGGATGAACGTATGATAAGTTTTGAACCAACAACATGTCCGAATATAGTAATAGATCGTGAAATATTTGCCAATAGATGAGAATGCAATTACAACAACAACTTTAGCTTGAGGACTCTGAAGCACACAATGAGCTAATGATGGTTTTTCTTGGGATTTATTGTTTGCAAACCTTAAAAAACTCATGTATAATGGTTGTATTTTTGAAAGCTTTTTAATATTTTTTTGTATTAATTTTTGATGAGTATGCCTATCAAGCAATCAACACCAACATTTATATCATATACAATCGCCCTAGGATCTTCAACAACGTGAACGATAATTATGACCACTCAAGTTTAGGTGAATTTAGACCCCTGTCACACTTGCGTGCAGGGTGAGCTCAACCGGTTTGCAGGTGCCACCTTGGATGGGCTGAACCTATAGTAGGTGCCGCCTGGGGCGATGGTGGCCACTTGAATTTTTAATGCCATGTCATCAAACTTGGCCGCTTGAGGTGATGGTCACTTGAATTTTTGATGCCTAGTACTATCACTAGCAACTATTCTACTCTCTATTCTCCCTCCCTTCTCCCTCCCTCTCTGCTCGTCAAACACTACTCATCCGCGTCGTGCCTCTCTGCTCATCAAACTCTGTCAGTCTGCCTCTGCATTTGCCGGTCCTCCACTTGTACATCTGCGGCCCGGGTAAGTGGTGTTGTGTCTACAGTTGTAGTATTGCTATGTTATCATTGCACAGGAGGAGGAGGAGGACTCTCTCTACAAATAAGCATTGAAGAGGAGGAGGAGGACTCTCTCTGCCTGCTCGATTGTGCCAGCAGTGGCTCTTCCATAGCCTCTCTCTCTCTCTCTCTCTCTCTCTCTCTCTCTCTCTCTCTCTCTCTCTCTCTCTCTCTACCTGCTCAAAAGAGCCCACATCGACACTGGCTCTTTCTAACAGCAGGCAGAGAGAGAGAGAGAGAGAGAGGCTATGGAAGAGGAGAGAGAAAGGCTATGGAAGAGCCTCTGTTGGAACAATTGAGCAGGCAGAGAGAGTCCTCCTTCTCCTCTTCAATGCTTATTTGCTCCTCCTATTTTGCCCTCGGAATGGAGAAATAGACTCTCTCTCTCTCTCTCTTCCTGTCTCTCAATCTCTCTCTCTCTCTTCCTGTCTCTCAATCTCTCTTTGTCTCTGTCCCTCTCTTTTCCTGCTTGAAAGATCCTGCACCGATGCAAGCTCTTTCGAGTAGGCAGAGAGAGAGGCTATTTTTATGGCAACCCAGAAAGAAGCTGTAGATGTGAAGTCATGGATGGGACAAGCTGGCTTGCTGGATATAGACATTAACTCAAGTACAATTCTTGCACATGGAAATCCTCATCATTTAGGAACAAGCTAAAATTCTTGCTTACACATTTTGTATGTATGTATATGTGCATGCATCTTCTTCCACAGAGAATGTATTGGTGCAAGTCTACGTGCATGTCTATATCCATGGTAGCCAAGTCAAGTGTAGGCCAAGGCCACACCATTGGGAAGCAGCCCGCGTTGACGCGTGTTGCTTCATTGGTTGTGGCCTTGGCCTACACATGGCTTGGCTAACATGGACATAGACAATAATGGGGTACCATGTGGATCTCCTTTGTTGCTCAAAAGTTCTAGGAGTTAAACATTAACTTCTACCATTTTTGCTTAAAAGGCACTACCAATATTATCTCTTAGTATATCAATTCACCCTTAGATATAGATCCCCATGTTTCCCACTCTATATAATTCACATAGATGGTAGATCTCCTCTACCATTGGAGATGCTTAAAACTATGAGAACTTGAAAACACTTGTATCAAATGCAACTTGCACTTGATGCTGCTTGCACATGTTGTGCATTGAACTATGAGATCTTGAAGAATGGCATTGTTAAACTTTGTGAGCCCATATCCAATAATGAGTCACCCACCAATGTATCTTTAGGATATGCTAGCTTGCCTCATGCAACACTTCCATAATCATGTGGAACTATATCTTGCTATAGGAGTAGATAACAGTCCATAAACATCTCCTTCAGTCAATTGGAAATAGTTTAACCAACTAATGATGATCCCTCTTGGACTACATAAACATGCTACCTCGACCCTCTATATCACTATCTTAAAAACACGCTTCAAATAGTACATACCTCCCCAAAGATATGTGTAGGCCAAGGCCACACCATTGGGAAGTAGCCTGTGTTGACACGGGCTACTTCCCAATGGTGTGGCCTTAGCCTACACATAGCTTTGTTACCATGGATATAGACATGGCTTGGCGACCATCATTCCATATCATGTGCAACGTAAATCACGCAGCATAAACCCCATGATTCCATACCATGTGCAGCATAAGCCCCAGGATTCCATCTCATATCAAAAGAAGAAACTGCGTGGCATAAAAAAGAATTAAAACATGTTGTTTATACACAAGGCAATATATTATTGCAGAAACAATTTAACAAACATGCAAAAAAAGGGAGCTAGAAGCGTCCCGCACCGATGCGGGCCACTTCCAGCCCCTTTTTCTTAAATTGAAGAGAAACAAATATGTAGTAGACATTGCTTCTAACCTTGCCAAATCTACTCTTGATTCAACGCATGTAGAGCAGAAAATCTAGGTTCGATTCCATGCAAGAAAAGGGAAGGTTCAGCGCATGCAAGGAGCTTCACATATTTTCACAGTAATAGGTGATTTTAATGAAAAGGGGAGGTTCAGATAGTACCCTTTGGAAGAGCCTGGATATCCTCTTTGGAGGAGAGAGTTCCTAGATGCTAAGGTTTATGGATGAGAGAGTTACTTAAGAAGGGAGCACAACAGTACAAAGAGGAAGATGAAGTGAGAAAGAGAGAGGAATGCAGGGTCATCATAGCTCTTGGGCGGCCTGGTAGTGTCTACATAACTTTTGGGCGGCTAGTTAACGTCATCATAACTATTGGCCGAAAGTGTCAACATAACTTTTGGGTGGCCGTCGCACTTATAGGAGTTTTTGTGCGTTATTTTTTGCCAAATTCTGTATATTCTGGCCACGTTCGAGTTATTTTATTCTTACCTCCATAAGTTTTTCATTTTTGAGAATGAAGCAATCGAGTCTTTCTTCATTATGGATCCACTTCCTCTCTTTAACAAAACAAGATACTTGTGAAAAACATCTACCATTGTAGTGAAGTGGCCTACACAAGCTAGCTTAGAGAAGCAAAAAGGTGATCCACTTTCAACGGACCTAGCCACTTGAAATCCAAATAGTTTTAATGACTAGATAATTCACTCTCAAGGATGCAATACTTACCAATCTTACAAGGTTGTAGAAGTTACGTTGTCAATCACATGAGACTTACATAGCCCATTTTCTCTCAAATAGTTACAACTTACATAGCCGATCTCGTTACACTACAAAGATACATACATTTTAAGTTTCCTTCAAAAAATTTTGCAACATACATAGTCATCCCATCACCAAAAATTCCAATGCTGAAAACTCGCACAATATACATAATAATCCCATCACCAAAAAGTTACATAATCAATCATCATACCTCGTGCAAAACTAGGAAGACAAACGTCAAACTCTCCAAAACTTCATGGAGGCCCATATGTCATAAATCTTTTCTCAATCCACGTCATCCAAAGCATGTGGTGCCAATAATGAAAAAAGCATGAGAGTGTCTAATGTAGTCAATGTAAGACTACTCCTCTCGTCATCTTTGATATGATTCTTCTTCGAGAACCCTCTTTCACATGCGGCGGTGCTCACTGGGGGGACCCACAAGTAGTGCTTTGGATAAGATTCAACCCACTCCGTTTCACCATGACAATGTCCCCATGCTTCGTGGAAAGTAAAGTTTGATTTGCTTTGTAGAATGTGAGACAAAAACGATCCACTTCAAACTCACATTGCATTGCATCTATAAGCTTACTCCCTTGAACACCAAACTTTATACATAATCGATCCATAAATCCCTTGTTCGTTTGACTTCGAACACGAACATCCTTCTCATAGCTAGAAGGAGAAAAAAGTTTTGCGGCATTGAAAAGAGGCAAATCCGTAAATCTAGCATTTATTCCATTGATTAATTCACTAACAAATGCCTTGGCAAGTGTGATGCAATCATATAGTTCCCCTCCACTAGTAGAGTTTGGCAACAAAGAGTAATGCAAAGCATGCCTTTTGTTATGGGCTACCACACCTCCAAGAGGGAACTCAACACATTCACCTAAAGGATAAGCAGTACATCACAACTATCATAGGGCACTTACCAATGCTTCAAACTTGAGTCCCTTGAGGCCTCCAAGCTCCACCTTCATGTTGTCACCATAGAGTTGCTCGCACCGTCGCATAAGGCAATCACTCTCTCTTTCACTCTTCCACACAAGCATGAATCACACAAGCATAGAAGAGGAACAATGTTAGAATGCTCTCTCTCTCTCTCTCTCTCTCTCTCTCTCTCTCTCTCTCTCTCTCAATCTCTCTCAAGACACAAGGAAGAGCTCTCGATAGCACAAAGGGGATTGTGTCTTTTCATTATGAGAAAATGACTTATATACATTTGGCCCTTATTCACACTTGGGCACCCAAAACTTACTTACCACGTCTTGGGTGGCCAATATCTCATAATGTACAACTTTTATAGTGGCGTTTCATAACACTTATTAATGTCCTCAATTGGAGGATCATGTTTGTTAATCCAAAATGGGATAAACATCTCCCCCTTCCTAATGTAGGGTTTGTTCGCATAACCTGTTATCGAGGTCTAAAGACCTGAACACCGAACTCATGTTGGTAGAAGTTCCATCTTGGATTGGAGCTTTTTGAGTGTGCGTCGGAATGCTGAGATCTCCAGAATCATGTATCCACCATGTCTTTGAAAGTGATATGCATGTGGTCTGGAAGACATCGCACTCGATGGTAGTAAAGCACGATACCCCTGTCGTGGTTGATGTCGAACTTCAAGTGTTCTGCTTCATACCCATCGTAGGGATCCTTGGGTTGGTCTATCAGCACCACCACCAATTTTAGAAATCTGATGCTAGCCACAATTGCGGGGTTTGGAATTCTCTGCCATGGCCTTATCCATGTAAGCATTTATTGTCTTTGATCTTGTATGTTTGCAAATGTTGCTGGTATGAAAATTGTGAAGTTGTAGCTGTGAGTCGTGCCTTTTAGCTTCCTGAAATTCCAGCGATGTCCATCTTCTTTTAACTGGCATGTATAAAGGGTCTACCTGCAGTGTTGGTGACGCGCCCATATACACTTGGCTGTATTCTGAAATTGCCAGCAAGTACTCCTTCCGCCAGTCTGGTTGTATGCCAAAGTCTTCCAGTCTGGGGTGCTCTTCATTGGTGACTATGGTGGCATAGCCACCTCTTGTGTGCCTAGGGTTTGCTTTCCTCCACCTTCGAAAACAGTAGAGCTGATCATGAATGTAACGATCTGTATCTCCAGCAAAACAGCTAATTGGGGGTTTTCTAGCTTTATGTGCCTTGCCACATTCGCCCATAATGTACCCTCTCCAGCCAATGGAAGTAGTTCTTCTAATTGAGGGTGTGGAGGTCGGAGAGGGCATGGCACATTGTGCTGTTTTGGTTGAGTGATCTCCGAATAAGCTTTTGGCATGATTCGTCTTGTGGGCTCAAATGGAATTATCTTCATGAGGACTTTGAACATTAACTTTGGCTTCAAAAGAGGGCACGAATGAAACCCCTGTACTCTGCACTTGATAGATTCCAATATGGTATCATCAGTAAATGCCTCAATATTATCTTGCGGGATACGATGTCGTACCTCTTGAGAGTGCCGTGGTGGAGATGGGTGAGGTGCTAGTATCGGGGGTGAGTGTTAGTGAGAAAATCTATCTCTGGAGGATTGAAAGATGAGAAAATGCAATCGTTTGAGATGTGTTAGTAGGTGGCATATTAGGATATGGATTAAGTAACTTACTAGTAGTGACATTAGAAAAGACAGGGTGGTAAGTTGATTTTGAAAATGAAGAAGAGGATTCTTCCTGACCCCGACCTATGCTAGTGGATTTATGAGACTTAATAAATTCTTGTAAGTCTGGAATTTCTTCAGGATTAATAGTGGGATATTCTATGTGGGTAGCATCAAAATTGTATTGTACATTTGTTAGCATGGCTTCTAAGTGCTTGTAGATATTAGAATAGAGTTTTAGAATGCTAAAAGGATGATATAAGGTGGACTCGCATAAATTTAGATGCTGGTGAAGTGTTATATACTTTTGGCCACCCATGACTAATAATCCATTGGTAAGTATGTGCTACTACCTCATAGTTGGCAGGCGTCTCTAGAATGTCATCTAGGACAAACACGTCTAATTTTTCGACACTGCTACCCAGAATTTCTAAATTTCGGAGAACGCGACACCAACTACAAAGGTTTAGCACTATAGGATGTAGAGGGTAGAAAAAGATGTCTTGGGGATTAGTTAATACTAAGTCTCCCCATAAAATTTCCATTATTATGGTAGGATCAGCATCTCTTTCACTATTTTGTTTGATCAGGGTTAGTTCTCCTAGGCCTATACCTTTCGATAGATTTATGTCATATTGAAGTAGAGAGAGTGTTAGTGTCATATTGAAGTAGAGAGAGTGTGTTTTCTTCTTTTGCCCCTTCTTGATTTGTTTCATGATTTCCTTAGTCTCCATCAAGATTGCCTGCCCTTCTTGCATATCTTCAATTGTTAATGTGGGTTGGTCTAGTAATAGTGCCAACTGCATGTGCTCCTCTAGTTCGGGCTCCTTGGAGAGGCCTTTTTGCTACATGATCGAGAACCTGTGCGAGGAGGTATGGGTTACATATTTTGGATTGGTGGGCCTTCAAGTAGTTCTCCATCTCCTTATGGACATAGTATGTCGAGTCGTCTTCTTTCTCCTCATGTGCTTTGGCAATCCTGTTCAAAGTGACCCTATTGTATCTGTCCACGGGCTTCACCTACAGCATCAAGGACATAGCCCTGCAAGCTTTCTCCGTAGCCTCATCTTGGATGTTTTCATACTCAGCCCCATGTGAGTTGTACGAACTTTTCTTGAGCATGTCATCCAAACGCATCTTGTCAATGGAGTCTTCTTGAACCTTGACTACAAAAGCATCCCGTATGAGATCTTCTATGATGAGGAGTTGCTCGGGCGTGCCGTCCGCTTTGGTGATGGTTCCCCTTTTGGTCCCCTTTCTTGTTGTAGGTCTTGAGGTATTCTATGCATAGTTCTGTGTCGATACTTTGTGGGAGTATCTTTGCCATCTTCCCCAAACCAACCTTGTCCAGATTTACTTTTACTTCAGCCTCCTCCAGAATTTGTAGGCATTCTGGGCTATGGTACTGGAGGGCTACCTTTCCATAAGCGTGAGAGCTTCTTTGCTGATGATGGCCCCATGGAAGGCTTGGGCATAAGGGCCCAAGAAGTTCATCTTTGGCCACTGGGCTGGCCTCTTTTTCTGACTTGCTGGGGATCCAGTGGTGCTGGCTTGAGTCGCACCGAGGGTCTCGAGAGCTTCTGACTCTGAGGTTGACATCTGTACATAAATATCGCATTTGTCTATAGACTGGTGGGGTTGGTATCATCTTTTCTTTTTCTTTTTCTTTTTCTTTTTTTTGGTTAATATAAATAATGGGTAATAGGTTAGTTGGATTGAGGAGTTTGTTAGTGTAAGAGCAATCATGGGGTGTGTTAATAGTCAGGGGAAAGCTATGGCATGAAGGTTCATGGTTAGAGTGAGTTCGTGAATCTACAGGCCGTGAAAAATTCAGGCGTGAAAAGTCAGTTGTGAAAAGGTATGACGTGAATAGGTAAGCCGCCAAAAAGTGAGCCGTAAAAAAGTCAGGCGTGAATCTGTAAGCCGTGAAAAAGTGAGCCGTGAAAAGGTGAGTCGTGAAAAGTCAGAGGTGAAAAGATATGTCGTGAAAAGTTAGTCGTGAAAAGGTGAAGCATAAATCTACAAGCCGTGAAAAAGTGAGCCGTGAGGAAAAGCCAAACATGAAAATGTATGACATGAAAAGTTAGTCATGAAAAGATAAGGTGTGAAAAAGTGAGCCGTGAAAAAGTAAGTCGTGAATCTGTAGGCTGTGAAAAAGTGAGTCGTGATGAAAAGGTGAGGCGTGAAACTGTAAGTTCATGAACCTGAGTTTTTGTGAAACTGCAGGATGTTATTGTGAATCGTTGATTATGGTTGTTTGTTTATGAGGGTTTTTTCATTTTTTAATTTTATTGTGTAAAGATACATATGTGAAGATTCTACGAAGACATTGTTTATATTTATTACAATGTCTGTACATAAGATGTGATGAATCTTTGAAGATAAAAAATACAAGAACAAAAAGAAAACCAAAAGAAAGAGGATCAAGCTCCCACCTCGAAAGGAGATAGTCGAAAAGGTTGAAATCCAGATATGGCGGGTTGGGAGATGCAAATGGAAGACAAGCGCAATCGAAGATTCAAAGCACACAATGCAAAATGGACCGAACTTGTAAAGACACTCGGTCATCAAGGAAGAAAAATAAAATATCCAATAATTCCAATATGCTAGGAATTTCTCTTTTCCCATCTAAATGATTGAATTCCAAATGTCATAGGAATTCTTCTTTTACCATTTAAATATAATTACCATAATTTTCTCATTTCTTAATTATTTAATTACACATAAACTTAAAATTTAGTTTTCCATTGAATGTGACAAAAACCATTCTTTTAACCTAGGATATTCAATCCTAGAATATGATAGGAAGTCCTCTTTTCATGTTATACATAAGAATGAATTATGCATCAATTTCTTAAAAATTTTACAATAGTTCTACTGCTATTACTGGTAATTTTTTATTTTTTATGAAAAGAATAAGACATATTAAAATAATTATGATAGTATAACTATCTTTTATCATTAAATCTAATTTATGGATTTATCCCATAATATTGCCATATTTTTCAAGCATATAAGTATAAAAACCATTTTCTTAAACCTTTAGCTTCACAAGCCTAGAGTTTGATTTGTGAATAAAGAATTTCTCCATGAGAAGCATTAATTGAATATAGAATAGGTCATTCTTTGGGGGAGAGAGATATGCTTTAAAAAATATTTTAATTTAAGCATAAATGAAAACTTTATGTGTTTAATCACTAAAATCCATTAGAGAGCTTCAATTGCATTAAAGAGCCATTCAATTGAATACTTCTCAAGCTTGAGAGGGGTTGAGAAGTGAGAAACATTTAGAGATTAAGAAAAAGACCATAAATCACACTTTACCTCTTATTTTTCTTGATTCTTTAGTCTAAGGAGAGGCCCCCAACCAATCAATTAGTTTAGTATGTTGATGAAGACTCCAAAGAAGGTTGAAGAGACAGAGAGAGAGTGAGAGAAACTCCATTCTCTCCAAATTGTAGAGGATTTTTAGAGGATAATAGAAAATATTATTATTTTAGTATAATACTGGCATGGTATAGTTCACATATATTTTTACAAAGGGCTAAGGATCTATTTATAGGTGAGGGAGGCCTCTAACCAAGTCTAACTAGGTTCTAGAATTTTCTAGGTTTAGTTTGGCTGAATTTGGACAAGATTTGGACCTAGTTTGGCTCCCTTTTGATTTGGTTTGATCTAAGAGAGAGGAGAGATAAAAATATCTTATTATTTTTTAGTTTAAAACTCCTAGTTTTGACCTAGTTTGGCTCCCTTTTGATTTGGTTTGATCTAGGAGAGAGGAGAGATAAAAATATCTTATTATTTTTTAGTTTAAAACTCCTCCACACATGTGAAATAGGCACCTCCTTGAAGAGCCCCCTTCTCCTTACCAAGGTGTCAAAAATGTATCATTATATCCAAAATATCTCATTTTTTTAGTAATATTCATAGTTTTTTACTAATAAACCTTGTACTCAATCAACTCTTCATCTTATGTGGGCATTTACTCAATTTTGGGTACTTTTCTTTTATAAATTGGATTTATCTCCTCCCCACACTTGGATTGATCCTATTGGCCCATAGGAACCTTAATTAGACCATAATCCAAATTTTTTTGAAAATCTAGACCCTTAGGCTAAAGTCCTTTATACTATTTTCAATTAATTCCAATTGAACATTGGAAAGTTCTTTTTGAATTTCTATTTCAGGGGAAACCATTTTAGACACTAGGAGGATTTTTATATAAAAAAATATCTCAATTTTGGATTACCTCCCTCTAGACATTTTCTCTCTATAGGATCTTTCTTTTATTTCAAAGAAGAGAACAATTATAAGATCAGAAGGGGAGGTTCTTACACCTGTATACCTCAAAAGCTAGAGGGAGGAATCTTACATTCTACCCCACTTAAAAAATACGAGATGTCCTCATCTCGCAACTGGAGGACAACTCTTTTTCTTAAGATTCAACTGATTCTGGGGTTCCTTATAGTCTGGTCAACCCAACAGAATCCTGGGATAAGATCCCTTATATAAAACACATTATCAGATAACAATTCATTCAGAACATATCATTCATATCCTTAACACAATAATGGTCCATTAGATCGAAAGTTATATCTGAACATTCCTCCACGGGAATTTCAGTTATATAGGTTCTCAATTTGTCATCCCTTAATTTGAGCCACTGGGTCATAGGTCAAACAACAGCAATCTGTCAGCACAATCCACTAATCTCATAGTGATTTGCTGAAGTCATTATCACTATTCCAGTTATTAACATCATTACTGGGATTCGTCCCATTCATCCTCATTGTGGTTTTGTTCAACTTATCACCTTTCAGGAATCATCATTTTTCAATTAGAATCCAAATCAACTCATCAATTCTCAACCAGAATTTTAAAATCATATCAACCAGCATTCGAATCCATCATTTGGATATCATTTTTGCTTATAATTTCAAGGTCTTAGACTTACTTGTATATACTGCCAGTAAAGAGCTACAGTTATACCCTTGGTATACACGGGTAGTCGTCACGGTCCTTGGAATTATAAGGTAAATACCATCATGTCCAGGTCTCAAGCAAGTCAGGGATTCCATACAATTGTGGTACTTCCATCTGAAGACCCAATTACTAATTTATGAATTTTATTCTGAATATCAATTTGTATGAATTTCATCACACAATTCTAACCTTTTACTGCTACTTCATAAATTTTTGACATTTTTGGCTTCTCGGTTGATCCACTTTAGCCAATTCGCTCTGATACCAGCTGAAAGATCCCCACCCACTCTGCGGCGCAGCGAATTCGGGGGTGCTAGCAGCGGAAGTAGCACTTCTTGCGCGGGGCAGGGTCCCTCACTCGGGGCCTCGCCCACGGATATCCGGACAAGAGACTAATCCCTCGGTTCTTCCAAAACCGAACCCGAAAAAACTTCCCTCACCTGGAAAGCACGGGCGATTCCTCTAGGATATTTTTACTCTAACGTAGTCAAGGTCATCACTAACCAAACTGATTCGACCGAACGTGTAAAGACACTCGGTCAGATCAAGGAAGAAACTTGCACTTGGATCATAGAGACCAACGCCTTTTTCCTCATTGAGAGGCACAACTGTTGATTCTTTTCCATAGAACAATTTTTATTTGGGATTTACTTCATCTATCGTACCATAACAGAATTGAGTCTCATTTTAGGGATCCATCAGTCCAGCCTAACCCCATCTAGTCCCATGGGTTAGCCAACCGCCCAACCACTATAGTGATGGGATCCAATTAGGAATTTGGTTAGGTTTTGTCCCAGGTACCAGGGAGGAAAAGAGTTCCCAGGCCCCCTAGCTGGATATTCATGCAAACTTAAAACTAGTCACACACTTACACACCCAATATGAAATTGCCTTTTTCATAGATTCAGCTATCTTTAAAACAATCATTTAATGAAACCATAGTGTCACTGATCATAATCCTCCAAAATATCCGGTTGAATCCTAATTTCCAATCATTCAATGAAACCATAGTGTCACTGATCATAATCCTCCAAAATATCTGGTTGAATCCTAATTTCCAATCATTCCTTCATCGGTGTACCTATGGCATCATTGGCAACCAGAACGCTCACCACCTTCAGGGGCCCTGTTCCTAGCTCATAGTACCCAGCAATATATTCACTTATAAAAATCAAAATGAAATCTCCGTTGAAGATCAGCGAGATCAACCAACAGATCCATATAAAAGAGCCATGGACTCATTCGTTGACTTTGAATTTAATTAAAATACTCATTAATTTCAATATGCTAGGAATTTCTCTTTTCCTATCTCAATGATGGAATTTCCAAATGTCATAGGAATTCCTCTTTTAACATTTAAATATTTCTTATAGAAAAAATAAATTTATATAAATTTCATCTTTGAATTTAATTAAAATACTCATTAATTCCAATATGCTAGGAATTTTGCTTTTCCCATCTCAATGATGGAATTTCCAAATGTCATAGGAATTCCTCTTTTAACATTAAAAATGAATTACTAGAAATTTCTCTTTTGCTAATTACTATTTATGCATAAATATAAAAATCAAAATTTTCCATGATTATAATGAGAATCATTTAATTAATCTAGGATGATTAATCCTAGAATATGCTATGAAGTCCTCTTTTCATAATATAAACGAAAATGATTTATGTGTTTATTTTTTTAGAAATTTTGCCATAGCTCCGCTGCTATTACTGACAATTCTCAATAAATTTGAAAGAATAAAGTTTAGTATTATTCATGTGACTAGAATAACCACTAATTGGATCATTATCCAATCATGGATTGATTCTTAATTTTACCATAAATTAAATAGCATAAAAGTATTAAAAGCCATTATTTTGGCCTCCAATAAGACAAGCATAGAAATTACTTTTAGATTAGAGAAATGCTTCATGAGAAGCTTCATTTGAATTGAGAATAGGTCATAGGAATGACCATTCTTTGGGGGAGAGAGAGAAATGCTTAAAAACCATCATAAATTAAGCATAAATAGAAATTTATGTATTTCTTCATTACAATACATTAAAGAACTTCAATAGTATTCAAAAACCATTCAAATTAATGCTTCTCAAGCTTGAGAGGGATTGAGAAGAGAAACATTTGCAGATTTAAGAAAAAGAAGACAATAATCCACACTTTACCTCCTAAATTACTTGATTCTTTGATCACAGTAGAGGCCCCCAACCAATCAATTGGTTTGGTATGTTGTTGGAATCACAAGGAAGATTGAAGAGAGAGAGAGAAGCTCCAATCTCTTCAATTTGTAGAGGATTTTTAGAGGATAATAGAAAATATCATTATTTCAGTATAGTACTGGCATGGTATAGTTCTCATATTTTTTACAAAGGGCTAAGGATCTATTTATAGGTGAGGGAGGCCTCTAACCAAGTCCAACTAGTTTCTATAATTTTCCAAGTTCAGTTTGGTGCTGAATTTGGACAAGATTTGAACCTAGTTTGGCTCCCTTTTGATTTGGTTTGATCTAGGAGAGAGGAGAGATAAAAATATCACAATATTTTTGAGTTTAAAACTCCACCACACAAGTGAAATAGGTGCCTCCTTGAAGAGCTCCCTTCTGCTTACGAAGGTGTCAAAATTGAATCATTATACCCAAAATATCTCATTTTTTTAGTAATACTCTTAGTTTTTTAGTAATACTCATAGTTTTTACTAATAAACCTTGTCCTTAGTCAACTCTTCATCTTATGTGAGCATTTACTCATTTTTGGGGGTTTTTCTTTTATAAATTGGATTTATCTCCTCCCCACACTTGGATTGATCCTATTGGCCCATAGAGACCTTAATTGAACCATAATCCAAAATTTTTTGAAAATCTAGACCCCCTTAGGCTAAGGTCCTTTATACTTCTTTTCAATTAATTCCAAATGCACATTGGAAAGTTCTTTTTGAATTTTTGTTTCAAGAGAAACCATTTTAGACACTAGGAGGATTTTTATATCCAAAAATATCTCAATTTTGGATTACCTCTCTCTAGATATTTTCTCTCTCTAGGCTAAAACAGAATCTTTCTTTTATTTCAAAGAGGGGAATAATTACAAGATCAGAAGGGGAGGTTCCTGGAGGGAGGAATCTTACACAATGCCAAGTTCCTTGGAATTGTTCTTATTGTTGTGTGGGCATGAAAATGAAAGACACAATCGATAATAAGCATATTGCATAGAATATGTTTCATATAACTATCATAGGAAATTTTAGGGTGGCTTACCATTTGGCTATGACAGGCCATCTAAAAGATGTGAATCGAGAATTAAAGATGGCTGTGAGTTTCGTGCTTCTCTCTTGTGTTCTTCTCTCCCTTGCTCTCCTTACTCGGAGTGATTGGTTCTTGGTTTGCTCTAATCGAGGGAGCATAGTCAACATAACCTTCTTTTCTCTTCTTAAGAGCTCCCTTGTTTGCACCTTGTCCTTTACTTACATCTTGGCTCTTTCTTGGAGGTTATCCTTTGCTTGGAGCCTTGCTTTTCTTTTTTTTTCCATCTTTTTTCTTTTTCTTTTTCCCAGATTTCTCCCCTTGTCATGATGGAGTTGAGGCCTTTTCTTTTATTTTCCGAACATAGTCTATGGGACATGCAATTTAAGAGTGATGCACTAGACATTGTAGAAACAATATGTAGACTTTATAATGATGCTCTTACCTTGAAATAGAACCTTCTTGGATTTTGGATACTCTCCTGGTGGGTAGTCATAGAACCATGGCATGACCTCCATGGTGTCCAAAACAAGTCCTCTCTCGCGCCACTGTCGTGGAAAGAGCAATGTAACAGATGTGCTTTGTCGCCATTCCTCCACGATAAGAGGGAGACTCTCTATCTCCTCTTCCTCTCCAACAAAAACCAAAACCACTTGCAATCTCAGCACATAGGAAAGTGATGAGAGAATGTAATAAGAACCTTTTGAGAGTTGAGGTGTAAGTAGATTATCTATATACAAAACGTTTTGCTGTTGACTCGATAAATGGCATCTTTCTCGTTGGTATTCTTGGAGTCAAGTGATCCAATTGTCTCCATACTTGTGCGATGTGCTCTTTCTGTTAATATCAAAAGAACCACTTTGGACCATCAAAACTACGCATGGTGCACTCATACTCTCCTATGGCCACCTCCCGTATGATCTCCAAGGCACAATCGCTGATCGCCTCCCGATAGGAGACCTGAGTTATGTAATCCTGCCACTCCTTTTCACCCCCCTCAAAACCGCAATCTTTTCCTACCTTCTTGTTGAGAATAAGGTCTAGTACAATGGTCTTCCTGCATGATTCTATGCATCAATATGTTATTCAGATTGTGATGACTTTACCTATAAAATCATGATAACTTACCTATGCATAGGCATCTACGCCTTAGCAAGAACCTTCAGCTTGTCCATGGTGACACAATGTTCTCCATTGTACCAATCAAGTGAGTATAGCTTGGTAAATCACTCTTCGCCACAAGAGACGGACTTAAGATGATAGCAAGCTTTTTGCCCTTACGCTTGCGAAGCTCATCCTCAGTGTCTTTCATAGCCTTGTGGATAGTCTCATGGTATGACTCATCCATTGTGTCCAATTCATCAACTTTGTTACTCAATAATTTTGCAAACTCATCCTATTAGAGGTTAACACATAAAACCTTGGACAGGGTCTAGAGTGCATAAATCCTAATGTAATACTATGTAATAAAGAAAAGAGGAAAAAGAGATATACAATTGTATACTTGCCTTATATATGAGCTATATTAGAAGCCCCTTTGGCAAGCAACACCACACATTCTTGTGCTATTTTTTCTCTTGTTGCATCTCTCCATTGATTCACTCCATATCCTCCTTCCAAAAGTGTTTCATCAGGCTACTCTGAAGAAATACACCTTATTCAAAAATGGAGGTGCACGAGAGAGAGAGAGAGAGAGAGAGAGAGAGCGAGAGAGAGAGAGAGCGAGAGAGAGAGAGAAGATTTCTACAATGTGACAAAAGGAGCCGGAGAGAGGGAAAGAGAGAATATTTCTATGATGTGACAAAGGAGAGAGAGAGAGAGAGAGAGAGAGAGAGAGAGAGAGATTTATATATTGGAAATAAGAGAGAAAATATTATATTGAAGATTTCTAACGGAGAGAGAGAGAAAATATTATTTTGAAGGTCTTATATTGAAAATTTTACATTTAAAAAAAATGGGGAGACTTCTCCATTTTTTTAAATGTGTACGTCTTTACCTTTGAAGCCTTCTTGCGTTTGTCTCCTTCTCCTTCTTGGTAGACCAGACACCACGACGGAGAGGATGACAGAGATCATGACAAAAGCTAACTACGACAACAACAATCGACAGCAAGTCCTACGCGTCGTCGATGTGGGATGGCAGTAGATTATCCTTTTTGTCTGACCTAATCTCCTCCAAGGGTGTGAGAGGCACCTTGGGCTACCTAGTAGAGCAATTGGTGAAGCGTGTGTGTGTTTGGGGTAAGGTCTCGTGATCGAGTCTTATTTCCAGCTCTCATCCATAAGGACACTGCTTGGTACAAATAAAAAATCTCTCATTATACAAAAAGAAGAAGAAGACGTGCGCGTGTGCATGTGGGCTCCACTCCCTGGCCAGACATGCAGAGCGCACAGACCACCCAAGGGTTGTAGCGCTTGGCTCTACAACCTTTTTTAAATGTTTAAAAAAAACTTCTCTCTCTACACCTTATCACTCTACTTGGGCCCCAATGTTTTTTAAATGTTAATGTTTAAAGGGTTAGAGAGAGCCCCATTTCTTTAAATGGCTTCTCTCTCCACCTTTTTAAGCCTGTTAAAAAAAACCATTTGTTAATTCTTTCTTTCTCTATCTTTTTGAACCTTTTTTTAAGGGGACTTTTTTCATTAAATTTAATGCCTTCTCTCTCTCTCTCTCTCAATATTTATATTTTCTTTTTTAATATCTCTCTTGTACAATTTAATACTCTATATATATATATTAGCATGTAATATGCCTTCTCTCTCTCTCTCTCGCTCTCTCAATATTTATATTTTCTTTTTTAATATCTCTCTTGTACAATTTAATACTTTATATATATATATATTAGCATGTAATATGCCTTCTCTCTCTCTCTCTCTCTCTCTCTCTCTCTCTCTCTCTCTCTCTCTCTCTCTCTCCTCTCAATATTTATATTTATATTTATCTTTTCTTTTTTAATATCTCTCTTATACAATTTAATACTTTATATATATATATATATTAGCATATTATACGCTCTCTCTCTCTCTCTCTCTCTCTCTCTCTAACGATTATATATCTCTAATAGCTCCCCCATCTTTTTCAATACGATTATGTTTAATCCTCTCTAACCTGTTGTCCTCTCTCATTCCCTTGCTTTTTGATGGAGGTGACTATCATATTGTCAGATTAGCCTGAGGATTCACTTCACATCCCATTTCTTGATGACAAGGCTATAATCTGTAAAAGCTCTTTGGATAGCAAGTTGCACCAAAATTGAAGGTTTAAATATTTAATTGCTACTATGATGGAGCTACAGGGTGGGACCTCATTAACCATAGAGCTTCCACAATATAAAGATATCGACAAGAAGACATATTATATTCTTAAGGAGGACGCCTCATATATTTATAGAGTTATTGGTGACAAGATGGTGAATGTTGAATCACCTTCTCCATGCATCATTTCTTCAGAATGAGGGTCATCAGTACATTTTGCTATTGAAGTTGAATCTCATTTCAATGGACTGGCAGGTACCCCTAATGTTATCATCATCGATGTGGATAAAGAAGAGGAACCATTCACAGAGAAACAACTACTAAGCCCATGTAGTGGCATTGGCAGGAGAAGCCAAAGTACTGTGAGACAAAGATTCTTGAACAATGTAGATCCACAGTCCTTACAAAAATGATATGGCGTGTGGGTGATCCACCAAGGTCATATGATGGGGATAATATGTTTGAGTTTCTAGCAACACTTGGACAAGTATCCCCTATGGATGGGATGGAAGCGAAGTATGATGGTCACCTATGGTGGACAAAGGCCACTACTACAAATGTCACTTTTGATGGGACTACATGCATATTGTAAGATTCCTCCCCAGCCCCTCAAGATGTCTAGTTTCTTCCCCTGTAATCAATCCCCTTTTCAGAATAATAAAAGATCTTGCTTCTACCTTGTTTTGGCTTAGAGAGAGAAAATATTCTAGAGAGAGATAATTTAGTTTTTAGATATCTTTAGATGGAAAAATGTCCTTTCTTATTAAAATAAATTCCCCCAAAATAGAAGTTTAAAAAGAAATTCCTAAGGTGCGTTAGAAATAAATTATAATTTGCTCAAAAGACCTTAGCCTAAGGGTCCAGATTTTTTGAAAATTTTGGATTAAGGTTTTGAGGGACCAATAAGATTAATCCAAATGTAGGGAGGAGATAAATTGAAGAATAAAAGAAAAAGCCCCCAAAAATGAGTAAATACTCACATAAGATGAAGAGTGGACTAAGGACTAAGGACCAAAGGAAACATTACAAAATTGAATTTTTGACACCTCAGAGTGGGGATTCCCCCTCATGAAGGAGGAGCCTTTTTTCTCATCATTACTCCCCAATTTTAAATCAATTAAATGAGATATTTCATCTCTCCTCTCTCCTATTTCAAGTATAGTTCCAAAAAGTAAGCTGATTTGACCAAAAAATGGTCAAAAATTGACCAAACTGATCTAAAAAATTCTAGAATCAGTTTGCTTGGTTTGAGGCTCACTTTTTCCTATAAATAGAAGCCTCCCCCTTTGTAAAATCTTAGTAGTGTTTATGCACTGTTACTCTACTCCTACCCAAAACCAATACATTGAATTTTCTTGATAATTCAATTGTTTTTGACTTAATCCTCTCTCCAAAGTAATTGGTGGCCACTCTTGATCCAAACAAGAGTAGAACCCTCAATCCCTCAAGCCAAAGGAAAGCTTACAAACTCCATATAAGCTAAATTTTTCTTACTTTTTAATTTCAAATCTATGGTTTTCTTGATTTTCTTGTTTTTTATGGTTGATTAAAGTAAATTCTAATGCTATGCCTTGATGAAAAGGCCATCCCCTTCTCTTCCTTACAATTCAGTCTTTCTTTATCCTAGAATGTTTAACAAAAAGATTAATTAAACTTTTCTTATTGTTTACTCTCTTGGAAATTGAAAATTGTGTAGATTAGAGTCCTATTCATCTAATTGGGGTTACATTAAATTGAAAATAGAATGTTTAAAATGAAAAATAGTCAACCATACAAAGGAAGTTATGGCAAAATTTTCTAGAATTTTGTGGAAAAGAAAGTTTATTTTTATGTTATTCCAAAGAGTAATTCCCACCGTTTGTGCATTCTAAAAGAAATATTCTAATTTACTCCATGTACATATTCACCTATGAATATGCATGGATATCACTGATATCAATTATTAAAATTAATTTCTATGCATAGAAAGATGCATAATGGAAATTTTTTTATTATAAAAGTGTTATTTTTATTGAATTTAATTTATATGCATAGAAAGATGCATAATGGAAATTTTTTTATTATAAAAGTGTTATTTTCATTGAATTTAATTTCTATGCATAGAAAGATGCATAATGGAAATTTTTATTATTATAAAAGTGTTATTTTCATTGAATTTAATTTCTATGCATAAAAAGATGCATAATGGGAATTTTTTTATTATAAAAGTGTTATTTTTATTGAATTTAATTTCTATGCATAGAAAGATGTATAATGGAAATTTTTTTATTATAAAAGTGTTATTTTCATTGAATTTAATTTCTATGCATAGAAAGATGCATAATGGAAATTTTTTTATTATAAAAGCGTTATTCCTATAAAAATTGATTTTATGCATAAATAGATGCATAAAGAAATTCTTTTTATTTAAAAGTGTTATTCCTATTAAATTTGATTTTATGCACAAATAGATGCATAAAGAATTTTTATATCAAAATTAGAATCCTCTTTAATTGTATGTTTAATTTCTGAGTATTTGATAAATGAATAAGTAAATACTCTAAGAGAGAAATTTCTATCGTTTTATATTCACATGGATTGTAAAGAGAAAATTCAGGAAATCTATCGAGATCGAAATATTCAGATAAATGATTAATTTATTCCTCATCAAAATTTGTGATAAATTTATAAATCAGCTAAGTGAATATTCAATGAATGAAATTCAGTAAAATAGTAACTGAAATATCACCCCTTTTCGAGAAAGATAGCTCAGGAAAAATCTTATCAGACTCGAACCCTAAATCAAACTACGACCAAGACCAAACTCTTTCATCAGTTTCGAGGAAAAAAGATGTGACTAGTTCAAGAAAATACACTTAAATCTCCCGCCAAATCTGAAACTAAGTTTGAGACCCTTCAAATTGATCTGCGGATCAAGGTTACAAAATTCAAGGAATTCTGTTATGGAATTCAGAATTACGATCAAGAAGTTTTGGGGATACTGATTCAAGAAATACTCCTTGTATTCAAATGAAAATCAAACTGAAAACTTGCATAGAAACCATGTTTTCTTAAAGGCCTATCGTACGCCAGAATGCTGGAGGGAGCATTTGGTATGTGTTTTTCTAAGGGAAGTTCGGTTGCAACAGCTGGGGCGGGGAGTTTTAAAAGGACAGCTCATGCGGAAAAGCCTGCCCAGGTCTTGACCAACCTCGGTACGGTTAAAATGGTGCGCTTTCGGTACGATGGACGAGGGCCAATGAAGCGGTCCTTGAGTGAAATGCCAGGACACCTAAGGAGGATCCTGGAGGGTTCTGACCAGGTGATGCATGGGCTCGCAGTGCCTAGGACACCCATGCGTATGTCGTGGAAGATTGTATGATGGACGAATGATTATTGTATGATTATTATAATCTGTTACTGGATCTCGTTTTGCTGAGACCAGCTAGTCTCAACGGAGAGTCCATAGTGATTCTGTTTTTTGAGAAACAAGGGACTGGATGGAATTTTTGAGTTATGACATCTGTAACCAATAACTGTTTGTCAATGGATTGTTTTGTAAGTTAAAGTTTTAAAGAGGAGTGTGTGCGTATCTATATTCAAAAGCAAAAGTTAAGAAAGGCATTCAATTATGGGTGGGTGAGTAATTGTCTGGTTCTACCGATTTCAATGGTTGGGTGGTGGTTGACCCATGGGCCTGATGGGGTTAGGCTGGAATCAGTGGAGTTTTAATATTAAAATTGAAATAATAGGAATATGCTTAGAACTGGAGTAGTTAAATAAAAACCTGAAGACTTTCTCAAATGAATAGATCAAAGGCTGTGCCTGAATTCAGTTAGGAAAAAAGCGTTGATTTCTTCAAGTTAAGTCTGTAATAGTTTTCCTTCTATCTGGTTTAATTAGGTGAAGGATAGTTTAGTTCTCATGATCCCGTTAGAAAATTCGTTAAGAAAATCAAAAAGGTGGGGTCCTCGTTTTTCAAGCAAGGGAAATTTTCCCGGTTTCGATTTCGGAATGACCACCAGATTAGTCTCATGCCCGGACATTCGAGGGCGAGGCCCCGAGTGGGAAACCCTGCCCCACGCAAGAGGAAGCTACTTTTGTTGCTATAACAACTGGGAATCCGGTGCGCGGAGGGGGCAGAGGGGTCTCACACATATGTTATTGTGTTGGTGAGTTGGAGTGCCAAGAAAATACTTGTCCACATTTCCTTTGGACTAGGAAGAGAAATAGAACATCATTTAAAGGAAGTAGAAGGAAAAGATGTATTCCAGAGAGTTCAGGAGATGATAATGGTACAATGAGTTGTTTCTATTGTAAGAAACGAGGGATGTGTGTGGCGTTTTATGAAGCAATGGTTTATTATGTTATGCCACACGGGACAATACATTTACACTCTTAATGTTCCACCTTGGACACCATGCTCATGAGGTCCAACTAGGCACATCGAAAGAGTCAATGGAAAAGATACGAGAGATGGTGAAGAGGGTATTAAGAGTGGATAGAAATGCTGGTGTACGAAAGGTTCAGATGTCCATTGCCAAAGAACTGGTTATGAACTCAATGGTAATTCCCCTTAAATCATCATCCCAAATTCTAAGCAAGGCAAAGCTTACAAACTACTTGGAGGAGCTCTTTCCTCTTGTAGAGAGTAAAGGGTGAGTGTCTAGTTTCATAATGGCACCTCCATGACACATGAAATCTCATTCTATGTGGTTTTACTAATGCGATTGGATGTGTATACTTGGTTCACTTCCACAACAGATTTCGTGGAATTGTGTCTCAAGGTCGTGAAGGTCCCGAGAGATTTTCTTGGGGTTATGATGATCTATTGAAGCTAAAGAGGGATAGCACATACCAATTCTTCCATGGTAGCCTATTTCCAGAACAAGGTATGGACGATGAAGTATGCTATATTTTTAATATGTCAACATAGGGACCAGCCTCAAGAGTAGATCTTGTAAGTCGAATGAGACATGATTCCAATGGAGATCTTTGCCATTCATGGGTATGCTTCAATCAAACCCACAGAGTGAAGGACTGGGTTACAATGGCCTGTCACATTTATGACCCACGTTATGTATGTGAGTACACAATATTTTGGGGAGATGTGTGTAAGACAAATAAAACTAATACACTGATGATATAATAGTGTACAAGAGATCTTAACAATTGCAACGTGCGAGATGAAAGTGGAAGATACAAATGCCCAAGTTACGTTTTGGCAATCCTTGAATGATGTGATGGGTGAAAAAATGGGCATCAACATGCAGATTTTAGGGGCTTCATAGGGTAGATTAGGGCACAAGCCAATTGGATCGTAGTTTGCCATGTGTTCAATTTTGGGAGGAGATGGCAGATCAAGAGCGGTCCTGTCATTTTCATTTTGCTCAAAGTTTACACTATCACACAAAAAGTTCATTGTGAAAAGTGAGCAAAGTACTCACTATTCCATGTGTGAGAATTGGAGAAAGGAAACGACAAGGATAGACACACTTGCCCAAATCCATAAAATTAGATAATGGTTGTAGGCTAGACATGTTTGCCAAGTGGATATTCCATGCATGGATTCATGGTTAAGTTGGTGGCAAAAGCGATTCACCCATTGGGGTAGTATACCAATGGTAATGTGAAATTAAATTAGCATGTTTAATATTAAACATCCAATGTATTTCTGCTCTCACCTAAAGAATAACCAATGAATTGACATGCACGACGGTGATATAATTGAGATAGCATCATGACCACCACAAATTTGTTTGAATGTAAGCATGGAAGCTGGCTAGCAGGTGAAGGTTACAAAGATAAGATATCTCTATATGATACTTACATCTCAAATCTGGCAAACACATTACTACAAAGTGCTTAGCAACTAGCCTTCATACAAGGGAAGCACATTGGAGATGGTTCAAGCTTGACTAAGTTGGTGACCAGGGCTAAAGCAAGAAAACACCAGGTCCATTGCATGTGGTGCAAACCATGCAAGAGGCTACTAATGGAACACCAATGTATACAGCAATAAGGACCCTAGAAGGAGATCAATGGCTGTGGTTTTGTAATAGTGATTTCACTCACACATGGCAAGTTGATACAACATCTCCCCTGTGCCACCTGAAGTGCCTAATGTATGGCCGGTTGCCCTAGGCACTAATCTTATTGGTGCTAAGGTGGAATCCCTTACAAGGGATGGATTTGTGCTGGACACTAAAATGCAGGCAATGCTACAAGTCCATGTATCCACTAGTAGGAGTAGCCAAGGTGCCATGGAGACACCCAATGCAACTCCAAGTACCGACAATAAGTGGCCAAAGTATAGGACATGTATTTCTTGCAAGGCAAAAGATCGTATAAAGAAGGCTCTTGATCTTGATCTTGTCGTACAAGTCATCACACAAGTTGAGTTGCAACCTGGACCTAGTAATATATTCTATATTGAGACAGAAGGATCCATGTCATGAGGTAAACCATATGCTGTACAAATTTTTGAGATCCCATCATGCGATTGCCTTGACTTTCAAGGGCGTTTTGACACACAAGCATCTTTCCTAGCTTGCAAACATATGTACTACGTGTACTTACGAGTAATGGGACTAAGTCAAAATGAGAACATGTTTATGCATCAGCCCAGGATTTTGAAGAGAAACAAGTATAGTTTTCACTCTCAAGGGAGAGAACATATCCATTATTTGCGTGGAGCAAGAGTGAATTCTACCTTTTGGATTTTTGTGAATATCCTACCAATATAGCATGATTTTGCATCCTTCTATTTATTAGCATGGCGTAGAATAGCAATTCGTGTATTTTTTTTATATGCTTAATGTCAGTAATCCTTTTGTACAAGATCAAATCTCAGCTACATTTCTTTTTAAATGATAATGTAACAATGATGTAACCAATTGGTTCAACAAGTATGTAGTCCCTTTATATACTTTAATGAAGTAAATAGAAGCTTCAAAAAGCTGTTAAGCACTACAATTTCCTTGAATGTCTTCAAATTTTGTAATAATTGTAGCCATGTTATCATATTTATCATAGAATACATCAATAATGGTGTATAGATGAAGTGAGTCCCGGGCCTTATGGATTGGGACAATGGTATTGTAGACCGTGTGGGTGGGAAGGCCCCCCCCATTGTTTTTTGCTTTTAATAGTGTTATTGTACCCAACATTGTCTCTGTATTGCCTACTTATTCACCCAATTTTTTTTGGTAATAATTCATGCCACTGACATATGATGCTGATCATGGACAACAAAGATCCCATCCAACTAAAAAACAACCCATCCCAATGGCATACATCCTGTCTAGCACGTATACAATCCATCCCATGCACACATCTTCCACGGAGATTCCATTCTATTATATGAATATATTGTCGGTTACTATGAGCTAGGAACTATGGAAAAGGCCCCTGAGCGAACAGGTGGTGAGCGTTCTGGTTGCCAATGATGCCATAAGTATACCAATGAATGAATGATTGGAAATAAGGATTCAACCAGAGACTTTGAGGATTGTCATCAGTGACATAATGGTTTTATTAAAGGATTGTTTTAAAGCTAGTTGATGCTAAGAAAAAGGCAATTTCATATTGGGTGTGTAAGTGGTGTGACTAAATTTATGTTTGCATGAACTTCCGGCTAGGGGGCCTTGGAACTCTTTTCCTTGGTACCCGCGACAAAACCTAACCAAATTCTTAATTGGATCCCATCACTACAGTGGTTGGGCGGCTGGCTAACCCATGGGACTGGATGGGGTTAGGCTGGACTGATGGATCCGTAAATGGAGATTTAATTTCTATTATTACGATAGATGAAGTAAATCCCGGATAGAAATTGTTCTATGGATAGGAATCAACGGCTGTGCCTCTTGATGGGGAAAAAAGCGTTGATCCCAATGATCCAAGTGCAAGTTTCTTCCTTGATTTGACCAAGTACCGTTAAAGGTGCAGTCAGATCAGTTGATCCGTAATGATCTTGACTACGTTAGAGTAAAGAGTTATCCTGGTGGAATCACCCATGCTTTCCAGGTAAAGGAAGTTTTTTCGGTTTCGGTTTTGGACAAACCGACGGATTAGTCTCTTGTCCGGATATCCGTGGGCGAGGCCCCGAGTGTGAGACCCCTACCCACGCATGATGTGCTACTTCCGCTGCTAGTAACCCGAATCCATTGCGCGGTGGAGATCGGGATCTCACAGTGGTCACATGCAACTTATACAATGCCTATACAGTCCATCTTGCACACAGACAACCTATCCCATACACACAACCCATCTCACATATAGCCCCTCCCCTGCACATGTAGCCCTTTTAGCTCACAACAAATAACCCATGGCCATACAACCCATCTCACACACATACAATCCATCTATCTCACAAACAAATAGATCCTCACGCGTACATACAACCCATATCGCTCATAAATAGCCCATCTCATGGCCATATAGTCCATCTTGCACACATACACTAATATGCCATCCCACACATATAATATGCATGGCATATCGTGGGCATACATGATAGCATGCATGACCATCATGGGGATGTTATATGTATGCACATATATAATCCCATGTTGACATGGACACACTCTTACCACCTCATCACCTCGGGTTCATGTCAGCAAAACCTTGGCACCAAAAGCTTGCCAAAATGAAAAAAGCTCGCCCCCGCCAAATGCTCGCCAAAAAAATAACATCCACGTGCGCTTTGAGTGACACGAAACTATGGCATGCTTGCTTTAGTCACTTGAATTTTGGTAGTTTGTGGTGTCTTAAAAGGTAAGAGATGGTGTCAGAGTTGCCAAAGCTTAAGGCCCCCTATCAAACATGTATTTGAGGGTACATTTTGGGCAAGATGCAACGAGAATCACTCCTAAAAGATGGATCAGTTAGGGTTGTTCAAAAACTACAACATAGTGATCTCATCCCAACACTTGGATTAATCCAATTGGCCCATTGGAACCTTAATTGGACCATAATCCAAAAACTTCTAAAAATGTAGACCCTTAGGCTAAGGTCCCTTATACCATTTTCAATTAATTCCTAATGCACATTGGAAAGTTCATTTTGAACTTCTATTTCAGGGGAATCCATTCTAGACACTAGGAGGATTTTTATATCCAAAGATATCTCAATTTTGGACTATCTCTCTCTAGGCCAAAACAGGGTAAAACAAGATCTTTCTTCTATTTCCAGAGAGGGGAGTAATTACAAGAACAGAAGGGGAGGTTCTTACACCTTTATACCTCAAAAGCTGGAGGGAGGAATCGTACAATTTTCAAAGTAGTTCACGACGTGAAACACTTTCAAAGTAGTTTACAGTGTGAAACAGTTTTTGTTTCACGACATGAACTCAATCCTGTTGTTTCACAAGAAGACCAAAACCAACGAATTGACAAAACTAAGGCTGTGAGGGTCAGATAAAGAAGGAATTTAATCTTAAGGATAAAGATTGGATCACGTGAAAATGCACTAGACTTTCACAACGTGAACTATTTTTGAAGTAGTTCACGCCGTGAAATACTTTTTGTTTCACGACGTGAACCATTTGTTCTATAGTTTCATGACGTGAACTAAGTCATTCTATTTCACGACCTGAAATATTCTCTGCTAATTCACACCTCCTAAACAGAGCGATAGAACCAGGAATTGAATCAATTTGGGTTGGATACTATCTTATCAAATCATACATACATGCACTTAAGATCTAGAAAACTCATTGAAGACGATCTTACGCATGACGATAGTGCATCAAATCATCCAGGAACTTCCTATCAAAGAAGTGTGGGATTGGGACTGTCTGCAAGCACACACTTAAGTGTCTTGAGAAACCTGACCACCGTAGAAACCAGTAGTGAGGAATTTATGAAGGGCTGCGATACATTGGGTTTGGGGAAGGTGACAAACCACACTCTCCAACTAAGTCCATTGGGATCATTGATATAGCTCAGGGATTTTTTGGTCTCCAAACCAATCATGAGATGAAGAAGCACAATTTGCTGGGGAATCCCACCAAGATACCACAATCGGACAAGTCCACGAGCCTAAGATACCAAGAAGAGCTAATATGGGTAGGGGACGAGGTCTAGGAAGGGGGGGAGCAATTCTCAAGAGACCTAGAAACGATCCAACCATGGACTTTAATGGAGCCACAAGGACAGACTTGTTGAATATTGCAGCTAAGATGGGTGATGGTCACGGAGTTGGGTTGTACTCTAGAACCTCGACCTTCCCAGATGAAACCCCATATCATCTCAAAACTAGTCCAAAAATTCTCTGAGGATGGAGATCCTATCCAGCATGTAGAGATTTTTGAATCTACATGTGAAACCTGCGGTGTGATGTGACCATGATAGATGCTTTTTCACTGACCTTAGAAGGAAAATCTCATCAGTGGTTCAGAACCCTTAAGCCTGAGGACAAGGTTAACTTCACCAAGTTAAAAAATATTTATGTGCCCAAATTTGCACGTAGTGGTGACAGGTGGAGCCCTGTGGCCCAACTACATAACATCAAACAGAAGGAAGATGAGTCTATGAGAGACTATGTTTCTCACTTGAAACACTTGAATTCAAGATGCAAAATTCAGGAAAGATTGACAGACGATCAATTGTTGCCTTGTTTCAGGAGAGGGGTTAGAGACCATAAAATGCATGATTACTTGGTACTAGCCCGGCCAGCTACCCTTGATGCATGCTGCAAATTGGCAATGGAATATGAAGATAACATGTTAGAATTTCCACAACTTGAGGATGTTAGAACATCGGCAACAACCACGACTTCGCGTCTTGAGTCAAGAAATTGGAACTCGAAGTAAACAAGTCGGACACATGACTGTGGGTGAGCTCAGCAATGTGATATTGGAGAAATTAAAGGTAAGGGAAGGAAGAGAGATGTCGGGCCATGGGCATAGTCACCTTTACCCCCACAGGGAACTGGTCTAGTGCTCTATGTGCAGACTAAACCATACCACCACTAAATGTCCGTAGGGAACTAGTGTAGTGCTCTATGTGCAGAACCATACCACCATTGAATGTCTGTAGTTAAGGTCAAGACCATTACTGTATTGTGCACATTGTGTAAAATTAGGCAATCATGACACATCATCGTGTAGATTTCCAAGGTTTCAAAATATAGCATAACTGTAAAAAAATAGATTTCCAAGGTTTCAAAATATAGCATAACTGTAAACAAATAGAGCCCCACTGGCTTTGCCGGCACCACCTGTGCAAACCACTGCCACTGCTGTACAACCCAACCCTTCTTACTTACCTAGGGGGATGTTCCGGGTACAAGACGCTTCGCCCTTTCCACCACCAATTCTACCGCCCCACAACCACCATAGGCTAAGATCAATCAAGTAGTGATTGAAGAGCCATCAGAAGATATTGAATTGGCACGTGAACTAGAATTTAGTGGGGAATACTATGAGGATATGGGTGTTGTCACGCCAGAGTATTATGTCCTACATAATAACAATCCAATACCCGTGTTTCAAACCACGGTATAGTGGAAGGGCAAGGAAATCAACTCAAATCTGAGAAGAGGACCTTTACAATGCTACGGCTGTGTGGTGGGCCACATCAAGTAGCCAAATGCCTAAATAAGAATATGACTCATACACACCAGCCACAACAAGTGGTGATCACACCCAATTACATGCCAGTGCTCACTTGCACTAAGTGTGGAATTGATCATCTGATCAAAGATTGTCCCTACAAAGCAAGTGGTTCAGCTTCTACTGCTAATCAAGCCACCATTCGTACCATTAGTGTACACTCTAGGAAGATCACGCCGCTCAATGTCCTAACACGAGCTCAAGCTCAGTTGGGTGACAAAGGGAGGAACCGGGCGGATGCTACTATTTCCAAATCTTGTCACACAAGAGAAGAGTGAAGAGATTAGGAAAGGGGGACACACGGGTTACAATCCAAGATGGAAAGAAGATACAATTAATACCAGATTCACACAATCAAAGGAAGAGGGGGGTCAAGGGATCAATCTGGAAGGTTTAGACCAGGGAAAACAAGGAGAACAACTAGCAACCCCAAAGGGGGGTGAATACCCTAATGTTGATGAAGAAATAAGGAAGTTAGAAGATGCCAAGGCCCTAGTTGAAAAGTACCAACAAATTTATGAAACTAAGCCTAGGGCCAGCCGAGTAAGGGAGGATACCATCTATCCACTAGATGTACCAACCCGCAATAGGGCCTTGAACCTACCCACCATGATTCTGGAAGAAACTGAAGCAGACTCCCAATACATTGACTAGAATGTTCGAGGAAAATGAGTTGGGGGGTTCCATTCATTCTTTCCCTGTGGAACAATACGAGACACCTCAATGGGAAGAACACTCTATATCTAAGGAACCCACGGATATAGGAAGCCTAGCAGCTATGTTATCCATGCCTGTCCAGATGCCCTTGGGTCAATTGTTATGCAATTCACCCACCCTATGGACAGATGTAAAAGAATGGGTCGAAGGAGGTCTAAGGCCAGCGGAGAATATGGATGAGGCTCTGTCACCCTTGGTAGAAAGACCCTTGAGGTATACAAAGGAAACACGAGTGGTTAAGATACCAGTTAACCAACTGGGATGCTACTGTGAGAGTGATGACACGAACGCTACCATTTCGATTCATCATAATGGATACCAGGCGTTAGCCATCCTGGATGGTGGAGCACGTGTCAGCATCATTACCAAACACTGATGGGAAAATTGGGGGAAATCGAATCTAAAAAGAGCAGATCTAATCGTTAAGATGGCTGATGGAACATCTTCGAGACCCATTGGGCTCTTAGAAAATGTGAAGTTCAGACACTTTACATTTCAATATCGTCATACATTTGTAGTCATGGACTTCTTATGCCATCTTGATACATATGACATAATATTGGGACAACCTTTCATGAGGGAATCCAAATTGGTGCATGATTGGGCTTTGGATCATGTATATGTATGCAGGGACTCACAAACATTAAAGATTGATCTAAGAGCATGGAAGGCACACCCCATGGAAGGGAAATTGTTAACGACTCGGTCACACACAACGGAGCAAACCACATCCCTATAGATATGCCAGCCCCACATAGGGGGAAACCAAGGATGAGGAGGATATGGAGATGTATGCATCACTACCTCCCCTGGATTTCTGTGAGAATTGGATGCATGTGTTGGCCACAATTGATGTGATGCAGCCTAAGGGAACCCAATATTTGGAATCTGGAAACATCCCTATGACTTTTATCTACATGGTTGATTGGTTAACCATGGATGGGAGTCAATGGAGAAGACATCAAGTACAGAAGGTACCGTGGCACGAATTCGAACGAGTAGTTAGCACATCAGGTGATGGCGGAAACCAAAACGGTACCTAGCGCGACGAAACACATTATTGCGAAGCAAACCAACGGATGCCCAATGGTTGAGTTATCTTGAGGCTACAAGGGTACATGATGAATTCTCTAAAGATTGGGGCAAAGAGTTGAGTAAAATATCATTAGAAGAAGGGAGAAATCTAGAGAAAATCACCCTTAAGGAAACCGAAACACCCAAACTTACAAAAATGGGATGCAAAAAATGCAACAAAGCCTTGGCAGAGGCAGAATGTGAGGCCAAGAACATCATGGAAAAAATAAAACAATGAGGAGAAAACGGATGTACTCTCAGTGCTGCCTAACCATTTCAAGAACTATACAATTGATGATCGAAGAGTGGTCCGGTTAACACCCACTAGGGTAAAAGAGGAAGGGCTGTCGACATCATACGATGGCCTGGCAGAAATCAAGGAGGTTGATATTGCGAAATCAGGGGAAGAAGCAAGCCCCGTATATATTGCCAAAGATTTGACCTCTGTAGAAAGCAGAAGAAGTAGAGCTTATTGCTCTTCTCAAGGAATACAAGGATTTTTTTGCCTAGAACTATAAGGAAATGAAAGGGGTACCACCCGAGGTGGTACAACATACGATTCCAATTATGAAAGGATCATGGCCTACCAGAGAGAAACCATACCAAATAAATCTAAGGTATGCAGCAATTGTAAAGGAAGAAATTGATAAGCTCATTGCTGGTGACTTTATCTATGAGATCGAACATACGGCGGATTGGTTATCACCCATTGTGATAGTGCCTAAAAAGAATGGAAAATTGAGAGTATGTGTTGATCTTAAGAAAGTGAATGTAGCCACTCGAAGGGACCATTACCCATTACTGTATACCAAACATGTCCTGGAAAGAGTGGCTGGAAGGGAAGCGTGCAGCTTCTTGGATGGGTTTTCAGGGTACAATTAGGTGTCCATATAGCACCAGAAGATCAACATAATACTGCCTTCAATACCATGTGGGGAACATTCGCTTACAAGGTTATGTCATTCGGTCTTACACAAATGCCCCGGTAACCTTTCAAAGATTGATGTGCACAGCATTTAAGGACTACTTGCAAAAGTGGTTGGAAGTGTTTATTGATGATCTATGTGCACATTCTTGATGGGAAGATCATTTGAACTGTTTGAGGAAGGTGTTTGAACGTTGCCGATTATAACAGATATCACTAGACCCTTTGAAGTGCGAGTTTTGGGTCAAGCATGGTGTGATACTAGGACACATAGTCTCAAAAAATGGCATATCCACTGATGATAGCAAGGTCAAGTTGATCTTGGAACTACCACCGCCCACCAACTACAAAGGTGTGCAAAGGTTTATGGGTCATGTGGGTTATTATCGAATGCTTCATCATATTTTATGCAGAGATAGCCAGACCCTTGTGTAAATTGATCATTGTCTTTGAGTGGACCAAGGAGTTTCAAGAGGCTTATGGTCGTTTGAAGTAAGCCTTGGCAAGCGCACCCATTTTGCGACCCCCCAATTGGGATCTTATATTCCACGTACACATCGATGCGTCAAATTTTACAATTGGTTGCGTACTAGCCCAACCTGGTGAATTCAAGTTGGACTATCCAGTTTGCTTTTCTAGTCAGTCAATTGAATGATGCAGAGGTGAACTACACCACTACTAAAAGAGAAGGATTGTCCATGGTCTACGCGGTCAAGAAATATCAACATTATCTCTTGGCTAACATATTCATATTTTTTGTGGATGAGCTCAGACAATGTGTAAGGGAGGATGAATTCATGTGACCATATTGGAAGAGTCTCATTCCGGGATAGTAGGCGGGCATTTTGCCGAAGAAATTACAGCCCAGAAGGTGCTCCAAGATGGACTTTGGTGCCCTACGTTATTTGGGGATGCCAATGAGTTTGTCAAAAGATGCGAGGAATGCCAACGTTTCATGATCCCACAAAAAAGATACAAGATGCCACTAACCCCCATCATTGTTAGGCAAACATTTGAGAAATGGGGAATAGATTTTGTGGGGCGTATAAGTCCAACAGTTCATCCCACACAAGCTCGCTACATAATCATAGCCTCCACTGATTATTTCACAAAGTGGGCGGAGGCCAGAACTTCAAGGAAAGTGGATGCACAAACAACTGCAAAATTTGTATATGAGCAAATCATATCACGATTTGGATGCCCATTGGAATTGGTGAGTGATCGCGGCTCACATTTCATTAATGAGGTGATTAATCAATTGCTTTCAGGATTCTTGGTAATCCATCGTAAATCGTCACCATACTACCCTCAAGCAAATGGTCAGGCAGAAAGTACCAATAAGATTTTGTGTACCATCCTGACAAAAACTGTGGAAGCAAGTCAAACAGATTGGAAGCATGAGCTTACAATAGCTTTTTGGGCCTACCGCACATCCTATAAGGTGGCAATAGGATATACTCCTTTTCGTCTAGCTTATGGTGTTGAAGCAATTATGGCCATGGAATATATAGTCCCCAGCTTTCTCCAACTTGCCACCTCCACCCCAACAATATAAGCTCTTCCTCAATTAATCTCCAATTACCTTAACTATGGATTAAAGGGCTGTCTTCTTATACTTAATCAGGCAGTATCAAAGCTTATTTTGCTCCCTTGGCACCTTCACTCATCTGCACTTGCTCATCATGCACCTATGACCTCAACCGATTACAATTGATACCTGGTCGCTTCTACTTCAATCAAGCATAGCTTATGGCTCAATCCAACAATTAAAGGGCTTTCTTATATATACTCTAATAATCAAGGACGCTTTTCATGAAATGGATTTCCTATCTTGCCACCCTCACTCAAATAGACAAACAGGACACTCTTCTTCACTTGCTTATAGAGTCATTGGAGTGACATGCATTTGCTTAAGAATTGCTATACAAGAACGTCTAACCAAAAATGCATTAGCTGCTGAAAGGCTAATTGACTTGGAAAAATTGGATGAAACCCAGTTGATAGCATCACACAGACTCATGGTTGAAAAGTTGCATAGAAAACATTGGTTTGATAGAAACCTCAAGCAAAAAGAGTGAAAAACATGGGACCTTGTCCTCATGTATGGTGTGGGAAGCACCAAGAAAAAGAAACTAAAATACCGTGGTCTGGGACCATTCCACGTATATCAAAAATTACACCTCAAGGGTCTGTGTCCTAATAGAGACAATTGACGGCATCCAAATGGAGGGCTATGTCAATGGGAGTAAACTAAAAAAATACTTTGGACCATTAACCCAGAAGATTCTCTTCCAAGAACACCTCTCAAAAAAATAGAAGCAATTAGCAAAAGAAAAGATCCAACAAGCACAAGACGAGGCTAAAGCTAGGCAAGCAAAAGCTAAAATACAGAAGGACCTGATTCATGTCAATATGGCGTCCATAACCCTGGTGGATGAAGAGGATCTAAACATTGAACCAGCAAGACTTATGTTGGGACTCAACAAATAAGGGCATTGCAACAAGTGTTACATTGATAGATACGGGATCGAGTCACAACCTAATCTCATATGATACTTGGATAGCCTTAGGCAAACCAAACCTGGAATACACGGATGCAAAAGTTTGTAGTGTGCACTTAACAACCAAAAAGGCCATTGGGTGTTTAAATGTTAACATTTTCATCAGTAATAATCCCTTGGTTAGAAAGGTGTTTGTAATGCATGCAGGTACAATGGAAGAGGAAATGATCTTAGGACGATCTTGGATCTGTGCCAACAAGTGCAATGTCCAATGGGAAGACAGAACAACATCGCTAACCCCATCGGTACAAAAGTAATGTCCATACCATTATGGACCTCGGCAAATCAGGGCAAACAAATTGCTGCAGAAGCGGTACTTCAGAAACCAGAATCTACACCCACCATGTTCACATTGCCTACACAAAGCCCAACATACAAGAGTACATACAAATGGGTACCCAAGGTTCACCCAAAGGGTCAACCTGAGAGGAAGGAACCAATGAATGATGAACATTCTCATGAGAGAACCCAGTTCAAAAGTCAACCATTGACACCACCTACAAAGTGACAGAAGGTCAAGAACTTGCAGAAGCCTCATGACTGCTGTCAATAGTGGATCTGAAAAGACGTCCCCAAACTTCACGGGAGAACTTCATAGGAGACCTTCATGTCCGAGAACTTCACGGGAGAACTTCATAGGAGACCTTCATGTCCGAGAACTTCACGGGAGACCTTCATGGGAGAACCTCATGACCCAAGACTTCATAGGAGACCTTCATAGGAGACCTTCATGGGAGAACCTCATGACCCAAGACTACCTTCATAGGAGAACTTCACGTCCGAGAACTTCACGTCCCCGAACTTCACGGGAGACCTTCATGGGAGAACTTCACGACCCAGAAGGAGACCTTCACAGGAGAACTTCATGGCCCAAAACTTCACGGGAGAACTTCACGGGAGAACCTCATGACACCCAGAACTTCACATCCCAGAACTTCATGGGAGAACTTCACGTCCCTGAGTCTGCAACTTCACGGAAACCTTTCACGCCTTCAAATTCACACATTTTGCTATATGGGAAGGCTCTCACGAACCATTCACTAACATACTAACACTAATTAACACAAGAAAAAAAAATGGTGGCTTCCACCAGTCATTTGACTCACAATATATGGTTGTACAGATGTCTATGTCAGAATCTTAGTCCCAGGAGCAACCACCTCCAACACAAGCCAGCAGTGCCACAGGGTCCCAGAGAGTGCCGGCAAGCTGAGGAGCAACTTCTTGGGCCCTTACACCCACTCCTTCTCCAGGGAACTCTCATCAGAAGATAGGTCATTACACCACATGGGAAAATCGCTTTGCAGTGCCACAATAGATAGGTCATTACACCACATGGGAAAATCGCTCTGCAGTGCCACAATAAGGAATGCCTCCTTCTATTGGAAGATGCGGAAGCAAAGGATAAGCTAGAAAAAGTCAGCCTTAGTAGAATGGCTAGTGTTACCTAGAGGGATCGACACACGCCTCTGCACAAAATATCTCCATACATATGACAAGAAAAAAAAGAGAGGAAAAATTACAAAGGCAAATGGTACCATGGAAGAGCTGCTCATAATAGAAGACCTTATCAGAGATGCCTTACAGCTCCTCGTCGGCGGCAGTCAAGGCCCACAGACACACAATAGATACAATACCCATCAAGGAGATGCTAAAGAGATATTCTTATAACTCCAATGGGGCAGAGTACAAGAACATCAAGGATGAAGCCACGGAGAAAGCTTTCAGGGCAATGTCTTTGATGATGCAAATCAAACAAGTTGACAGGTATAACAGGGTCAGCCTTAACAGGATTGCCAAAGCACATGAAGAAAAAGAGGACAATTGGGCCTTTTTTATACACAAAGAAATGGAAAATGATCTCAAGGCACATCAGTCCAAGAGGTCAGCAACCCATACCTGTTAACACAAATACTTAACCATGTGGCACAGCGGCGGCCAGTAAAAGATAAACCAGAGGAAAACCTGTCGCTAGCCCTAATCCCTAGTCAACCTACCGAAGCTACTACTAGAAGGGTGGATGAAGGACAAGAAGTGTTAATGGAGGCAGAACAGCTCATAAAGTCAATCAAGAAAGATCAAAAGAAGAAGACTGACAAAAGGATGAGAGGGCTACTAGTGGATGTCACCACAGAATCTCAACAATTGGAAGCGGTTGTGGCATCAGAGATCAAGACATACCAAGAGGCTCTCAAAGAAAAACTATAAAGCCCTACCATGCAGGAACAACACCAACATCTCTCCCCTCTAATAAAACAAGCCCTGCACAACTAATATTCAAAGACCTCTCCTCGCTAAAGGATTCACAACAACTAGCGGAGATACACACAAAGGAAGCTGGAGAACCAACACTGAAAGATCATACCTCAGAAGGACCAGCACACGAGGAGGCATCAATTGCACAACAAGAATTAGAGAAGCCAGCAGAATCTAGTAAGAGACCACACTCCCCAAAGATGTCCATGCAAGCAAACAAAGAAGATTGGATGAAGATGAGCCACTACCGCATATTAGTTCTTTCAAGGATATGGATTCTCAACAATTCCTCCAAGATACCTTGGAAGGCCTCGACACACTCCTCAATGATCCCCTTACAAAAATAAGTGTGGCCACTAGTACCAATTGGGAATAGGAACAGAAGTTATGGCGTTGCCATTTTTTGACAACACACATGCTGCACGATAAGAACGCTAGCCTATGGAATCAGCTAGAAGAGGCCAATGCCCAAATACAAAGTGTGAAAGATACCTTGGTGGCAGCAAAGGAAACTCATAAATAAGTAATCATAAAGAGTTTATAGGCTACAGAACAACAAGAAACAAGATACAACTCATTGGAGAGAAATAACTTGGTTTTGAGTCAAACCATTGCACAAAAAATAAATGAGAATACTGACTTTGATGCAAGGCTGGAGCAAGCAAAGGAGCAGATACAAAAGGAGATAGCTCACACAAAGAGCCTAACAACTAGGCATGCCAAGGAAATGCAGGAGTACCAGGAGAGCGCAAAGTAACTCCTCGGGCCCCTTCTCAAACTCTTACCTTGTTTTTGTCTACACTAACACTCTCCTTACTTCAATATGACATAAACTTAGCTGCTGAAGATATAGGTTTATGAGAATTAACCCTTATTAAACAAAATACCAAGCGTGATGCCGCGTGACCCAACCATCATTATGGGCATTTTGAGGGGGGATCTGATATTAACTAACCCACAAGATATCTTCTTTTTATCCTTTGCATCCAATAGTCCTCAACCTCCGTTGGTGTCGTGTCTCACAAAATTCAAAAATTTTGGACAACAGGGTCGACAAACTCGACCTATTTGTTCCAGATGACGTACCAGCAACACCAGCCAACTACGAGGTTGTGGCTAATACTTGTCAATGGGTAATCAATCACGGGTGGTTAGAAGTATATAATACCCACCAACATTTAAATCTTTGTGGGTCTACCTTACATCACCCCAGTGGGCATCCTTAAGCTATATACTAATATCCATAAGCATTTAGAAGCTATGTTTACCAATGTAACCAATAATTTTGATGCAACTCACATAAATTACCTAGATGTGGATAACAAAGAAACCCTTGAAATTCAAACCTTTTTCCAAGCTCATAAACCACGCCACCCCCTAGTTCGTGTCACGGTGAGGATCAGGGTCCATCTTCTTTTTTTAAAAACACCTACCCTATGTATACTAATATCGCCAAGTAGGCTTCTTGATCCCTATCCAAGCATGCCTCCTACTACTTCTTCACAAGCTAGATGCATCTACTCTTCCTTCTCCCCACCAACAGATTTAGAATTTCCCACTAACACTCTCGCCCCCGAGGAGATAATGGCACTTGTTCCATCTCCACCAAGGCAACCTCAAGAGAGGTACGTAATATGCCTCCATTTGACCTTACACTGACAATAATGTTTTGGATTCCATGACAGCTGCAGAATATGAAGAGTTCATACAATAAGGCAAACCACTATTAAAGCCAGAGCTTACGTTCAATGCCCTGATGCATTGTACCCCGTTCGATCCTACAAGCAAGATTCTCCTAGAGGCATATTCTGCAGTCACCCCACACGGCAACATCATGTGCCGTACCCTCTCCGGGCCACTCGTCCAGAATTATAGGAATTACTACCATTGGCTGGAGAGGGAACATTATGGGCCAATGTAGCAAAACACACAAAGCTCCATCTCTCAAACTTGTTGGAACTTTGACTAGTTACTTTTATGATCAGTTATTCTTACAGAAGATGGAGGAGGAAACATCCAGTGCACACAAGAGGTGGATACATTACCATCCACACAAATAAAGAGGCACCACAATTGCAGGATTTTAGAGTGCAACCTTCATGGAGGAGAAGGGAATTTTTAACAGTCACATTGAATACAGTAGCATTTACATGAGTGCGCTGCCAACATTACGAGTGGATCCACTCTACATGCCTATCAAGGGAGGTGGACACCGATGGAGTTTCAAGCAGCAAAAGAGAGGGATTCTCATATCTGCTACAATTTTCCAATATTTAACCCAGCAACATTTGCCAGTATTCAAGCACAAAGACAACTACTCAATTGGATCAGAACTTGGCGAAAAATGCCAGATCCTACAATTGTAGCTAGTGTCAGGTTCGTGAAGTTATTAGTGGTTCTGATAGACCAACCTAGAGAACCTTATGATGGCTAGGAGGCTCAGCATCTATAGTTTGACATGAACCAAGGGCCATCAGACCGAGGTATAATGCTATATTACCATTGTCTAAGATGTCTTCCAGGTTATATGCACATAACATTTGAAGACATGATCGACACCAGGTTCTGGAAGTCCCATTCGGCATTCTGGTGTGCACACTCAGGAAACTTCAGTCTCGCTGCAGTTTCTATCGCCATGAATTCGGTGACCAGGCCTTTAGACCTTGGTAAACAGGTTCTGAGGACAGAACCTACTTCAGGAAAGGGGGAATGTTAATCCCATTTGGATTAACACCATGATCCTCAATTGAGGAAATTAATAAGTGTTATGTAAATACACTATAAAGGTTGTACATTATGAGACATTGGCCACCCAAGGCCTAGTTAGCACGTTTTGGGCGCCCAAGTATGAATAAGGGCCAATTGTATATAAGATATTTTCTCATGAAAGGACACAATCCCCTTTGTGCTATTGAGAGCTCTTCCTTTGTACTTGTGAGAGAGTGAGGAGTGAGAGCATTCTAGCATTGTGCCTCTCTCATGCTTGTGTGTTTATGCTTGTATGAGAGAGTGAGAGAGAGTGTGTGATTGGCCTATGTGATGGTGGGAGCAACTCCACGGTGACAGTGTGGAGGTGGAGGTTGGAGTTTGAAGCATACATGCAAGCTTGGAGGCTTCAAGAGACACAAGCTCAAAGCATTGGTAAGTACCCCACGACGGTTGTGTTTCATTGCTCATCCATTAGGTGAATGTGTAGAGTTCCCTCTTGGAGGTGTGGTTTAGCATAACATCCACATAAGAAGGGAATGTGCTACAATGACAACAATAGCACACATGTGTCAAAAATACAAAGCCTGCATTGAACCCCTAAATGTTAAGGATATATTTGATAGCCACATTTCAACTCATCAACCAAATAGAGAATGATAAAAAGGACATGGTGAATTCAAACATGAAATTAAGTGCCGGTGTCCAAACTACATATGCAAAGGAGAAGTCAAATACCCAAGATAATAATAGTCACCCATTGCCACATACAATGAACAAGGAACACTCTATATGATAGAGATAAAGACACAAGAGGAACAAGGAATGTCAGTCTAGTAGAAAAGCACCACACCAAACGTAGCAAAAGAAGTTAGATAGGGACTGTGAAAGCTCACTAGTCATCATAGGGGTTCACCCTTGCATGAGCATTGACCTCATCCTCCAAGTGCTCATCCGCTAGCATCCTGAAAGAAGAACCTTCACTCGTGTAGCTGCGCAAGTATGGATCTATGTGGCTAGAGATGATGGCATCATCTGAAACACATGATCTCCCTGAACGAAAGCATGCCTTTATTAGAGCAAGTGCTGTGCCACACCCTAACTCCAAGACAATACCCCATGGATGACATAACAGCTCCAAGAAGCATGACAGAAATGTACAAAGCCTCGAATAATGGTATGTTGGCTGGAGCAAAAGTGGGTGCAAACATTCCCCTTTTGCAAACCAGGTATACCCATCATAGAAGTAAATTAACCATGCAACAGAGTCCAATTACTTAACACTATAGAAACATCAATGCAACAATCATTTAATGAAACCTTAGTGTCACTGATCATAGTCCTCCAAAATATTTGGTTGAATCCTAATTTCCAATCATTCCTTCATCGGTGTACCTATGGCATCATTGGCAACCAGAATGCTCACCACCTGTCCCTCAGGGGCCTTTTCGATAGTTCCTAGCTCATAGTACCTGACAATATATTCACTTATAAAAATCAAGATGGAATCTCCATTGAAGATCAGCAAGATCAACCAACAGATCCATATAAAAGAGCCATGGACTCATCTGTTGAGGACTAGCAAGGTCCATCAACTAGATCCATGCCCGGTTTCAGAAAACAACTCTTACTCCTTGTTCCAATATCTTCTGCGACGCACGTGTGGGTATCTTTGGCGACCCAGAGCCTGAGCACCGTATGGTCAGCACCCTTTAGGATCCTTTGCAGGTCACCTAGCGCTTCACTCATAGACCGCTTCCTTGGTCCCTCATCCACCGTACTGGAAGCTCACCATTTAAATCGAACCGAGGTTGGTCAAGACCTCGGCCGAGCTTGCTACGCGAGACGTCCTCCGTTGACTCTCTATCAGCTATTGCAACTTTATCAGTTAGGTCTCCACACGACCTCATTCTCAAGACGGTCAAAATGCTTCCCCAGCATTATTGACATAAAACAGTCATTTAAAAATAGGTCATAAATACAGTTTCTATAATGAACTCTCGTCTTTCACATTGTTCCACATCGTCCACATTACTTAATCCATATCCAATTCATATGTATTCCTATCATTAAATAACTTCAATTGTATTAGAAAGCCATTCAATTGAATGCTTCTCAAGCTTGAGAGGGGTTGAGAAGAGAGAACATTTGGAGATTTTTTTAAAAAAAGACCATAAACCACACTTTACCTCCTACATTGCATGATTCTTTAATCAAAGTAGAGGCCCCCAACCAATCAAACAATTGGTTTGGTACGTTGATGAAGACTCCAAGGAAGAATGAAGAGAGAGAGAAACTCCAATCTCTCCAATTTGTAGAGGATTTTTAGAGGATAATTGTAAGATTCCTCCTCAGGCTGAATATTGATTAAGCCTCTACTTCAATCCCTTGTAATCATTCTACGTTTCTGAATACAGGAAAATATTATTTTTTCTTGTTTTTCCTAGTGAGATAAAAATTTCTAGAGAGTGGTAAATTAATATTGGGATATTTTTGGATAAATAAATTCTACAGATATCAAAAAAATGTTTCCCTCAAATAGAAAATCAAAATAGATTTTCCAAGGTGCAGTTGGAATTAATAAAAATTGATTTAGAAGACCTTAGCCTAAGGGTCAAGATTTTTGAAAACTTTTTTGATTATGGTCCAAGTAAGGTTCCTATGGACCAATAAGATTAATCCAAGTGTTGGGACAAGATAAATCCAAAGAATAAAAGAAAATATCCAAAAATGAGTAAATGCCCACATAAGATGAAGAGTTGACTAAGTACTAGGTTTATTAGTTAAAAATTATGAAGTATTAATAAAAAAAATAAGATATTTTGGAGTAATCATTCATTTTTGTCACATGGGTAAGGAAAAGGGGGCCCTTCAAGGAGGCACCTATTTCACATATGTGGATGAGTTTTAAACTAAAAAATAATAGGATAGTTTTATCTCTCCTCTCTCCTAAATCAGACCAAATAAAAAAGGGAGCCAATTTGGTCCAAAACTTGTCCAAAATCAGCCAAACTGAAGCTAGAAAATTCTAGAACTCAGTTGGACTTAGTTAGTGGCCTCCCTCACCTATAAATAGACCCTCATTCCTTTGTATTCTCATCTATGAACTAAACGATGCCGATATTACTCTAAGTTAAGCTTATTTTCTATTATCCTCTATTATCCTCTAAAAACCCTCTACAAATTGAAGAGATTGGAGCTTCTCTCTCTCTTCAATCTTCCTTGGAGACTCCAACACATACCAAACCAATTGATTGGTTGGGGGCCTCTACTGTGATCAAAGAATCAAGTAGTTTAGGAGGTAAAGCAGCATGGATTATTGTCTTCTTTTTCCTAAATCTCCAAATGTTTCTCTTCTCAACCCCTCTCAAGCTTGAGAAGCATTAATTTGAATGGATTTTGAATACTATTGAAGTTCTTTAATATATTGTAATGAAGAAATACATAAATTTTCATTTATGCTTAATTTATAATGGTTCTTAAGCATTTCTCTCTCCCCCCTAAAGAATGGTCATTCCTATGACCTATTCTCAATTCGAATGAAGCTTCTCATGAAGCATTTCTCTGATCTAAAAGTAATTTCTATGCTTGTCTAATTAGAGGCCAAAATAATGTCTTTTTAATACTTTTATGCTATTAAATTTATGATAAAATTAAGAATCAATCCATAATTGGATAATGATCCAATTAGTGGTTATTCTAATCACATGAATAATACTTTTATGCTATTAAATTTATGATAAAATTAAGAATCAATCCATAATTGGATAATGATCCAATTAGTGGTTATTCTAATCACATGAATAATACCAAACTTTATTCTTTCAAATTTATTGAGAATTACCAGTAATAGCAGCGCAGATATGGCAAAATTTCTGTAAAATTAGCACATAAATCATTTTCATTCATAATATGAAAAGAGGACTTCCTACGATTAATCATCCTAGACTAATTGAATGATTCTCATTATAATCATGGAAAATTAATTTTTACGTTTATGCATAAATAGTTAATTACAAAAAAGAGTAATTTTTTGTAATCCATTTTTTAATGTTAAAGGAGTAATCCCCATGAAAATGGAAATCCATGTACTCCAATGAAGTAAGAGAAAAATTGTGATGCTAAAATAATGCATACTTTATTTAAAAATTAAATAAAGCATACTTTATTTAAAAATTAAAGAAGAATTTTAGTTAAATTTATCTTTTTGCATAGATAAATTTTAAATGATGAAAGAGGAATTCCCACTATATTGGAATCCAAATATTTAAATGAGAAAAGTGTAATTCCTAGTGTAAAGGAATTAATGAAGATTTTTATTTAAATTTTTAAGAGAAAAATTATTTAAATTTATCTCTTTGCATAGATAAATTTTAATGATGAAAGAGGAATTCCCACTATATTGGAATCCAAATATTTAAATGAGGAAGTGTAATTCCTAGTGTAAAGGAATTAATGAAGATTTTTATTTAAATTTTAAGAGAAAATTTAGTTAAATTTATCTTTTTGTATAGATAAGATTAAATGATGAAAGAAGAATTCCCACCATATTGGAATTCAAATGTTTAAATGAGAAAAGTGGAATTTTTAGCTTAATGGAATTAATGGATATTTTTATGTAATTTTTAAGAAGAATTTTAAGTAGATTTAATTTATGGTAAAAGAGGAATGCCCATGATAATTGGATTGCACTCATTGAAATGAGAAAAAGAAGGATTTCAAGTTTATTCAAAAAAATAGGTATTGATATTTTAGTTAAAAGAAGATTTTTTATGATATTTAAGAAAAGATGGATTTGAATTAAATTTTAGTGTCCAAAGATGAATTTCCACCATAATTCTACCTAATGAATTAAGGCTGAGAAATTATGTGGCAAAAGGAATATCTTTGGATATTTTAATTGGTAAAATCACTAAATTGATATTTACGCAAAATCTAGATGTTTAGTTGAAAGTAATCCTTGTAGAACTAAACCGAATGAATTTGGTTAGACTACGTGAGGGACGGACAGTAAACCTAATTATCCTTCTCTCGATCTGAATCAGACAAAAAGTTCGTGACCAATTCCAGTTACTAAATCCAAAGAATAGACTACAGAAACTAATCTAGTTTTTCCTTGACCAAACTCACCAAGAATCTAGTTGGACAAATGGACAAAATGATGGGTAGATTACCCTCATGAGAGATCAAGGATCCTCATTATGAAACTGGGAATTATGAAAAAAGGGTTGTCGGAACCGATCTCAAACTGGAATTTTACTTGCATTGGAACCTCTGTTTTTTCATTCAAAGGACTGTTTTACACCAGAATGCTGGAGGAAGCATTTGGCTTATGTTTTTCTAAGAGGAGGCTCGTTGGAATAGCTGGTGGGGAGTCGTCAAGGGACGTTGCTCGCAGCAAACCCTGTCAAGGTCTTGACCAACCTCGGTACGGTTAAAATAGTGCGCTTCCGATACAATGGGCGAGGATCAACGAAGCGGTCCTTGAGTGAAGTGCTAGGACACCTAAGGAGGATCCTAGAGGGTTTTGACCAGGCAATGCACAGGCTCGCAGTTGCTATGACACCCATGCGTACGTTGAGGAAGATTTCGGATGGACAAAAAGGAAAGATTTTTGAGAACCAAATTTTGATACTAGACCTCGTTGGTTGGCCAGCTGGTCTTCAACAACGGAGAGTTCAAAGGATACATTTTTGTAATATAATGGACTCGAAATTTTGGAAAATGATGATCAAAAATATTATGATTTCTATTGAAGGATTGTTTTCAAAGCCAGTCGAATCTGTTATAAATGGCAATTTCATATTGGGTGTGTACGTGGTATGCCTACCTTGATTTTTGCATGAATCGCTGGCTAGGGGGCCTGGAAACTCTTTTCCTCAGTACCCGGGCAAAAACCCAACCAAATCTTTATAAATGAATCCCACCAATTCAGTGGTCGGGTGGTTGGCTAACCCATGGGCCGGATGGGGTTAGGCTAGATCGGAGGATTCTTGAGAAACAACTAGATACGATTAGGTACGTTATTTAGTTTTAAATCTTGAGAAGACCTTGTTCTATGGGAGGGGATCTTCGGTTGTGCCTCATAAATGAGGAAAAAAGCGGTGATTCCATGGACCAAGTGCAAGCCTCTTCTTGATCTGACGGGTTGTTGCAAGATCAGGGTGTCCAGTTTTATCCAGTTTCTGCTGCACTGGGACAATGCTTGGAGAGCAAATTTTGGGAGGCAATGTACTTAAAATGAGATCAAGCAAATAATAGAAAATACGCTTGCCCTTAAATTAACCCAATATAACTTAAATTAATATAAATTAGTCTAATTAATCAAAATTAATCAAAAATATGATGAAATGATAAACAAATAATCTTTCCATACTTAGAGTGATCCAATTTATTTTTCCATAGATGCACCATTACAAGTACACTAGTCCCTATAGGTTTTAGATGATTCACTTAAAAAATGTAATTTTACTAATTAGATTATTAATATTTACAGGCCTTCTGATAGTCTGGAAGAATTTTGAAAAAGAGATCATTAAAAATCCAACCATTGGATTTGCAATTTTTACTAACCACCACATTCTACTAATGTCTCAGTATCTACCCACTCTTTTGACCTACAAGATTGAGGATTTTAAGTGGTAGCTATTGTGGGTACAAAAAGTGGCGTATATTATAACACTTTAAAGACCTTGAAATATTTAAAGAAAATAGACAAATATCTTAAAATTTTCTCAAAAAATCAAGTTAAGCTCCATATTATGTGAAGATCTAAGGTACAAAGTGGGAATCTCATATGAGTTTATATCTAAAAGATATTAGCATTTTATGGAATCAATTTAAATTTGGGACAGGGTGTATACATTGACTTTGTACCTAAGAAAATGAGGACTTTTGACTATCTAATGCTTAATCAAATTATGCAACTATATTTCCAACTTTGAATATGATGTTCCAACAAAAGAACTTGAAATGAAATTCCTTCATTTACAGGGAGAGATTAGCCACTAAACGTAAACAAATGCCTGTTTTTTTATTGTTTACAGGGTGCCTGAGTGGACAAAACTGGGCACCCTGATCTTGCAACCACCCTGACCATGTGACTTCAGGTTTGGTCAGATTAGTTTATCTAGTTAAGAATTGACTCGTTAGAGTAATTTTCGTGTTAGAAGATTTTTCCCAATTGGTGGAATCACTCGTGCCTTCCGGGCGAGGGGAGTCTTCAAGGCTAGCCTCTCGTCCGGGCCGCCGCCCAGGCTAGCCTCTCGTCTCAAACATCCACGGGCGAGGCCACGAGTGTGTGGACCCCGCCCCGCGCAGGAGGTCGACGTCGCTTCCACCGCCGGTAGGAGCCCCAAAGCGGGCGGGGGACCTCACAGCTGCTGGTATCAGAGCTTTGTTGAAAGCTAATAAGGATAAACGAATTCTTATCAGAAATTGATAAAAACTCAGAAAAGATATTTTTCATAATCTATTTTCATTCTGTAAGCTTCTTTAATAAAGAACTTTTAATCAAAGAAATTGTCTTTATAGATGGAAGTTCCATACTTATCTGGTATTCGCGACCTCACCCAATCGCAAGACATGACTGTGTTCGCCTTTGAGCATCTCATCTCTTCCACTGCAACTTGAACAAGCCAAGTCAGACTTGCACGCCATTTTGAGGATTTATATTTTCGTGACCCAGCGGAGAGACGACAGCATAAGTGGTTTGCAGGGCAGTATGTCCACGCCTCTTGTGACTGACGTGCAACGCTGAGGCAAAACCTCTCATTGGCCATGATTCTAATAAAGTTGAAAATGGTACATGGTGTCATTCTATATCATTCAACGCCTTGGAATTTTAGACTCTCATGCCAAATATACAGACTCCTTAGTCGCTTCCTATGGCCCAGTACTGCCGTCTTATGCATCTCTCGAGGAGATTTTGATTTCTAGAACCGAGCTGCTCTCTATGTACATATTGAAACTTTTATATAAATAAAGAAATGTTTTCTGGAGAAAAATTCCCTGCTGTATAAGTGATTGTTTATGGATGAACTGATAAAGAAAAATTTGTTATTGAACATATGTCATAGATCTCCAATAAGACCATTTGTCATAGACATACTGAGTCTTGGAACGACCTTAAAACCTATTTAAGGAAGAGATTTTGTGCCCCGGGATTTTTGGAAACCAAAATGAACGAATTCTTAAGCTGAAGCAGGGGAGAAAAACCATCAAAGAATATCATCAGGCCTTTGCTCTTCTACTCAAATATTCACCACCTCTAGATGAAGAGCAACTTATGGCCAGATTCATTCGGGGAATGAACGAACCCTTGGACACACTGGTCAAAAATGCCAAGCCATTTTCTATGGCTGAAGCTGTCAGAATGGCGAAGGACTTTGCTAAAGCCTTCATCGTAGAAGTCCTACCAAAGCCAGCTCCCTCCTCCTTTAAAAGATTTCAGACACCGGGAAGTTCTTCCAACTTTCCGCCTCCAAAGAGACACCAAGGTCCTAACCAGAATGTGGAGATGGGAAGCTTCAGAAATGAAGGAAGACCTTTCCCTTGAAGTACATTCTCAGGAACTCCAGCTCTCTCCAAAATGCAAAGGGAAGAACTTCGAAGCGAGAACTAATGCTTCGGATGTCAGTGATTTGGGCATCAGCTCAAGGATTGCCCATCTCCTTCGGTGGGCCAGCCAAGGAAGCCAAGGAAGCCAAGGTCCTAGAGTTCAGAGACCGACTCCTTCATTTTTGTCCACCAAGGTTCCCCGCGCCAGAATCAGGATAACCCAAGAAGAGTGCCAGCTCCGCAGCCTCCATGCAAAGCAGTTTCCGAACTTCCTCCCAGAATTGGAATAACCAAAGAGAGAGAGTTCCACCTCAGACTGCAGTAGCCAGAGCAGTCACCATAGCTGAGGAAGTGGAGGAAGAGAAAGGACAGATCTATTATGCAGCAATTGAGCATTAGGGGAGTAACTGTCGATTCTCAATCCTCCAGACTCCAGCAGAGTACCAAGGGAAGAAATTCAAGCTTTTGATTGATTCAGGCAGTACTCATTCTTTTATTTCCCCAGGATGTCTGCGTAAATTAGTCCTAAATCAAAAATCAGGGAAACCTATGCAAGTGGAATTAGCTAGTGGGAAGATTCTTTTCACTCACCTTGAGACTGACCTTATTTAGTTTAGTCTAGATGGGAACATAACAGAGTGCCAGTTCAGAGTCCTACCAATGGGAATATATGATGGAATCCTTGGAATGGATTGGCTCCAAAAGAATCAGGCTGACATTCATTGTCACAAAGGAACCATCTCTTTCCTTGACCTTCATGGGAGTAAAGTTCAAGGAATTGGAATTTTCGGATCCCCAGTGCTACATTTAGTCAAGGCTTCCAAATTATTAAAAGGGCTCAGAAAGAAGCAAACTGTGTATGTCGTTAAAATGAATCCAGTAGACATAAAATGCAAGGCTAAAGAACCAGAGTGCTTAAGTGAGTATGCAGATGTGTTTCCTGAAGAGCTGACTGAGATGCCTTCCTCTTGTGAAGTAGATCATGAGATTGAATTAACCCCTGGAGCTCAGCCAGTAGCCCATCGTGCATACAAAATGCCAGTACCTGAAGCCATAGAACTTAAGGAACAGTTAAGATAACTATTAGAGCAGAGATACGTCAAACCTAGTGTCTCACCTTGGGGTGCGCCCGTTCTCTTTCAAAAGAAGAAAGATGGAACGTTAAGACTCTATATTGACTACAGAGGATTGAATAAATTAACAATTAAGAATAAGTATACTATTCCTAGGATTGATGAACTTCTGGATCGGTTAAGTGGGACCCAAATCTTCACAAAGATAGATCTCAAATCCGGTTACTACCAGATCAGAATCAAGGAGCAAGACATCCCACAAAGACAGCACTCAATACTCGCTATGGGCATTATGAGTTCACAGTCATGCTGTTTGGATTGACTAATGCCCCGACGACATTCAATCGTCTTATGCACGATATTCTCAGAGAATACTTGGATGATTTTGTTCTTGTCTTCTTCGACGATATGCCCCGACGACATTCAATCGTCTTATGCACGATATTCTCAGAGAATACTTGGATGATTTTGTTCTTGTCTTCTTCGACGATATCTTAGTATACTCAAGGAATGCTGCAGATCAATAAGATCATGTGCGCAAAGTCCTGGAAATCCTAAGGAAACACCAACTCTTTGCAAAGAAGAGCAAGTGTTCGTTCTCTGTTGAACCAGGTTGAATAATTGGGATTCATAGTGTCAAAGGATGGGATTTCTCCTGACCCCACAAAGATCCAGGTAGTAGTTGAATGGCCAGAACCCAAGTCAGTAAAAGAAGTCAGAGGATTCCTAGGGTTAACCGGATGGTATAGGATCTTTATACCTAGGTATGCTCAGATAGCATCCCCTTTGACTAACCTTCTCAAGAAAAGTACACTTTTTCAGTGGACTGCAATGTGTCAGAGTGCCTTTGACAAGCTAAAGATAGCCTTAGTAACCAACCCTGTTCTTAAATTGCCAGATTTTACCAAACCCTTTGAGATAGTTTTACTGATGCCAGTGGATTTGCCTTAGGCGGTGCTCTAATGCAGGAAGGTCATGCAGTGGCCTATGAATCCAGAAAACTCAGAACACATGAGAGGAATTATGCCATCCATGACTTGGAGTTACTCTCAGTAGTGTATGCTTTGAAGTTGTGAGACATTATCTTTTGGGACAAAGGTTCACCTTGATGACAGATCATCAAAGTTTGAAGTGGATCTTCACCCAAAGGGATCTCAACATGCGTCAAAGGAGATGGATGTAAACCCTACAGGAATTTGATTTTGAGATAAGTTATCGGTCGGGGAAAGAAAAAAAAATGAGTCAAGTTAAGAATTCTAAGAGAAGCCCATGATAGCCATCCAAGGTTTATATAAAAACCTATATGTCTGTGAAGAAAAGCTTCTTCTGGTGGCCAGGACTAAAAAAGGATGTACTTGATCATGTGCGGAAATGCTTGATGTGCCAAAGAGTCAAGGCAGAGAGAGTCAAGATGCCACAGAAACTGCAGCCTCTAGACATTCCACAGATGAAGTGGGAATGCATCAGTATGGACTTTGTCACACTGGATTACCTTCAGTGCAATCAGGTTACAACTCCATTTTTGTGGTAGTTGACAGGCTAACCAAAGTTGCCCATCTAATTCAAGTGAAAGAAACATACTCTGCAGTGGATGTTGCCAGAGTTTTCCTTAAGGATGTTGCCAGAGTTTTCCTTAAGGAGATATTCAGATTGCATGGTTTACCCCACCAGGAGGATATTCAGATTGCATGGTTTACCCCACCAGGAGGATAAGTGACCGAGATCCCAAATTCACATCGAAATTCTGGACTATTTTCTTTGAAGGAGTAGGAACTTTCTTGGATCTCAGCACAGCCTATCACCCCAAAACTGATGGCTAGACGAAAAGGGTGAATCAGGTAATAGAAGATATCCTTCGGTCATGCTGCGGGAGGGAACCCAAGAAGTGGTCAAGTCATCTGCATTTGGTCAAATTCGCTTACAATGCTTCTTATCATCGGAGCATTGGGATGAGTCTAGATTGTCTTACACCGTTGACTTGGTCTGACCCATTGATCAGAGTCAAAATGTCCAGATAAATGCTTGACGACATGGACTAGCAGACGCAATCAATCCGTAAAGATATAAAGGCAGCCCAAGACAGGCAAAAGTAGTATGCAGATAAAAAGAGAATTGAGAGAGAGTTCGAAGAATCAGATATGGTCTTCATTCGAGTACGACCAAAAAGAAGTTCCTTATCCTTAGGGAAGTACAAGAAGCTCTCTTTTAGATACTGTGGGCCGTATGCTGTCATAAAGAAAGTGGGCAATCTAGCCTACAAACTTCTTCTGCCTCCCCATCTCAAGGTACATGATGTATTCCATGTCAATTTGCTTAAAAAATATGTACCTAGCCCGAGTCACGTGCTGGATGATGAACAATTGATCTCTCCGACTTAAGGCTAGATGGTACTCCAACCTGAGGAAATCCTTGACGTTCAGGAGAAGATTCTCAAGAGCAGAGTCCTCAAAGAATTCTTCGTAAAGTGGAAGTTCTTCCCTCTAGAAGATGCCACCTGCGAGACGAGAAAGAAGAGTTGGCGAAGGATTACCCCCACTTTGCGAGATGAGGACATCTCGCATTTTTCAAGTGGGAGAGTATGTAAGATTCCTCCTCAGGCTGAATATTGATTAAGCCTCTACTTCAATCCCTTGTAATCATTCTCTGTTTCTGAATACAAGAAAATATTATTTTTTCTTGTTTTACCTGGTGAGATAAAAATTTCTAGAGAGTGGTAAATCAATATTAGGATATTTTTGGATAAATAAATTCTACAGATATCAAAAAAATATTTCCCTAAAATAGAAAATCAAAATAGATTTTCCAAGGTGCAGTTGGAATTAATAAAAATTGATTTAGAAGACCTTAGCCTAAGGGTCAAGATTTTTGAAATTTTTTTGATTATGGCCCAATTAAGGTTCCTATAGACCAATAAGATTAATCCAAGTGTTGGGACAAGATAAATCCAAAGAATAAAAGAAAATACCCAAAAATGAGTAAATGCCCACATAAGATGAAGAGTTGACTAAGTACTAGGTTTATTAGTTAAAAATTATGAAGTATTAAATAAAAAAATGAGATATTTTGGAGTAATCATTCATTTTTGACACATGGATCAGGAAAAGGGGGCCCTTCAAGGAGGTGCCTATTTCACATGTGTGGATGAGTTTTAAACTAAAAAATAATAGGATATTTTTATCTCTCCTCTCTCCTAAATCAAACCAAATCAAAAAGGGAGCCAAACTGGTCCAAAACTTGTCCAAATTCAGCCAAATTAAAGCTGGATAATTCTAGAACTCAGTTGGACTCAGTTAGTGGCCTCCCTCACCTATAAATAGACCCTCATTTCTTTGTATTCTCATCTGTGAACTAAACTATGCCGGTATTACTCTAAATTAAGCTTATTTTCTATTATCCTCTAAAAACCCTCTACAAATTGAAGAGATTGGAGCTTCTCTCTCTCTACAATCTTCCTTGGAGACTCCAACAACATACCAAACCAATTGATTGGTTGGGGGCCTCTACTGTGATCAAAGAATCAAATAGTTTAGGAGGTAAAGTGTGGATTATTGTCTTCTTTTTTCTAAATCTCCAAATGTTTCTCTTCTCAACCCCTCTCAAGCTAGAGAAGTATTCATTTGAATGGCTTTTGAATACTATTGAAGTTCTTTAATGTATTGTAATGAAGAAATACATAAATTTCCATTTATGCTTAATTTATAATGGTTTTTAAGCATTTCTCTCTCTCCCCCAAAGAATGGTCATTCCTATGACCTATTCTCAATTTGAATGAAGCTTTTCATGAAGCATTTCTCTAATCTAAAAGTAATTTCTATGCTTGTCTAATTAGAGGCCAAAATAATAGCTTTTTAATACTTTTATGCTATTAAATTTATGGTAAAATTAAGAATCAATCCATAATTGGATAATGATCCAATTAGTGGTTATTCTAATCACATGAATAATACTAAACTTTATTCTTTCAAATTTATTGAGAATTACCAGTAATAGAGCAGCGGAGCTATGGTAAAATTTATGTCAAATTAACACATAAATCATTTTTATTCATAATATGAAAAGAGGACTTCCTACCATATTCTAGGATTAATCATACTAGATTAATTGAATGATTCTCATTATAATCATGGAAATTTTATTTTTATGTTTATGCATAAATAGTTAATTACGAAAAAGAGAAATTTTTAGTAATCCATTTTTTTATGTTAAAAGGGTAATCCCCATGACAATGGAAATCCATGTACTCCAATGAAGTAAGAGAAAAATTGTGATGCTAAAATAATGCATATTTTATTTAAAAATTAAAGAAGGATTTTAGTTAAATTTATCTTTTTACATAGATAAATTTTAAATGATGAAAGAGGAATTCCCACTATATTGGAATCCAAATATTTAAATGAGGAAAGTGTAATTCCTAGTGTAAAGGAATTAATGAAGATTTTTATTTAAAATTTTAAGAGAAAATTTAGTTAAATTTATCTTTTTGCATAGATAAATTTTAAATGATGAAAGAGGAATTCCCACTATATTGGAATCCAAATATTTAAATGAGAAAGTGTAATTCCTAGTGTAAAGGAATTAATAAAGATTTTTATTTAAATTTTAAGAGAAAATTTGGTTAAATTTATCTTTTTGTATAGATAAGATTAAATGATGAAAGAAGAATTCCCACCATATTGGAATTCAAATGTTTAAATGAGAAAAGTGGAATTTTTAGCTTAATGAAATTAATGGATATTTTTATGTAACTTTTAAGAAGAATTTTAAGTAGGTTTAATTTATGGTAAAAGAGGAATTCCCATGATAATTGGATTGCACTCATTGAAATGAGAAAAAGAAGGATTTCAAGTTTATTCAAAAAAATAGGTATTGATATTTTAGTTAAAAGAAGATTTTTTATGATATTTAAGAAAAGATGGATTTGAATTAAATTTTAGTGTCCAAAGATGAATTTCCACCATAATTCTACCTAATGAATTAAGGCTGAGAAATTATGTGGTATAAAGAATATCTTTGGATATTTTAATTGGTAAAATCACTAAATTGATATTTACCCAAAATCTAGATGTTTAGTTGAAGGGAATCCTTGTAGAACTAAACCGAATGATTTTGGTTTAGACTACATAAGGGACGGACAGTAAACCTAATTATCCTTCTCTCAATCTGAATCAGACAAAAAGTTCGTGACCAATTCCAGTTACTAAATCCAAAGAATAGACTACCGAAACTAATCTACTTTTTCCTTGACCAAACTCACCAAGAATCTAGTTGGACAAATCGAGGGTAGATTACCCTCATGATGAGAGATCAAGGATCCTCATTTTATGAAACTGGGAATTATAGAAAAAGGGTTGTCGTTCGGAACTGATCTCAAACTGGAATTTTCCTTGCATTGGAACCTTTGTTTTTTCATTCAAAGGACTGTTTTACACCAGAATGCTGGAGGAAGCATTTGGCTTATGTTTTTCTAAGAGGAGGTTCGTTGTTGGAACAGCTGGCGGGGAGTCGTCAAGAGGGACGTTGCTCGCGGCAAAGCCTACCGAGGTCTTGACCAGCCTCGGTATGGTTAAAATGGTGGGCTTCCGGTACGATGGACAAGGACCGACGAAGCGGTCCCTGAGTGAAGTGCTAGGACACCTAAGGAGGATCCTAGAGGGTTTTGACCAAGCGATGCACGGGCTTGCGGTTGCTAGGACACCCATGCGTACGTCGAGGAAGATTTTGGATGGACAAAAAGGAAAGATTTTTGAGAACCAAATTTTGATACTAGACCTCGTTTGGTTGGCCAGCTGGTCTTCAATGGAGAGTTCAAACGATACATTTTTGTAATACAATGGACTCAGAATTTTGGAAAATGATGATCAGAAGTATTATGATTTATATTGATGAAGGATTGTTTTTAAAGCCAGTTGAATGATTGTTTTTAAAGCCAGTTGAATCTGTTATTAATGGCAATTTCATATTGGGTGTGTACGTGGTATGCCTACCTTGATTTTTGCATGAATCGCCAGCTAGGGAGCCTGGGAGCTCTTTTCCTCGTACCTGGGCAAAAACCCAACCAAATCTTTATAAAGCTAGGGAGCCTGGGAACTCTTTTCCTTGTACCCGGTCAAAAACCCAACCAAAATCCCAACCAAATCTTTATAAAGGAATCCCACCAATTCAGTGGTCGGGTGGTTGGCTAGGCTAGATCGGAGGATTCCTGAGAAATAACTAGATACGATTAGTTACGTTATTTAGTTTTAGAGAAGACCTTGTTTTGTGTGGGAGGGGATCATCGGCTGTGACTCGTAAATGAGGAAAAAAGCGGTGATTCCATGGACCAAGTGCAAGTGACCATGTGACTTCACGTTTGGTTAGATCAGTTTATCTAGTTAAGACTTGACTCGTTAGAGTAATTTCCCCGTTAGAAGATTTTTCTCAATTGGCAGAATCGCCCGTACCTTCCACGTGAGGGGAGTCTTTCGGGCCTAGTCTCTCGGAGGGGCCACCCAGGCTAGCCTCTCGTCTCGGACATCTGCAAGGCAAGGGCCTGAGTAGGTGGACCCCGCGCCTCGCGCGGGAGGCCGACGCCGCTTCCGCCGCGCGGCAGGAGCCCCGAAGCGGGCAGGGGACCTCACAATAATAGAAAATATCATTATTTTAGTATAATGCTAGCACGGTATAGTTCTCATATTTGTTTACAAAGGGCTAAGGATGTATTTATAGGTGAGGGAGGCCTCTAACCAAGTCCAACTAGTTTCTAGAATTTTTCAGGTTCATTATTTTAGTATAATACTAGCACGGTATAGTTCTCATATTTGTTTACAAAGGGCTAAGGATGTATTTATAGGTGAGGGAGGCCTCTAACCAAGTCCAACTAGTTTCTAGAATTTTTCAGGTTCAGTTTGGCTCTGAATTTGGACAAGATTGGGACCTAGTTTGGCTCCCTTTTGATTTGGTTTGATCCAGGAGAGGGGAGAGATAAAAATATCACAATATTTTTGAGTTTAAAACTCCACCACACATGTGAAATAGGCGCCTCCTTGAAGATCCCCCTTCTCCTTACCAAGGTGTCAAAATTGAATCATTATACCCAAAATATCACATTTTTTAAAGTAATATTCATAGTTTTTTTACTAATAAACATTGTACTTAGTCAACTCTTCATCTTAAGTGGGCATTTACTCATTTTTGGGTATTTATCTTTTATAAATTGGATTTATCTCCTCCCCACACTTGGATTGATCCTATTGGCCCATAGAAACCTTAATTGGACCATAATCCAAATTTTTTTGAAAATCTAGACCCTTAGGCTAAGGTCCTTTATTCTTATTTTTAATTAATTCCAAATGCACATTGGAAAGTCCTTTTTGAATTTTTGTTTCAGGGGAAACCATTTTAGACACTAGGAGGATTTTTATATCCAAAATTATCTCAATTTTGGATTACCTCTCTCTAGACATTTTCTCTCTCTAGGTCAAAACATGGTAAAACAGAATCTTTCTTTTATTTCAAAGAGGGGAATAATTACAAGATCAGAAGTGGAGGTTCTTACACCTGTACACCTCAAAAGCTGGAGGGAGGAATCTTACACATATCTACTTCTTCAAACACTCTCTCCGATCTCTTCTTGTCAGCATATTTCTTGTCAGCATACTGCTTTTGTCTATCCTGGGTAGCCTTAATATCTTTGCGGATTGCCTGCATTTGCTACTCCATATTCTTAAGCATCTCTTTGGATATTTCAACCCGGATCAATGGGTTGGACCATGTTAATGGCATGAGGCGATCTTGTCTATACAGAGCTTTGAATGGACTCATCCCGATACTTCGGTGATAAGAGGCATTGTAGGCAAACTCCACTAGATGTAAGTAGCTTAGTCACTTTTTGGGCTCTTTGCCGCAACATGACCGAAGAATATCTTCAATTACCTAGTTTCCTCTTTTAGTCTGACCATCTATCTCTGGATGATAAGCTGTACTGAGATCTAAGGAAGTTCCTACTGCTTCGAAGAATGCAGTCCAGAACGTTGATGTGAACTTAGAATCTCTGTCACTCACTATTCTTCTGGGTAAGCCATGCAGTCTGAAAATCTCTTTGAGGAAGACTCTAGCAACATCCATTGTAGAGTAGGTTTCTTTTACTGGAATCAGATGGACAACCTTGGTCAATCTGTCAACTACCACAAAAATGGAGTTGTACCCTCATTGCACTGACGGTAATCCAGTAACAAAATCCATACTGATACATTCCCACTTCATCTATGGAATGTCCAAGGGATGCAGCTTACCTAGCATCTTGACTCTTTCTGCCTTAACTCTAACACATGAAGCACTGACGTACATGATTGAGTACATCCCTTTTGAGTCCTGGCTAGAAGAAGCTCTTCTTTACAAACATGTAGGTCTTTATGAACCCTGGATGTCCAGCTAACTATCGGGCTTCCCTCAGAATTTTTTCCTTTGTTTCCTCATCATTAGGAATGCATAGCCGATTATTGTAATACATGCATCCTTCGTCCATTTTGTACCAAAAACGCGACTTATTTCCTGAGGAGTCTTGCTTTCCTGCATCAGTAGGGTGGCAATGGGGGCAAAGAATTTGTCCTACATGATTTTCTCTCTTGCTTCACTGATCAATGGATTTGACACCAATGTAATTGTAAGCAAGGGGGCTTTCCTACTAAGCGCATCGGCCTACCACATTTTCTTTCCCTTGCCAATACTTTATCTCAAAGTCAAATTTGTGCAAGGTCTGCATCCACCTTCTTTGACGCATGTTGAGATCCCTTTGGGTGAAGATCCACTTAAGACTTTGATGATATATCATCAAGGTGAATCTCTGTCGTCCCAAGAGATAATGTCTCCACAACTTCAGAGCATATACTACTGAGAGTAACTCCAAGTCATGGACGGCATAATTTTTCTCATGCATTCTGAGCTTTCTGGATTCATAGGCTACTGCATGACCTTCCTGCATAAGAGCATCGCCTAAGGCAAAACCACTAGCATCTGTCACTACCTCAAAGGGTTTGGAAAAATCTGGCAACTTAATGACATGGTTGGTTACTAAAGCTGTTTTTAGCTTGTCCAAAGCACTCTGACACATAGCAGTCCACTGAAATAGGGTGCTCTTCTTGAGAAGGTTAGTCAAAGGGGATGCTATCTGAGCATACCTGGGTATAAGGATTCTATACCATCTAAGAATCCTCTGACTTCTTTCGTTGTTTTGGACTCTGACCACTCCACAACTGCTTGGATTTTAGCGAGGTCAAGAGAAATCCTGTCTTTAGATACTATGAATCCCAAGTATTCTACATGGTTAGCATAGAAAGTGCACTTGCGTGCTTCCTTATGATTTTCACGACCTTGCACACATGATCTTCATGATCAGCTGCATTCTTGGAGTATACCTGGATGTCATCAAAGAAAACAAGAACAAAATCATCCAAGTATTCTCTAAGAATATCCTGCATGAGATGGTTGAACGTGGCTGGGACATTAGTCAATCTGAATGGCATGAGTGTGAATTCATAATGCCCATAGCGAGTATTGAAAGTTGTCTTTGGGATATCGTGTTCCTTGATTATGATCTGGTAGTATCCGGACTTGAGATCTATCTTCATGAACATTTGGGTTCCACTTAACCGATCCAAAAGTTCATCAATCCTAGGGATAGGATATTTATTTTTAATTGTTAGCTGGTTTAATCTTCTATAATCAATACAAAGTCTTAACGTTCCATCTTTCTTTTTTTGAAAGAGAACGGGCGCACCCCAAGGTGAAACACTGGGTCTTACGAATCCTTGCTCTAGCAATTGTCTTAACTATTCCTTAAGTTGTATGGATTCTAGAACTGGCATCTTGTATGCACGTTGGGCTATTGGCTGAGCTCCAAGGGTTAACTCGATCTCATGAACTACTTCATGAGTCGGTCAGTTCTTCAGGGAACACATTGGCATACTCACTTAGCCACTATGGTTCCTTAGCCTTGCATTTTATGTCTACTGGATTCATCTTAACTACATAAATAGCTTACCTCTTTCTGAGTCCCTTTAGCAATTTAGAAGATTTGACTAATTGCAAAACTGGGGATCCGAAATTTCCAGTCCCTTGAACTTTATTCCCGTGAAGGTCAAGGAAAGAGATGGTTCTATTGTGACACCTGATTCTTATGGAGCCAATCCATTCCAAGGATTCCATCATAGATTCTCAAGGGTAGGACTATGAACTAGCAATCCGTTACGTTCTCATCTAGGTTAAACTGAATATGGTCTGTCTTAAGGTGTGTGAAAAGAATCTTTCCACTCGCCAATTAGGTTTCCCTGATTTTTGATTTAGGACTAACTTACACAGACATCGTAGGGAAATAAAAGAATGTGTACTACCTGAATCAATCAAAAGCTTGAATTGCTTACCCTTGTACTCTGCTCGAGCTGGAGGACTGATAATTGACGATTTGGCCCCCTGATGCTCAATGGCGGCATAGATTAGTCCTTTTTCTTCCTCCACTTCCTCAACTATTATGACGGCTCTAGCTACTGCCAGCAGAGGTGGAACTCAATCCCTTTGGTTTCCCCAATTCTGGGAGGGAGTTCTAAGGCTACTTTGCATTGAGGCTGCAGGCTGAGCTGGCACTCTTTTGGGGTTTCCTTGGTTTTGGTGAGGGGGACCTTGATTGGTGGACTGATACGAAGGAGTCGGTCTCTGAACTCTCGGACCTTGGCTTCCTTGGCCCATAGAAGGAGTTGGGCAATCCTTGAGCTGGTGCCCAAACCCTTGATAACCAAAACACATGTTTTCAATTCTAAGCTCTTCCCTCTACATTCTAGAAAGAGCTTGAGTTTTTGGAAAAGAGCTTTGAGGAAAAGGTCTGAAGCTTCATTCCTGAAATTTCTTGTCTACTGGTTCTGATTGGGACCTTAATATCTCTTTGGAGGCTGAAGGTTAGAAGAACTTCCCGATGTTTGGAACCTTTTGAAGGATGAGGGAGCTAGATTTGGCAGGACCTTAACTATAAAGGCCTTGGCAAAGTCCTTCGTTCGTTCATTTCTCAAATGAACCTGGCCATGAGTTGCTCTTTGTCCAGCGGTGGTGAGTATTTGAGGAGGAGAGCGAACGCTTGGTGATACTCCTCAATAGTTTTGCTCCACTGGGTCAGCTCTAAGAATTCATTCATCTTGGTTTCTAAAAATCTGGGAGGACAGAATCTCTTCCTTGGATAAGCCTTAAGATCAATCCATGTCTGGGTGTTCTGATCCAGATGGTTGGTCTCGCAGTGCTTTCTCCATGCCACCCTGGCTGTTTCCACTATCTTCAGCCTTGCAAGAGCCATTTTACTCCTCTCGTTGTATCCGGTGAAATCGAAGTATTCTTCCATTACTTCGATCCACTTCTCCACAGCCTCGCCCAGGTTTTCCCCTTCACCCTTGAAGGGACCTGGCTGAGTTCTTTGAAGGGCTTTGCAAACATCAGAGTCAAGCTCTTCCTCATCTGTGAGAGGATTTGGCTGTCGGCCACGATTCGCGCGTCTCATGATTCTGCCAAAAAATGATACATCATTAAATTTCTATTTGATTTTGTTATCGAGATCCTAAGACTTAAGAGGTTTGGAAATAATTACTTAAATAAGATAATCAATCTTATTGGAGATCTACAGTAAAGATCTACAGCATACGTCCGAGGGATATATCTTATTTCTTCAACTCGCCATCTAATAGACAATTCACTTATATAACTGGAAATTTTCCACATGTAAGATTCCTCCTTAGCCTCAATAATAAAAAATCTTTTACCTCAATCCCCTGTAATCATTCCCTATTTTAGAATGCAAGAAAATATTGTTTTTCCTTGTTTTTGCCTAGAGAGAAGAAAAATTGTAATTCAATATTGATATATTTTTGGATATAAAAATTCTCCTAATATCTAAAATATATTTCCCGTGAAACAGAAGTTCAAGAATTTGGTTTTATAGATGAAAGTTCCACACTTATTCGGTATTACCGATCTCACCCAGTCACAAGATATGACTGCTTTCACCTTCGAGCATCTCATCTCTTCTGCTACAACTCGAATGGGCCAAGCTAGACTCGCATGCCATTTTGAGGATTTATATTTCCCAAACCCAGCGGAGAGACAGAAGCACAAGTGGTTTGCAAGGTAGTATGTCCACGCCTCTTGTGATCAACGCGTGATGTTGAGGGAAAATATGTCGTTGGCCATGATTCTAATGAGGCTAAAAGTGATTCATGGTGTTATTTTATATCACCCTATGCCTCATTTCAGACTTTTCTGCCATATCTACAGACTTCTTAGCCGTTTTATTCCAAAGGAGAAGATAGTAGCTCCCTTGGCAATAAGGGAACGTTTGTATCGGGGCATGTTTGTAGCCCACAGCATCGTTGTCTTATGCATTTCCCAAGGAGGTTTTGACTTTCTAGAGCCCAAGTGCTCTATGTACATATTGCAACCTTTATATAAATAAAGAAATATTTTGTGGAAAAATTCCCTGTTGCATAAGTGATTGTTTATTATATGACGAATTGATGAAGCAAAATCTGCTACTCGGACACATGTCATAGATCTCCAATAAGATAGTTTATCTTGTTTAAGAAATTATTTTCCAAACCTCTTAAGTCTTAGGATCTTGTTAACGAAATCAGAATAAAAATTTAATAATGTATCATTTTTGGCAGAATTATGAGGCGAGCAAATCGTGGCCGTCCGCCAGATCCTCTCACTGATGAGGAAGAGCTTGACCCCGATGTTCACAAGGCTCTTCACAGAACTCAGCCCTAGGACCCTTCAAAGGTGAAGGAGAGAGCTTGGGCGAGGCTGTGGAGAAGTGGGTTGAAGCCATGGAGGAATATTTTGATGTCACCGGATACAACGAGAGGAGCAAAATGGGCTGAAGATTGTGGAAACAGCCAGGGTGGCTTGGAGAAACCATTGTGACAACAACCATCTGGATAGGAATACCCTGTCGTCCTGGAATGATCTCAAAGCCTATCTAAGGAAGAGATTTTGTCCCCCCGGATTTTTAGAAACCAAGATGAATGAATTCTTAGAGCTCAACTAGGGAAGCAAAACTATTGAAGAATATCATCAGGCATTTTCTCTTCTCCTCAAGTACTCACCATCGCTAGACGAAGAGCAACTTATGGGTGGCCAGGTTCATTCAGGGAATGAATGAACCTTTAGACACCCTAATCAAGAATGCCAAGCCAGTTTCCATGGCTGAAGTTGTAAGAATGGCAAAGGACTTCACCAAAGCCTTCATCATAAAAGTCCCGCCAAGGCCAGGTCCCTCATCCTTCAAGAGATTCCAGACACCAGGAAGTTCTTCCAACCTTCTGCCTCCAAAGAGACTCCAAGGTCCCAAACAGAATCTAGAGTCAGGAAGTTTCAGGAATGAAGGAAGACCTTTTCCTCGAAGCTCTTTCTCAGGAACTCCGGATCTTTCAAAAATGCAAAGGGAAGAGCTTCGAAGTGAGAATAGGTGCTTCGGCCGGATGTTAGGGGTTTGGGCACCAACTCAAGGATTTCCCATCTCTTTCTGTGGGACAAGGAAGCCACGGTCCCAGAATTCAAAGACAGACTCCTTCGTATCAGTCCTATAATCAGGGTCCCCCGTGCCAAAATCAAGGCAACCCCAGAAGAGTGCCAACTCAGCTTGCAACCTCCATGTAAAGCAGTCTCCAAACTCCCTGGGAAACCAAAGAGAGAGAGTTCCATTTCAGACAGTAGCTAGAGCCGTCACTATAGCTAAGGAAGTGGAGGAAGAAAAAGAACATATCCATGCTATAATTGAGCATCAGGGGAATAATCGTCAATTTTCAGTCCTCCAGACTCCAGCAGAGTACCATGGTAAGAAATTCAAGCTTTTGATTGATTCAGGCGGTACTCATTCTTTTATTTCCCCAGGATGTCTGCGTAAGTTAGTCCTAAATCAAAAATCAAGGAAACCTATGCAAGTGGAATTGGCCACCAGTGGAAAGATTCTTTTCACACCTTGAGGCAGACCTTATTCAGTTTAGTCTAGATGGGAATGTAAGAGAGTGCCAGTTCAGAGTCCTACCCTTGGGAATCTATGATGGAATCCTTGGAATGGATTGGCTCCAAAAGAATCAGACTGACATTCATTCTCACAATGGAACCATCTCTTTCCTTGACCTTCACGGGAATAAAGTTCAAGGAACTCAAATTTCCAGATCCCCAGTGCTGCAATTAGTCAAGGCTTCTAAATTGTTAAAAAGGCTCCGAAAGAGGCAAGCTATTTATGTCGTTAAGATGAATCCGATAGATATAAAATGCAAGGCTAAAGAACTAGAGTGGTTAAGTGAGTATGCAGATGTGCTCCCAGAAGAGCTAACTGAGATGGCTCCGTCTCGCAAAGTAGATCATGAGATCGAGTTAACCCTCGGAGCTCAGCCAGTAGCCCATCGTGCATACAAAATGCCAGTCCCTGAAGCCATAGACCTTAAGGAGCAATTAAGACAATTGTTAGAGCAGGGATTCATTAGACCCAGTGTTATGTGTCCTATAATGGATATATTACTTTTGAGCTCCCTCCTTCTATGTGTAGTTCTTCAATGCATGGAATGGATCATAAAAATGATGGTCATATATGGGCAGACTATGTAACTTGTAGTAGTGACAAGTATAGTGCGACTGAGCAGGTGTGCATGTCATCTACGTTGCTACAATCTCTAGAGTGCCTGCACATTGTGGCAACTTCAGTTGTGAATGAGACTCATTGGATTGGGAGAGTGCAGTAGGTACCTCAAGTTGGGAGACTGGGAGAAGATAGTGGAACTATTGTGTGTAGTCATTGTAGACTTCCACCAGAGTGTGTGAGGTAGTGTCTTGCTGTCATGTATTATTGTGTTCCAAAAGATCAAGAGAATTATACTAGATGTGCAATAAATTTGGGTTACCATGACCATCCATGTGGAGAGGGTATTCATAGGGAGAAAAAGAGAATAACTGAAGATAAAGTATACTTGCACATGCAAAGGGCAGTTCGCATGCAACACCTAAGCAAGTCGAAGTGCATGTGGCCCAAGAGCTAGTCTTAGACATTTTGATTAAAGAACGTGAGGGAAAATAAGGAGATTTTTGTGACAAGGAGCTGAATGACCTACTTAAGAATGTGACTCCGCTACTATTGGATAAGAAGAGAATTCAGAGATGTATTCAAGAAGCTGAAGGGAGCAGTGTGTGTGGCCCTAAAGGACTCGAAGCCATTCTGGATTTGAAAAGCAAGATTGGTTATCCATTTTTGCATAGCATTCTTTTTCTATGGCAGTACATGCAACCACATGTTTTCAAAATGTCAACTCTCGATTCTGGGAGTGGAGTAGACTTGGTGAATAAAATGAGACCGGGTGTGGTAACTTGTAGGAGATGTGGGTGCATTTTGATCATGTGCATCGTGTTCATGGTTGGTCTACAATGGGGGCTTTTGTTTATGATCCTTTCCTCAAGGAACTACCATTGCTACATGTGAATTTAAGGTGGAGGATAGATATACTCAGAAAGAATTTTGGAAAATGTTGAATGCTGTTGTGCCGCGAATGTGGTTATGCTAAACCTGAGTTTAGGGGTTTTATGGCTAATGAGGCTGGTGAAAATTGGATTGTAGTGCACTCTGTTTATTTTTCTAGGAAGTGTAACCCAGAAAAAGAATGATCATGTTATTTTCATTGGGAGTAGAGCATGGTGAATCATACAAAAAAGTGTATTAGACCACCTTTCCATGAGGAGCACAAGGTCTTATGTAGAAAGTGGAAGAATGCAAGCTCGGATGTTGCAGGCGGTAAATTATTAACAAGATTTACAACAGTGGTGGAGAAATGGACATGTTGTGGAGGGTGAGTTTCCTTCAATGGAAAAATGGCTTGCATGGTGGGAAGTGTGTGCACTGCATTGGAGTTCTTGGTTTTTAGCATAAGACAAAGATGGTCCTTTCATGATGACCACGAACCTTTATGAGAACAAGCACTCAAGCATGTGAGTAGTTGTTGGCTATAAGAAGCAATTGTCTTTGTATGAGGCTACTGCAGTTGACCTTTCCCTAGCTGTGTTTTAGAGTGCACATAGTAATGCATACTTGGTGGGTGGTTATACTAGGACTGGACCAGGACTGCAAGAAATCAAGGAGCGCTTCCTTTCAAGGAATGTTGGGGCGTCAAAACGAGAAAAAGACTAATTGACTTGACCTATAGTGCAATGCCAGAGGCTAATCTAGGTAGCCCAAAAGTGGACCAGGAATAGAAATCTGTGTGATGTAAAAGTGACACATTGAAGCAACCCTCCCACACAGAATGGGATCAAATCAAGGTGAGTAACCCTCAAAGGAGGTCATTTATGATATGCCACTAGAAGGCATTAGTTTACTTTGGTGTAAAAATAGCACAAGGTACAATAAGCTTATCTATGCAATTATAGTCTACCACAAGCCAATAGAGGCCGTCTTGCAAATATGTTGAATAGACATGCTGCTATTGAAGGCTTATCTAGAAGCTGGATGTGGAAAGAGTGGTAGGAGACTAATCCAGATAACATGAGGGTGCGACTCATGCAAACCACAAAGGAAAATTATGTACTCAGGGTGCAATACAACCTCAACCAAAATGGTGACTTCCATGGTTCCACAAGGACCGAGTTACAGAAACATACACATGTCCCTACCGCCCAAAGGATTGATCCATAATATATGCCCATATCCAAAATCTATAACTAGAGTGAGTAATCAAATAATCTCCAAAGCAATGAATATATTGTTAACTTTCTAAACCATCATTTCCATAGGGAGAACAAATGGATGAGAATTAGATGCGACAAGTGACACGATACTTTTTGGACAAACACCATAATTCAGAGGAATTCCATGTGCAAATGACTTGCAAAATCTTTACCACTCTTTTGATTTACCAAGAAACATTAGGAGGCATTTGGACTCCAAAAAGGCCCTCTAAGGATTCATAATTTTAATGGATTAAAGCTAAAAATGTAGATCCAGGCATCCAAGAATGTTCCTAAAGGGTTTACTTTGTTGAGGCTTCTATCCTAGAAATATTATGCACTATTTGTGTATGTAGAAGCTGAAGTGAGGATGATGATTTTTAAAAGGTTTTTTAATTAAAAGATGCTTTTGTATAGAATATGATGTGTAAGACTGAAAAAGAACCACTTTCTTGGGAGTGACTTTTATGCCACTTCTTAGACTAACCCTATAGCATGTAATGCAATTATGCAAAAGATTCTTTTGTACAAAATACAATGTGTAAGACTTAAAAGCAAGACTATAACCTTGACCTAAAGTCTTGAGATACATTAACTGTTATGCCAGTTCCTAGATTGAATTTTATTCCAGTTCCTAGATTGACTTTATGGCATCATACAATGCAGTTATGTAGAAGTGCAAATATTTTCTTTTTTTAAAAGAAAGAAGCATTGTTAATTTTCAAGACTATGCCAATTTTTGAAAACACTATTGTGGTGACTCTATGAGAAAAAATATTTATATGTTCTTATAAATAGGTGCATGTGGTGCTATGCAAGAAAACGACTATGCCTTCTTCAAAAAGAAGCAATGTTAGTTTTCAAAAGTTTGCCAATTCTAAATCTATGCATGTGGGGCTATGCAAGAAAATGACTATGCCTTCTTCATCCTAACAAGATTGGAGATGATCAAGACGACTTGGACCCTTAAGCTGACCATTTTTAGGCATGATGGTGACTCGACTATGGTAGCTTGATTGGACTACTATAAGAAATTTAGTGTGGATACATACCAATATAAATGTCAAAGTTTCATCCTTTAAAGATGCCACAACTATATGTCCACCATTGTTTTGAAGCCACCAAGTATTTTGTAAGGAGACCACAACTATATATATCCATGGTTTTTAAGCCAACAAGCCTTTGTCTATGAAAAACTTGAGATGATGGTAGTAGAAGGTAGCTTGATCTCCATTAGGCCCTTGGTTCAGACTAGACAACTCCATGTCTCCCCACTTGTTAGTGCCCATGAGTGCCATATTTATTAATGTAAAGATGAGGTGAATAAAACTGATCGTGGCAACAAATGCAAGGCAGAGGAAATATGTCTGCAAGCATTATGTCTTTCTCTAAAGTTCTTCCTCATGTCATGTATGGAAGTAAAAGTTTAAGTGCATAAGATAAAAATGCAATGAGGATTCCTACCCCTCTTTTCTTTGAACTCTGTCTAGGTCCACCTTCTCAAATACAACATTGAATTTGTTTTTAACTCACACACACCACTTAATAGAGTCCACACACACACAATCCTCTAAAACATTTCTTTCCATAAAAACATAACATCATACAAAACATTCATAGTTTCATATGTCCAAATAATTATAATTACATGCCATAGGGTAACTTATCAATGTCATACAAAAATTTCACATAACATTCAAAGTTTCATATGTCCAAATAATTACAATTACATGTCATAGGGTAATACATTAGTTTCACATCCTTATCGCATGTGTGAGTTCACACCATAGCTCCATAGTCTTAGTGGGGTCAGGCAAAATGCTAGACCCATGATATTGGATAGGGCTAGGGTGATTCTATAGAATTGATCTAAGTAGAAAAGGATCAAACATTGGAAAGTGGGTGGTAGGGTTGACTTGATCTTGTGGGTACTTTTTGAAACGAGAAAAAATATCTTGTGGGTGGCAAGGTGGACCCGATCTTATGGGTACTTTCTAAAATGACAAAATTTTATATAAATTAGAACAAGAAACTTAGGAAGAGTAGTCTAGATTAGAAGTCATGAAAAAGGATAAAAAACTACCTTCATAATTAAGAAGTCATGACATCTTGTTGATTCTCAAGTAGCCTCTTGATGTGACAAACTTTATGAGAATTGTGAACAAAAAATACCAGGTGGAATTGTTCAACTTTTTTTACATAAGGATTGTTCTAGTTAGACTAAGGAGAGGTGATGTGATAGCTAAGCGTTGGAATATTTTATGATATGAGGCCTTGAGTGATTCATTCTATCCTTCGTGTGATTTTTGCTACCAGATTATTGTATAGAGAGAGAGATAGGGTTCTCACATCTGGTATCAGAGCTGAAGCAAGTTGAGATTTGGGTGAATAATATCAAGATATGATTTTGTCGCATGATTCCCAACTTGAAATTTAAACTTACAATATTTTATTGGGTCTTTCTCTTTGAGATGGAGCTGTAAATGATGAGGCCTTTATCCGTGACAGGAGTCCGAGGGATTCTGACTGAGGACGACATGATAGTGTTTGTGCCTTTGAATATCTTCTTTCATTAGTTTGATGTTTAGAGCAAGTTTCCTTGGGTAGACATTTTGAGCATATCTATTTTCCAACCATTGTAGACCATAGATATATATGGTTCTCAGGATAATGGATCATAGCACTCTATAGCAAAGATGAGAGTTTATCTTAGAGAACATTGATCTGATTATGATACTTATATAGCTTGACGTCATAAGAGGTATTGCACTTTTTATGGACCTCTCTACAGTGTGACCTTAAAGTTCACCCTGTTAGATGTATAAAATTCTGGGATATTTTATTCACACCACCATAGGATTTGTATTACTAGATGTGCCTCTAAGTGTGTTTATCATAGCATGTCTAGTCATAAATATCCCGGCTCCATGAGAAGACTTGAGCATTGATGGCCTAATGGGATAAACTTCATTGTACTTAAACAAATTCTTAGAATAAAGAGATGTTGCTTCTTTCTTATTTGTAAATTTTATCTTTTAAGGAATAATGTGTTAAAAAAAGTAGAATGGACCAAAACTTGCCTTTCACTTAGGAATGACAAGCCATTCAAGTTTCATCCAAGCATATGGTTAATGATAGAGACATAATGGCCATAACCTACTACCTTAGCTCTATAGGAAGGATTATTTTAGTCAACATCATCAACCCATGCACATGTGATGACATCAATGGAATGAAGATGAAGAGAAATTTATTGTAGAGATAGAGATATAGACTATATTATGTATTATGCTTTGAACTTGAGTCTAGCCACCATGATGATGGAAAGGTTGGATTTTATAAAAGAATATAACATGAGAAGCCATCCAAGTAGCTATAAGCCATTCAAGTTACATCCTAGCATATGGCTAATGCTAGAGTAATGGCCATAACCTACTACCTCAGCTACTACTAAAGGGAGTATTACTTTGGTTAACCTTACCAACCCATGTACATGTGAGACGTTAATGAAATGAAGATGAAGAGATATTTATTGTGGAGATTGATATAGACTATCTTGTGTATTATGCTTCGAACTTGAGTCTAGTCATGATTATGGAAAGCTTGGATTTTATAAAAGAATATACCCTAATAAGCCATCCAAGTAACTATAAGCCTCTTCTCCGATGACTCTTTCTAACATGTGGTCAGTATAAGGCAAGGAATAATGATCACAAATTATTATGAATTGTGGAAGCATTAAACTTTTTTATGTTAAGACACACTCTAAGATTTTTATTCTTCTTAGGAATAATCGGTGATAACCACCTGGTGTGCTTAATTAATTACATAGATCTTATGTCCATGACCTTTTCTTGGTCTTCTTTGTTCATATTGGAATTCATGTTTGAATAGGTTTACGCCTTCATTGAGAGGGATGGTGTGTTTCCCACTTTCGGAGGAATTTTCTTCATGTCTTGGAATTATTTGAGCAAGGCTACCAATTCTTCTTCTTTCTTAAGGGTGAGGTCTTTGGGAATAAATATGGCTTAGGTGCTTACAAAAAAACTAGCAAGGTTTACATCTTTGACCTTTGTAGGGCCTTTGTTAGAGGTGTTAATCCATTTCTAGGGTTAACAAGAGCTAGTGTCATTATCTTATTTCAAGGAGTCAAGGTAGACACAGTAAAAGGTCATACATTCAAGATATGAAGCGATGGTGTCCAAATTTACAACTTGGACGGGAGCCCGTAATGGTTTGATGGAATACTTATGGTGATTCTCGTTTCAAGAGTATGTGGTATAGCAAGTTAGAGGGGATGAAGTCCTAAGTGATGTACTTCATGGATATATTATGAGATTGGTCATTGTAATAGCATTACTCCTCTTAAGAGCCTAAAGTGCCCGGCCGACATTATGAGATTGGTCATTGTAATAGCATTACTCCTCTTAAGAGCCTAAAGTGCCCGGCCTTAGTTTAAGTGAGTGTGAACACTTATGTCCATGTATATAAGTGAAAATATCTCATAATACAAAGAACTCTCCCATTGTGAGTGTGACTCTAAATAATCTCTCTCTAATGCTTGCTAGTGAGTGTGTGTGAGTGAAGTGAGGTGAGAGGAGGCACGAGTGCACGCGATGCAATGCGAGGTGTGAAAACGCACGCGAGGGGCTACGCCAGAATTGCTACTCAAGGAGTGGTGGAGCTTGGAGACCTCAAGGGTTACAAGCTCCGCCATCAAAAAGATCCCCATGATAGTTACGGTTGACCAGGTAATCTTTTTGTTTGATATGTTTCGATGAGGGTTTGGGCGAGCTATAACATTTTTGGTGCTGTTGTTGCCGGGGAGCCATCTCTTGGCTTTTTTCATTGTATTTCTCTAATCTACGCATTACCCATTGCCCATTGTCTTTAGTAATGGTTTACCACATGAAAAAGATGTGGGTTTGATGGTGATTTATGTGTTATTTGGTGAGAAATAGCTCTCTTTTTTTTTTGGTTTTGTAAAGAATGCTTTTTTGTTTAATTTTTATCTTAAATCGTTGTTTTTGTTGGTGTTAATTCGGTTTTTAATGTTCCTAGGGCTTACACATAGAGTGTACTAGGATTTGTTTGCATCCATTGCATCCAAAACAATGTAATAGAATGCATTTTTAGTGATTATTAGCTCTCGCTTTTTAGTTTAACATAGAGTAAAAATCATTATTTTTTTTAATTTTCATGTTTTTTGTTTTTTTGTTTTTTTTTGCATAAGTGTATTAGCAATCAATTGGTAGCTTAATTTCTCAAAAAATTTCTCAAAAATGTTAAAAAACTCTTGGAATTTACTAAACTTCACCAATGGACTGGTTTTTCTTGTTTAGAAGCGATTAATCCATTCCAAGAGTTAAAAAATTCGTAAATGTGTTTTTTGGAGTCCATTTTGATCATGTAAGAGGTCAAAATTAGTATTCTTGAGTGTTTTGAGAGCATCTAGATGAATCAAAATATTTAATTACATCAATTTCTTCATTAATTAGAGGAATTATGCTCTCTTTTGCTTAATTTTGCATTCATAAAGAGAAGATACTAAAATTAAGAGTTTAATTAATCTCTAATTATAAACTAGTTTACAAATTAGTTGATGCACATAGCTTAGCAATTTCATGCCCTATCCAATGACATGCTTAATGGTGTGAATTAATTATGGTTGATTAGAGCTCTTAATTAGTCCAAAAGGAGGAAAGATTAGTGAAAGATTAAATCTTTGATTGATTCTTAATCAAACTTTTATACAACTCATTAGTGAGCATTTAATGTAAAGATGTCAATGAGTTGTCAACTTGTCCATTTCCCAATCAGTTATGAAGGGTGTAAAGGGGTGTCATAAAAGTGTTGACTTTTCTTAATTCCCACTTACCTTTTTGGGAAAATGCCCATATCTCCCCAATTTAAAATATTCCCTCCTCACAAGAAATCTCAAATTTCTCTGTAGACTCAAAAAAAAATTCACAACGTCAGATCCATTTCACATTGTGAGATCCTTTGCATTCCATGGCGTGAAAAGGTATGTAAAGCAAAAAATAAAAATAAGAAAAATTCACGGTGCGAGATCCATTTCATAGCGTGAGATCCTTTGCATTTCACGGCATGAAAAGCTTTGTGAAGAATAAATAAATGAATTCACGACGTGAGGTTCATTTCATGGTGTGAGATCCTCTGCATTTCACGACATGAAAAGGTCCTTGAAGCAAACAAAAAAAGCCTCATATTCGACATGAAAAGGTCCCTCCATTTCATGGCATGAAGGTCTATGGAGTGAAAAAAAGAGTATATGTAATGAAGTAGATTTGGTTACACATACACATGGGGAATGGGGTTAGGCACTCGGGCTTAGGAACATTTACATGTGTATTTTTGGGGGGCCTTTGACTATATTAGGCATAGAGCTCATTCACATTGTACCTTTTGGATCATATTCACTTTGGGAGAAAATATAGTGGACCTTTTCATATTTTAGTAAGAGCCTTTAGATTTTTCCTTAGTTCTAAATCTAGGGAGAGATTTAGGGTTTGCTGTTGTGCAAAAAATTTTAGGAAGTTGCAAAAAATCCAAGAAAGTGTAGAATATACAGATTTTCTTGCAGATTTGAAATCTTTGCAATATTTTTTGGGAAAACTGTGCAAAGTGCAATGCAGAGGTGTTGTACGAGTTACAGATTTTCAAGATTTTCTTACAAATTTGAAGTCTTTCCAGTCTTTTAGGAGAAACTATGCAGAGTGCAGTGTAGAACTCTTATACTAGTTTTAAATTTCAAGATTTACTATATAGTTTAGTACACTTGGTGCATATTTTCAAGAAAAAGTATAGAAATTTAAATTTAGTGCAAGAAATGGTACCACGATGAAAGATCCATGTCCCCTCTGCGCAACGAATTCAGGGATGCTAGCAGCGAAAGTAGCACTTCTTGCGTGGGGCAGGGTCCCTCACTCGGGGCCTCGCCCACGTATATCCGGACAAGAGACTAATCCCTCGATTCTTCCAAAACCAAACCCGAAAAAACTTCCCTCGCTTGGAAAGCACGGGCAATTCCTCTAGGATATTTTTACTCTAACGTAGTCAAGAGCCCTAACTAACTAAACTGATCTGACTGAACCCGTAAGTCCCATAGTCAGATCAAGGAAAAGACTTGCACTTGGATCATAGGCTTTTTTCCTCATTGAGAGGCACAGTCGTTGATTCTTTTCCATAGAACAATTTTTTTTCAAGATTTACTTCATCTATCGTACCATAACAGAATTGAGTCTCATTTTAGGGATCCATCATTCCAGCCATCCAGTCCCGTGGGTTAGCCAACCGCCCAACCATTGTAGTGATGGGATCCATTTAAGAATTTAGTTAGGTTTTGTCCTGGGTACCAGGGAAAAGAGTTCCCAAGCCCCTTAGCCGGATATTCATGCAAACTTAAAACTAGTCACATCACTTACACACCCACTATGAAATTGCCTTTTTCAAAGATTCAGCTGTCTTTAAAACAATCTTTTAATGAAACTATAGTATCACTAATCATAATCCTCCAAAATATCCGGTTGAATCTTAATTTTTATTTTTTTTTCTCCATCCGTATACCTATTACATCATTGGCAACCAGAACGCTCACCACCTGTCCACTCACGGGCCTTTTCGATAGTTCCTAGCTCATAGTACCCGGTAATATATTTACTTATAAAAATCAAAATGGAATCTCCGTTGAAGATCAGCAAGATCAACCAACAGATAAAAAAAAAGAGCCATGGACTCATCCGTTGGGGGACCAACACGGTTAATCAACCAGATCCATGCCCGAATTCGGAAAACATCTCTTTCTCCTTGATCTAATATCTTTTACGACACACGTGTGGGTATCTTCGACAACCTAGAGCCCGAGCACCGTATAGTCAGCACCCTCTAGGATCCTTTGTAGGTCACCTAGCGCTTCACTCATAGGCCGCCTCTTTAGTCCCTCATCCATTGTACCGAAAGCTCACCATTTAAATTAAACGGAGGCTGGTCAAGACCTCGGCCGACCTTGCTATGCGAGACGTCCTCCATTGACTCTCCGTCAGTTATTGCAACTTTATCAGTTAGGTCTCCACGACCTCATTCACAAGACGGTCAAAATGCTTTTCTTGCATCCTTGACATAAAACAATCATTTAAATACAGGTCATACATACAGTTTCTATAACGAACTCTCGTCTTTCCACATTATTCCACGTCGATCCACATCATTTAATCCACATCCATTTCATATGTATTTCCATTCTCATCCAATCACATCATTTTCATCTCATCATATCTTTCCTCATTTATCCTCATCGGATCTCATCCACTCGCATCTACCCATATCCATATCTCATCATATCACATTCATTCACATCTCATCCATTCCTATCTACCTTGATCCACATCACATCACATCACATCCATTTCACCACATCTCATTCATTCACATCTATCTCGATTCACATCACATTCATTCATATCCATCACATTCATTCTCATCACCATCCCATCACATACATAACATCACATCACATCTATCCACATCACATCACATCTATCCACATCATATCTCATTCATACACATCTTATTTCATTCATCCACATCCATCCGATCATTCACATGTATGACTACCCACATTTATCCATACATTCATATTTATCACTTCACATCCATTCTTCACATACACATCCACATCCATTTTCATTACATACACATCCACATCCATTCTTTCACATACATCCACATCCATTCTTTCACATACACATCCACATCCATTCTTCACATACACATTCACATCCATTTACTTCACATCTCATCCACATCCATTCACACCTATCTGATTTACATGACATCTCATCACATCTATTCACATCACATCTTTACATTGTGTGCAAGAAAACTTCAATATCAAATTGTATTTAGTCATAAATGGAGACACAAGTGAATCTTGGTGTGTTGGAATGCAAGAAAGTGCAAGGAAGTGAAAATCTTGCAAGATAGAAAGATAGCAAGATTCTTCACAGATTACACAATTTAATGCAAATCTTAATATATGCAAGTGAATATTGATGTAAGCAAGGCACATAAAGTTTGATGTGTATGCATGTCATAGATGATGCATACAAGGTATGAAATGATATATGAATGCACTATTGAATGAACATTTACTATAACCGTTTTGTTGATACTCATAAAGCTCCACAGGAAGTTGAACCTAGTTCTCTAACCTTAACTAATGTGTCCTGTACACCAAAGAACATTGTGGTTTTAGGATAGAAATCTTCTTGATGCTCTCAGATCGAGACACACTTGCAAAAGTAATAGATCTATAGAAGAAAAGCAGAGTAACACCATTGATCTAAGAAACTCAAAGCATTGCAAAATTGTAGAGCATTGTAGATCTGAAGTACCGATACTGACAAACAACACATAGAGGAGCTAATATTGGCCCAATACAGAAGAAAAGGGTTAGAAGTGTGGCTAGTAGCAGAGAAGGGAAAATATGCATTATAACACCAGATCTACATCTTTGTGGAGGCATGTTGTGGAGATCAGATTGGCATATCGCTTTCCATCTGATACGAGGAAACAGAGAAAGACAGCAAATATCTAAACTCTACAATCAACAACAACTAAGGTGTTACATGTAACCAACCCAAGCACTCAACTCACTGGTGAATAGAAACCATCATGGCCTTCTTAGGCTTAGTTGGTAGAGCACAAAATGCAGTAAGAGCAAGAGCTTCTAGCAGTTCTCGAAAGCAATCTACCAAATTTACTTCAAAAGAATTTGGGTATCATTGGTAGCAAGCGTTTCTTCTCTACTTTCAAACACACATAACAACTCTAGTACAACAATAAACACACAGGCATTAGTTGTAAAAGCGTTGGCAGTTAGGCTCAGCGCAAGCATTTGGCAGTGTAGGCTAAACAGTAGCCTTGTTCTTCTTTCTGTTTCCTCTCTCAGTACCTATCCAATAAGATTTGCTTTGAGTTTGGAGAAAACAGAGTTGAGTAGCAACGATACAAGTGGGCAAGACTATACGTGGCATTCTTGCTACAGTTATAGTTACACCAAATTGGGAGCATTAATAGCGCCTGCTAGCTTAGCTCCGAGCGCAGAGCGCTTGTTTGGGGGATATCATGGCAAACCCAATGGGTGCGAGCGTTCGTAGATGATCAGCAAACCCAAAGTGCAAGCCAACAGCCACACAGAAAAACAATTCCCACCACTACACCAGCCTTGGTGTGTTGCCTAAACTATGCATATGAAATGAGGATGGAAGCATTAAGGTAGCAGACAAGAATAATGCCAGGTGTCATCAATGCAGTTGAGATGATCAACTGCCTCTTTAGTGTTGTTTGCGGGAGGCTCTGGTAAAGTTGCCTACAAGGCTCGATTTGCTTCACATCATTAATTTCATAGAACTCAGTGGCAAACATGGTCGTGACTAAGCACACAATAATACCTATGGAGCTTATGAGAAGAGGGAAACACATAGTAGTGAAATCGTGAGTAGTCCCAAAAGAGGAGATGGAAGCCACAACCAAGGCTTCACATGAAGACTTAGCAAAGGAGCCAACACAAGCAAACCAACATCATCACCTGATATAGGCTTAGAAAAAAGTCCTTGAGAAACCTTAAGACACTATAGCAAACGGTAGCAAAACAAATTGCTTGAACAACAAACTGTTCGCTTGACTTAACTACAGAGAGAGCAGCCATCTTCTATAGCAAAAGGAAGAGCAGTGCATCACCATTTGCATCATCATCAGTTCATCTCTTCTCCAAAATCTTCTATAGAGTACACCTAGCTCTTCTGCAGAGAATGCATTTTCTACAGTGTAACAACGCACTCTCTACAGCGTAACACATAGCCAGCAAGTGACCATCTCAGAACATCAAGCGTTTAAGTAGCTACTCATGTTTTAGTTGTTAACAAGCATATTCAGAGTTATTTTTTGCTTGACTTCCTACAGCGTTGGCTCAGCGTGTGCACGCAACTCGCAAACAAACGATAGCAAGGCACAAGAGAATCATCAAGCCCATCATTGCCTTGTGAAGGTTCAGGAATTGGTGGCCTTGAGAGGGCTAGGTGCTTGTCCTCCTTGAGCAAAGAGCTCTCAAAGTTTTGGCCATTGCTGGGTGTAGCGGAGGAAGCAATACAATTTGGCATTTTGACAAGAAGAGTTATCCTTAGGGTTTTTGTTGACACACCCTAAGTGTTTTTGCTGCCCACTCTATATTTCTAGCCACTCCACATCCCCTACACTTTTAGTCCCTTCACACTAGCCGCCATTTATCTTTGGCTTTCCCATAGTTCCTTGCTCATTTCTCTTTGTCCACATATTCATTTCATTTACGAGTACCTTTACCTTGGACACTCTCTCCCGAAGGCTAGTGTTTTACATGCGCACATTTTTGTTTTGGCCACTTTGGTGCATTTCAGGGTGTTCACATGTGAGCCCTATCTTGTGGATTGATCTCTACACTATGTTGGATATTTGGTGGTGATTTACATTCAGTTTTGGCCCTTGTTCAAGTACGGCCAGTCATTTTGAGCATTTTGGTCATTGTTTTGACCTTTGTTCACGTGCGGGTGGTCATTTTAGCATATTGGTGCCTTCTCCACAAGCGGTGTGGTATTCTTAAGCACATTTGGGGGTGTTTCACTCTTTTGGGCATTGGCGGATGACATGGGGATCCATTACGACCTCTACCTTACCTATGATCGTCATGTTACCCACCATCATCGTCTCATCAACATCACTATTACTCCATCCTAGACGCTGATCACGCGGCATCCACTCATACCCTATAGCTTTGGCTCTATGCCTGTCATCTTGATTTACCATTTCAGGTGAGGAGATGCATATCATTTGCCAAGTTGATACATACATTTGGCACATCACGGCTTCGACCTCTAGATCCTTCTTCCCCACATTATGCTATGATGACACATCATATTCATGTCACTTATGGATGTTTGAGCTTGAGATGTTGTTGCCTAGCAAATTCAGACACTTATTTGATGAGGGGATGTCTGTGCAGATGGTCCAAACATTTTACATATCGTGATTTTGTTGAGGATCTATGTGGTTATCTTTACAAGGATGGTTCGGCATTGCTTGCATGGTATGATGTATGTGGGGACTTGATTGAGTGCCCTACATTTGTGAGCAGAGATGACTATATAACTGGGGATGGGTATGATTATGACATGCATTCAGGGGTGATGATGATGTTCATGCTATGACTATAGATGATTATATGGGTGATGATGATGGTAGTGATCATTCATGAGATACATTTTTTGAGTTATGGCATGATAGGCTTGGATCCTTGGAGGACATGGATCGAGCATGCTACCACTTTTGTCGCTATCATAGTGGTGTTTGCATGGGCCTTGAGAGCTTCTACGACTCACCCACGACATTGACTAGCCATCATCTCATTGATTCTCATTTACTTAGACCAACTCATTCATTGTATTATGATGGGGATGATGTTATATTGTACACACACACACACATGATGATATTGGTGTATCGCACACACACATACACATGATGATAGTGATACATGTGCACATGATGCCACTGACACATATGCACATGATGATGATGTATGTGATAGTGATAATGAGGGTGATGTGTGTGAGTTAGATCATGTGGGCATGATCTTGAGGGCAGAGATGGCAATGAGCACATCGAGCATTATAGAGCTACCTATCTCTATTCCTAGTGATCATAGGGATATATTAGATGACCATAGCAATGCATCCAATTATCTTGATGGTGGCGATCATCATGATCATTCAGCTAGTCATGCATCCTTGGTTATACATGGGGATGACACTTCACATGATGAGAACATCATAGACCATGAGGAGCATAGACTCGAGGCTCTAGTATTAGATGTATTAGGCTACTTCTCTAGAGTTGTCACATGTGGAGAGATATCGGATATGACCACTACTCCTAGTTTTCATAGCATTCCTAGTAGCATTCATGTGGATCGAGTTGTTGTGATTGAGCAGTCAGGGATAGTGCATGAGAGTAGTGATGAGTTCGTGGAGGTAAGTGTAAGATTCCTCCTCAGTCCTGAATAATGTATAAGCTTTTATCTCAATCCCTTGTAATCATCCCCTATTTCAGAATGCAAGAAAAATGTTGTTTTCCCTTGTTTTGGCCCAAAAAGAGAAAATATTCTAGAGAGAGGTAATTCAGAATTGAGATATTTTTGGCGAATTTGACTAGTCATCATGATCATTCGGTTAGTCATGCATCCTTGGTTATACATGGGGATGATACTTCACATGATGAGAACATCATAGACCATGAGGAGCATAGACTCGAGGCTCTAGTATTAGATGTATTAGGCTACTTCTCTAGAGTTGTCACATGTGGAGAGATATCGGATATGACCACTGCTCCTAGTTTTCATAGCATTCCTAGTAGCATTCATGTGGATCGAGTTGTTGTGATTGAGTAGTCAGGGATAGTGCATGGGAGTAGTGATGAGTTTGTGGAGGTAAGTGTAAGATTCCTCCTCAGTCGTCCTGAATAATGTATAAGCTTTTATCTCAATCCCTTGTAATCATCCCCTATTTCAGAATGCAAGAAAAATATTGTTTTCCCTTGTTTTGGTCCAAAAAGAGAAAATGTTCTAGAGAGAGGTAATTCAGAATTGAGATATTTTTGGCGAATTTGACTAGTCATCATGATCATTCGGTTAGTCATGCATCCTTGGTTATACATGGGGATGATACTTCACATGATGAGAACATCATAGACCATGAGGAGCATAGACTCGAGGCTCTAGTATTAGATGTATTAGGCTACTTCTCTAGAGTTGTCACATGTGGAGAGATATCGGATATGACCACTGCTCCTAGTTTTCATAGCATTCCTAGTAGCATTCATGTGGATCGAGTTGTTGTGATTGAGTAGTCAGGGATAGTGCATGGGAGTAGTGATGAGTTTGTGGAGGTTAGTGTAAGATTCCTCCTCAGTCGTCCTGAATAATGTATAAGCTTTTATCTCAATCCCTTGTAATCATCCCCTATTTCAGAATGCAAGAAAAATATTGTTTTCCCTTCTTTTGGCCCAAAAAGAGAAAATGTTCTAGAGAGAGGTAATTCAGAATTGAGATATTTTTGGATATAAAATTTCTCCTAACCTCTAAGATGAATCCCCCTGAAACATAAGTTCAAAATAAATTTTTCAATGTGCATTAGGAATTAATTGAATATGTGTATTAGGGGCCTTAGCCTAAGGGTCCACATTTTCAAAAAAAATTAGATTAATGTCCAAATAAGGTTCCAGAGAGCCAATAGGATTAATCCAAGTGTTGGGATGAGATAAATACAAAGAATAAAAGAAAATACCCCAAAAATGAGTAAATGCTCACATGAGATGAAGAGTTGACTGAGTGCAGGGTTTATTAGTAAAAAATTAAGGCATATTAGTAAAAAAAATGAGATATTTAGGTGAAATGATGCATTTTTGACACCTCAGTGAGGTGAGAAACCCACTTGAGGTAGGCACCTTTTTCATCATCATTGTTTGGGTTTTTAAATTCAATTTAATCAAGATATTTCATCTCTCCTCTCTCCTAGAGCAAAATAGATCAAAAAGGGAGCCAAACTGATCCAAATCTTGTCCAAACTGGGTCAAACTGAAGCTAGAAGACTCTAAAATTGAGTTGGTCTTGGTTAGTGGCCTCCCTCACCTATAAATAGACCCTCATTCCTTTGTATTTTCATATTGGAGCATTACCATGCTAGTAATTTCTCTAAATTAGCTTAATTCTATTATCTATCTACTTTCCCTTGTCTCTTGAGAGCTTTGGAGCTTCTCTCTCCTCCAACCTCTCTTGGAGATTACTCTCTCTCTCTCTCTTGGTGGCCAAGGACTTGCTTGGGGGCTTCACTTCTAGCCAAAGAAACAAGCCCAAATCAAAGGTAAACCTATTTTAATGGGTTTTTTTCAATTCTCACACAATGATTTTCTTCTTCTCAACCCCTCTAAAGCTTGAGGAGCTTTCTAAGCAATGGTTTTTCTTCAAATCAAGCTTTCCCAAAGATTCATAATGTCTTTAGATTAATGTTAATTTTTATGCTTAATCTTAATGTTTTTCTTTAGAAAATCTCTCTCTTGAAAGATTAGTCATTCCTATGGCTGAATCCTTGGTAGAAGGATGATTCTTATTCATAATCTCTTTATCTTAAGCCAAACTCTATGCTTGACAAGCTAGAGAAAGAGATTAGTTATTTTCATGATTTTTAATCTAGGAAAAGAAATATTAATTCTTTTAATCTTGTTTATGGTATGGAAAAATCATATAAATTCATCCTAAATTGAAAGAAGGTTATGCTCAAATTTTTAGAATTGAGGAATGTTTATTTTAGTCTAATCTAGAGAATTAATCATAATTATGCTTATAATTATGATTATAATTATGTATGCATAAATCTAATTTTAGTTTAAAAGACAAGTTTCTATCATATTTTCATTACAAGTTTTCATTTAAATAGAAAAATGAATATTTTCAATAATTGTAGCGAAACTATGGCAAATTTTCCAGAAAACAAATATAGATCTTAATTTTATGCATATTCTTAATAATGCAAAAAGAAGAATTCCTGCCATATTCTAGGTTTAGATATTTTATGCTAAAATAATGATTTTTATCATATTTATGGAAAATACTTTTTAGTATTTGTGCATATTTATTTAATTAAGAGAAAAGAGAAATTTTTGATAAATTTATTTTCATGCATAAAAATTTAGATGTTAAAAGAGGACTTCCCATGATATTCGAGATGCAAACATTTAAATGTAAAAAGATAAATTTTTTGTATATTCCAAATTATGGATATTGTTATTTATTTAAAAGAGGAATTTTACCATAATTTCATGAATAAAAGAGGTATTTAAGTAGAAAAAATATCTGAATTAATTTTGATGTTAAAAGAGTTTTCACCATAATTTCACATAGGAAATTATGGTATCCTAATGATGAAGAACAAATTGATGGAAATAATATTTTAAGATATTTCTATGTAGATTAATCAATAAAATGATGCATATTCATAATTGGATTATTTGGAAAAAGAGTTATTTTTATAAAATTACATTATTCTAAAATAAAACTATTTTTAAATCTATCGTGGTAAAAAAGAATGAATTTTATAAAATTGGATTTTCCCTTAAAAAACGGTTAGAAGTCACCGTTAATTTATCTGAAGAAATTCCTTAGGAATCAAAGTTAGAAGTAAACCGAATAAATTTTGGTAGACCACGACCACGAGAAGGGCAGGCTAGTAAATTACTCACCCATCTCTCGAATCTGAATCGAGAAAAATCTCGTGACCAATTCCAAATCTTCAATACAAAGAATAGGCGACCGGCTGATTTAGGGAAGTTTTCCTAGACTGATATCGTCGAGAAATGAGCTGGAAATTCATTGAAACTGATGGGTGGTTTACCCTGATAAGAGACTCATGATTTTCATTAAGAAAGTCGAGTTTTCAAGAAAAAGGGTTCTTTTGTGGGATCAAGCTTAAACGGGAAAATTCTTACTTGCATAGAAACTCTGTTTTTGAAAAGGACTGTTTTACACGAGAATGTTGGAGGAAGCATTTAGCTTATGTTTAAGGGGAGTCGTCAAAAGACGTCACTCGCAGAGCGGCAAAGCTTACCGAGGTCTTGATGACCAGCCTCGGTATGGTTAAAATGGTGTGCTTCTAGTACGATGAGTGAGGACCAATGAAGCGGTCCCTGAGTGAAGTGCTAGGACATCTAAGTAGGATCCTAGAGGGTTCTGACCAGGTGATGCATGGACTCGCGGTTGCTAGGATACCCATGCGTATGTCGAGGAAGATATGGATGGACTGGAAAGGAATTATCAACTAGAATTCAAGATTGGATCTTGTTGGTTGACTAGCTAGTCTTCAACGGAGAGTCCGGATGATATTTTTGTAAAACAATGGACTTGATATTTTGGAGGATTATGATCAGTATACTATGGTTTAATTAAAAGATTTCTTTAAAGACAACCAAATCTGTGAAAAAGGCAATTTCATATTGGGTGTGTAAGTTGTGTGACTACTTTGAATTTTGCTTGAGGGTGAGAACTCTTTTCCTTGGTACCCGGGACAAAACATAACCAAATTTTATATAAAGGGATCCCACCAATACAGTGGTTGGGCGATTGGCTAACCCATAGGCCGGTTGGATTGGATCGGTGGATTCCTACGATATAGTCAGATACGCCGAGTTACGCTAGTTAGAATAAGTCCCTAGAAGATTCTTGTTCTGTGGGAAAGAATCAACAGTTGTGCCTCACCTAATGGGAAAAAAGCAGTGATTCTATGAACCAAGTGTAAGTCTCTTCCTTGATCTAGCCATGTGACCTACGGGTTTGGTCAGATCAGATCAGATTGGATAATTAAGGCCTTGACCCGTTAGTAGATAAATCTCGCGTTAGATGATTTTCCTATAGCAGAATTGCTTGTGCCTTCTGGGCGAGGGAAGTTTTTTCGGGTTCGATTTCGGAGGAGCCCCCAGCCTAGTCTCTTGTTCGAACATCCGTGGGCGAGGCCCCGAGTGGGAATTTTCCCACACTGCGCATGAGAGGCAGAGGCTGTTGCTTCCGCTGCCAGGTAACCCAGAGGGGGGGGCATCGCGGGGAGAGGGCATGGGTGATCTCACAGCAGCTGGTATGAGAGCATTGTTGAAGTCTTAAAGGAAAAATGAATTTTATCATAGATTTATAATAAAAAAACTCAGAAAGAGCATTTACATATTGTTTTTTCATTCCTTAAGCTTCATTAATGAAGACTTTTAATCGATGAATCGGATTTTATAGATGGAAGTCCCATGCTTATCTTTGGAATTCTTGATCTCACTCCATCTCAGGATATGATTGCTTTCGCCTTTCAGCATATCCTCTCTTTTGCTACATCTTGAAGGAGCAGAGCAAGGCTCCACAAATCATTTTGAGGAGTTGTATTTTCCCGACCCAGCGCAGAGACATCAGCATATGTGGTATTCAGGGCAGTATGTCCGCGCCTCTTACAACCACCAGGGCGTCTGATGAATGCTGAGGGAGAATATCTCTTTGACCATGATCCTGTTGAAGCTAAAGGTGGTTGTAAGATTCCTCCCCCAACCCCTTTTTGATGTCTAGTATCTTCCCCTGTAATCAATCCCTCTTCAGAAATATAAAGACCTTGTTTCTAACTGTTTTAACCTAGAGAGAGAAAATTATTCTAGAGAGAGAATATTCAGATTATGAATATTTTTTGATAGAAAAATAACTCATCTTATTAAAATAAGTTCCCCTGAAACAGAAATTCAAAAAGAATTTTTCAATGTGCAATTGGAATTAATTGAAAATGGGTATAAAGGACCTTAGTCTAAGGGTCTAGATTTTCAGAAATTTTTGAATTATGGTCCAATTAAGGTTCCTATGGGCCAATAGCATCAATCCATGTGTAGGGAGGAGATAAATCCAATTTGTAAAAGAAGATACCCAAAAATGAGTAAATGCTCACATAAGATGAAGAGTTGAAAATGTACAAGGTTTATTAGTAAAAAAACTATGAGCAATAAAATTTTGACACATATGTAAGGAAGGGGAGTTCTTTAAAGAAGGTGCATATTTCACATAAGATGAAGAGTTGAAAATGTACAAGGTTTATTAGTAAAAAACTATGAGCAATAAAATTTTGACACATATGTAAGGAAGGGGAGTTCTTTAAAGAAGGTGCATATTTCACATAAGATGAAGAGTTGAAAATATACAAGGTTTATTAGAAAAAAAACTATGAGCAATAAAATTTTGACACATATGTAAGAAAGGGGAGTTCTTTAAAGGAGGTGCATATTTCACATGCTTGAATGAGTTTTAAACTCAAAAATAATGTGATATTTTTATCTCTCATCTCTCTTGAACCAAACCAAATCAAAATGGAACCAAATCGAATCAAAAAGTAACCAAACTAGGTCCAAATCTAGTCCAAATTCAACCAAACTAACTTGGAAAAATTCTAGAATCAGTTTGTTTGGTTGGGAGCTTAATTTTTCCTATAAATAGAAGCCTTCCCTTGTTGAAAAAAATATAGTGTCTTATGCATTGTTACTCTACTCCACCTAAGCCAAGAACTATGAATTCTTTAATAATTCACTAGTTTTTGACACTTCTCTCTTTCTTCAATTCCCATTGGTGGCTCCATCAACATACTAAACCAACTGATTGGTTGGGGGCCTCTACCGTGAACAAAGAATCAAGCAAATTATAAGATAAGTATAGTGAATTTTGATCTTTTCTATAATTTCTCAATGATTCTCTCTTCTCAACCCCTCTCAAGCTTGAGAAGCTTAATTGGTATGGTTTTTGAAATGCTATTGAAGTTAATTAATTAATGATAGTAAAGAATTACATAAATTTTCATTTATGTTTAATTCTAATGGTTTTTCTCTCTCTCTCACTTAAGAAATGGTCATACTCATGACCCTTTTCAATCCAAATGAAGCTTTTCATAAGGCTTTTTCTTAATCCAAGATTAAGCTATGCTTGAGGCCAAATTAATGGTTTTTTTTCTATGCTTTTAGTTATGTATATTGATGATTCAATCCATTATGGATTGATGATCCAATTAGAGACCATTCTAATTATTTCCTTAATGATAAGCTTTATCCCTTAGAAAAAAATTGAGATTTACCAGTCATAGTAGCGGAGCTATGGTAAAATTTTTATAGAAATTACGCATAAAATAATTTCATTCAAAGCATAAAAAGAGGACTTCCTACCATATTCTAGGAACTATCATCCTAGATTAATTAAAAGAATTTTATTATGCATGGAAATGTGGATGTTTGCATGTAGATGTAGATGTATGGATGTGAGTGTGAATGTGGAGGTGGATGTATGCATGGAGATGTGGATGTATGCATGTAGAAGTAGATGTATAGATGAGGATGTAAATGGAGATGTGGATGGATGCATGTAGATGTAGGTGTATAGATGTGGATGTGAATGGAGATGTGGATGTATGCATGTAGATGTAGATGTATAGATGTGGATGTGGAGGTGGATGTATGCATGTAGATGTAGATGTATAGATGTAGATGTGAATGGAGATGTGGATGTATGCATGTAGATGTAGATGTATAGATGTGGATGTGGATGTGGAGGTGGATGTATGCATGTAGATGTAGATGTGGATGTGGATGTGGAGGTGGATGTATGCATGTAGAAGTAGATGTATAGATGAGGATGTAAATGGAGATATGGATGGATGCATGTAGATGTAGATGTGAATGGATGCATGTAGATGTAGATGTGGATGTGATGCATGTAGATGTAGATGTGAATGGATGCATGTAGATGTAGATGTGAATGGATGCATGTAGATGTAGATGTATAGATGTGGATGTGAATGGAGATGTGGATGTATGCATGTAGATGTAGATGTATAGATGTGGATGTGGATGTGGAGGTGGATGTATGCATGTAGATGTAGATGTATAGATGTAGATGTGAATGGAGATGTGAATGTATGCATGTAGATGTAGATGTATAGATGTGGATGTGGATGTATGCATGTAGATGTAGATGTATAGATGTGGATGTGAATGTGGAGGTGGATGTATGCATGCAGATGTAGATGCATGGAGGTGAATGTAAATGTGGAGGTGGATGTATGCATGTAGATGTAGATGTATGGAGGTGAATGTAAATGTGGATGTGAATGTATGCATAGAGATGTGGATGTATGCATGTAGATGTGAATGTACGCATATAGATGTGGATGCATGGATGTGAATGTGCATGTAGATATGGATGTATGGATGTGGATGCATGAATGTGCATGTAGATGTGGATGTGAAAATAGATGTATGGATGTAGATGTGGATGTATGGATGTGAATGTGGATGTGGATGTGGATATATGTATGGATGTGAATATATGATATGTGATGTGAAGGAATCTGAAGTGATGAGATGGAAAATGATGTGATGGGATGAGTATACATATAAATGGAATATGGAATAAGTAATGTGGATTGATGAGGGATAATGTGGAAAAATGAAAGTTAAAATAGAAACTGTATTGTAAACTGTTTGTAAATGCTATTTGTAAATGACTGTTTTATGTCAAGAATGCTGGGGGAGCATTTTGACCATCTTGTGATTAAGGTCGTGGAGACCTAACTGATAAAGTTGCAACTGCTGACGGAGAGTCAATGAAGGACGTCTCGCGTAGCAAGGTCGGCCGAGGTCTTGACCAGCCTCGGTGCGATTAAAATGGTGAGCTTCCGGTACGGTGGATGAGGGGCCAAGGAAGCGGCCTATGAGTGAAGCGCTAGGTCACCTGCGAAGGATCCTAGAGGGTGCTGACCATACGGTGCTCGGGCTCTGGGTCGCCTAGGATACCCACGCGTGCGTCGAGGAAGATATTGGAACAAGATTAGGAGTTGTTTTCTGAAATCGGGCATGGATCTGGTTGATTGACCTTGCTAGTCTTCAATGGATGAGTCCATGGCTCTTTATATGGATCTGTTGGTTGATCTTGCTGATCTTCAACGAGAGCCCATCTTGATAAGTGATTATATTGCCGAGTATTATGGGCTAGGAACTAGGAAACGTCCCCTGAGTGGACAGGTGGTGAGCGTCCTAGTTGCCAATGATGCCATAGATACTTTGATGAAGGAATGATGGGAAAATTAAGAATCAACTGGATAAATTGGATGATGGTGATCAGTGATACTATGGTTTTATTAAAGGATTGTTTTAAACTGGTTGAATGTGTGAAAAGGCAATTTCATATTAGGTGTGTGAGTGGTGTGACTAGTTTTATTTTTGCATGAACATCTGGCTAGGGGCCTTGGAACTCTTTTCCTTGGTACCCGGGACAAAACCTAACCAAATTCTTAATTGGATCCCATCACTACAGTGTGATTGGGCGGTTGGCCCCATGGGATCGGATGGGGTTAGGCTGGACTGATGGATCCGTAAATCGAGACTCAAACTTTTGTTTTTACGATAGATAAAATAAATCCCGGACAGTAACTGTTCTATGGATAGGAATCAACGGCTGTGCCTCTTGATGGGGAAAAAAGCGTTGATCCCAATGATCCAAGTGCAAGTTTCTTCCTTGATCTGACCGAGTATCTTTATAGGTACAATCGGATTAACTTGATTAGTAATGGTCTTGACTACGTTAGAGTAAAAAGTTATCCTGGTGGAATCGCTCGTGCTTTCCGGATAAGGGAAGTTTTTCTGGGTTCGGTTTTGGAAAAACCGACGGATTAGTCTTTTGTCCGGATATCCGTGGGCGAGGCCCCGAATGTGGGACCCCTGTCCCACGCGAGAAGTGCTACTTCTGCTGCCAGTATCCCGAATCCGTTGCTCGGTGGGAACAGGGATCATACAGTTGGTATCAGAGCATTTGGTTAATAAAGATCAACTGAGAAGCCAAATATGTCAAAAATTTATCAAGAAGAACAAAAAGGTTGTAATTGTGTGATATAATTCATACAATTTGATATTCAAACTGAAATTCGTAATTTGGTAATTGGGTCTTCAGATAGAAGTACCGCAATTATATAGAATCCCTGACTTGCTTGAGGCCTAGACATGATGGTATTTACCTTATAATTCCAAGGGCCGTGACTACCCGTATATACCGAGAGTATACTGCAGCTCTTTACTGACAGTATATACGAGTAAATCTAAGACTTGAAATTATAAGCGTTAATGCTATCCAGATGATGATCTCGAATGTGATTGATATGATTTTTAATTCTGTTTGAGAATTGATGAATTGATTTGGATTCTGATTGAAAATTCTGATTGAAAAATGATGATTTTTAAAAATTAGTTGAAATATAATGAAACCACAATGAGGGGGAATGGGACGAGTCCCTGTGATGATATTCATAACTAGAATGATGATAATGAATTCAGCAAATCACTATGAGATTAGTGGGTTGTGCTGTCAGATTGCTACTGTTAATACTTGACCGGTAGATCAAGTTAAGGGATGTCAAATTGAGAATTTGCTTGACTGAAATTTCCGTGGAGGAATGTTCCGAAGGAAACTTTTCGGTCTAATGGACCATTATCATGTTAAAGATATGAATGATATGTTCTGAATGAATTGTTATTTAATGATGAGTTCTATATAAGGGATATTTATCCCAGTGTTCTGTTGGGTTGACCAGAATATAAGGAACCCCAGAATAAAATTGGATTTTAAGAAAAAGAGCTGTCCTCTACCTTGCGAGATGAGGACATCTCGCACTTTTTAAGTGGGGTAGAATGTAAGATTCCTCCCCAGCCTTCGAGGTATACAGGAGTAAGAATCTCCCTTTCTGATCTTATAATTATTCCCTCTCTAAAATAAAAGAAAGTTTCTGTTTAAAAAAGGAGGACCCTTTCCCTAGAATACTTCTCAGGAGTCCCACCTGTTTTAAGGATTTAGAACAATGAGTTCAGAAGTGAGAATCGGTGTTTTGGATACCAAGGTTTTGGTTTTCATTCGAGTACGGCCCAAAAGAAGTTCTTTATCTCTTGGGGAGTATAAGAAGTTATCCCCCAGATATTGTGACCCCTATATCTGAATTCAATGAAAGTAGGTGACTTAGCCTACAAGCTTCTTTATCTCCTCATCTCAAAATTCTTAATGCCTTCTATAGAAAATGGTGTCAAACACAAATCATGGAAAGACGGTAAAACTTCAGTGGCAAGTTACCGTTGGCTTCTAGGTTCGCTAGCTCCTTCCTTTATATAAGTCGTAACTTTTACTTGTCGCTCACAGTAATCTTACTCCATCAATCTCCTTTCTTTCTTAATCTCCTTCATGGCTTGGCAACAGGAATTAGTTTTATCCCTGATGATTTCTCACCTTCAAGATGCAAGAGAGTCTGTGAAGAAAGACTTTATAGAACAGTATGAGCGCTCACTTTTTCCTCACCTAGGAACTTCTGTAGCTCAGACCAAATGGCGGACCTATCAAAACATAACTAGGGTAACACCCTGGGGTCAACAGCACTTTCGTAACAATGTCCGCTTGGCCATGGTTATTGAAGCTTTGGGTTTGGGTCCCCGATACTACTGCGTCATGAGATCAAGGCATCTTGGGTTTTCTGAGCGGGTCTTCTTACTGGCGTGTTTTCTTCCTCATGAGAAGATATGCCTTTATCCCGTTTTTGGCTTGCCTCTTAGAGGTCCTTTTGTTAGATCACCTCATACCACTGAGATAGGTGCGGCAATAACCAGCAAAATCATTCCCATAGATGAGTTACCCTATACTTGTGCAGCTTGTGAGTGCTGCTTTTGTGACCATATGATGGACGGGCTTATGGAAGTGTAAAGAGTTCTTCTATCTTTACTGTATAAGTTCCGAGAATGAATAAAGTTTAAATCTTGTTTTTATTTTGAATCTTGCTCTCTTTAAGACTTTTCTTGGTGGTTAATCTTGATTAAAATTTTTCTCTAAGTCTCATATTCGTGCATCTTGCGAAATTATCCCAATTTGCAAGATGAGGACATCTCGCATTTTTTAAGTGGGGTAGAATGTAAGATTCCTCCCCCAACCCCTTTTTGATGTCTAGTATCTTCCCCTGTAATCAATCCCTCTTCAGAAATATAAAGACCTTGTTTCTAACTGTTTTAACTTAGAGAGAGAAAATTATTCTAGAGAGAGAATATTCAGATTATGAATATTTTTTGATAGAAAAATAACTCATCTTATTAAAATAAGTTTCCCTGAAACAGAAATTCAAAAAGAATTTTCCAATGTGCAATTGGAATTAATTGGAAATGGGTATAAAGGACCTTAGTCTAAGGGTCTAGATTTTCAGAAATTTTTGGATTATGGTCCAATTAAGGTTCCTATGGGCCAATAGCATCAATCCATGTGTAGGGAGGAGATAAATCCAATTTGTAAAAGAAGATACCCAAAAATGAGTAAATGCTCACATAAGATGAAGAGTTGAAAATGTACAAGGTTTATTAGTAAAAAAACTATGAGCAATAAAATTTTGACACATATGTAAGGAAGGGGAGTTCTTTAAAGAAGGTGCATATTTCACATAAGATGAAGAGTTGAAAATGTACAAGGTTTATTAGTAAAAAACTATGAGCAATAAAATTTTGACACATATGTAAGGAAGGGGAGTTCTTTAAAGAAGGTGCATATTTCACATAAGATGAAGAGTTGAAAATGTACAAGGTTTATTAGAAAAAAAACTATGAGCAATAAAATTTTGACACATATGTAAGGAAGGGGAGTTATTTAAAGGAGGTGCATATTTCACATGCTTGAATGAGTTTTAAACTCAAAAATAATGTGATATTTTTATCTCTCATCTCTCTTGAACCAAACCAAATCAAAATGGAACCAAATCGAATCAAAAAGTAACCAAACTAGGTCCAAATCTAGTTCAAATTCAACCAAACTGACTTGGAAAAATTCTAGAATCAGTTTGTTTGGTTGGGAGCTTGATTTTTCCTATAAATAGAAGCCTTCCCTTGTTGAAAAAAATATAGTGTCTTATGCATTGTTACTCTACTCCACCTAAGCCAAGAACTATGAATTCTTTAATAATTCACTAGTTTTTGACACTTCTCTCTTTCTTCAATTCCCATTGGTGGCTCCATCAACATACTAAACCAACTGATTGGTTGGGGGCCTCTACCGTGAACAAAGAATCAAGCAAATTATAAGATAAGTATAGTGAATTTTGATCTTTTCTATAATTTCTCAATGATTCTCTCTTCTCAACCCCTCTCAAGCTTGAGAAGCTTAATTGGTATGGTTTTTGAAATGCTATTGAAGTTAATTAATTAATGATAGTAAAGAATTACATAAATTTCCATTTATGTTTAATTCTAATGGTTTTTTTTCTCTCTCTCACTTAAGAAATGGTCATACTCATGACCCTTTTCAATCCAAATGAAGCTTTTCATAAGGCTTTTCTTTAATCCAAGATTAAGCTATGCTTGAGGCCAAATTAATGATTTTTTTTCTATGCTTTTAGTTATGTATATTGATGATTCAATCCATTATGGATTGATGATCCAATTAGAGACCATTCTAATTATTTCCTTAATGATAAGCTTTATCCCTTAGAAAGAAATTGAGATTTATCAGTCATAGTAGCGGAGCTATGGCAAAATTTTTATAGAAATTACGCATAAAATAATTTCATTCAAAGCATAAAAAGAGGACTTCCTACCATATTCTAGGAACTATCATCCTAGATTAATTAAAAGAATTTTATTATGCATGGAAATGTGGATGTTTGCATGTAGATGTAGATGTATGGATGTGAGTGTGAATGTGGAGGTGGATGTATGCATGGAGATGTGGATGTATGTATGTAGAAGTAGATGTATAGATGAGGATGTAAATGGAGATGTGGATGGATGCATGTAGATGTAGGTGTATAGATGTGGATGTGAATGGAGATGTGGATGTATGCATGTAGATGTAGATGTATAGATGTGGATGTGGAGGTGGATGTATGCATGTAGATGTAGATGTATAGATGTAGATGTGAATGGAGATGTGGATGTATGCATGTAGATGTAGATGTATAGATGTGGATGTAGATGTGGAGGTGGATGTATGCATGTAGATGTAGATGTGGATGTGGATGTGGAGGTGGATGTATGCATGTAGAAGTAGATGTATAGATGAGGATGTAAATGGAGATATGGATGGATGCATGTAGATGTAGATGTATAGATGTGGATGTGAATGGAGATGTGGATGTATGCATGTAGATGTAGATGTATAGATGTGGATGTGGATGTGGAGGTGGATGTATGCATGTAGATGTAGATGTATAGATGTAGATGTGAATGGAGATGTGAATGTATGCATGTAGATGTAGATGTATAGATGTGGATGTGGATGTGGAGGTGGATGTATGCATGTAGATATAGATGTATAGATGTGGATGTGAATGTGGAGGTGGATGTATGCATGTAGATGTAGATGCATGGAGGTGAATGTAAATGTGGAGGTGGATGTATGCATGTAGATGTAGATGTATGGAGGTGAATGTAAATGTGGATGTGAATGTATGCATAGAGATGTGGATGTATGCATGTAGATGTGAATGTACGCATATAGATGTGGATGCATGGATGTGAATGTGCATGTAGATGTGGATGTATGGATGTGGATGCATGAATGTGCATGTAGATGGAGATGTGAAAATAGATGTATGGATGTAGATGTGGATGTATGGATGTGAATGTGGATGTGGATGTGGATATATGTATGGATGTGAATATATGATATGTGATGTGAAGGAATCTGAAGTGATGAGATGGAAAATGATGTGATGGGATGAGTATACATATAAATGGAATATGGAATAAGTAATGTGGATTGATGAGGGATAATGTGGAAAAATGAAAGTTAAAATAGAAACTGTATTGTAAACTGTTTGTAAATGCTATTTGTAAATGACTGTTTTATGTCAAGAATGCTGGGGAAGCATTTTGACCATCTTGTGATTAAGGTCGTGGAGAGCTAACTGATAAAGTTGCAACTGCTGACGGGGAGTCAATGAAGGACGTCTCGCGTAGCAAGGTCGGCCGAGGTCTTGACCAGCCTCGGTGCGATTAAAATGGTGAGCTTCCGGTACGGTGGATGAGGGGCCAAGGAAGCGGCCTATGAGTGAAGCGCTAGGTCACCTGCGAAGGATCCTAGAGGGTGCTGACCATACGGTGCTCGGGCTCTGGGTCGCCTAGGATACCCACGCGTGCGTCGAGGAAGATATTGGAACAAGAGTAGGAGTTGTTTTCTGAAATCGGGCATGGATCTGGTTGATTGACCTTGCTGGTCTTCAATGGATGAGTCCATGGCTCTTTATATGGATCTGTTGGTTGATCTTGCTGATCTTCAACGAGAGCCCATCTTGATAAGTGATTATATTGCCGAGTATTATGGGCTAGGAACTAGGAAACGGCCCCTGAGTGGACAGGTGGTGAGCGTCCTAGTTGCCAATGATGCCATAGATACTCTGATGAAGGAATGATGGGAAAATTAAGAATCAACTGGATAAATTGGATGATGGTGATCAGTGATACTATGGTTTTATTAAAGGATTGTTTTAAACTGGTTGAATCTGTGAAAAGGCAATTTCATATTGGGTGTGTGAGTGGTGTGACTAGTTTTATTTTTGCATGAACATCTGGCTAGGGGGCCTTGGAACTCTTTTCCTTGGTACCCGGGACAAAACCTAACCAAATTCTTAATTGGATCCCATCACTACAGTGGTTGGGCGGTTGGCTAACCCATGGGATCGCTGGACTGATGGATCCGTAAATCGAGACTCAAACTTTTGTTTTTACGATAGATAAAATAAATCCCGGACAGTAACTGTTCTATGGATAGGAATCAACGGCTGTGCCTCTTGATGGGGAAAAAAGCGTTGATCCCAATGATCCAAGTGCAAGTTTCTTCCTTGATCTGACCGAGTATCTTTATAGGTACAATCGGATTAACTTGATCAGTAATGGTCTTGACTACGTTAGAGTAAAAAGTTATCCTGGTGGAATCGCTCGTGCTTTCCGGATAAGGGAAGTTTTTCCGGGTTCGGTTTTGGAAAAACCGGCGGATTAGTCTTTTGTCCGGATATCCGTGGGCGAGGCCCCGAATGTGGGACCCCTGTCCCACGCGAGAAGTGCTACTTCCGCTGCCAGTATCCCGAATCCGTTGCTCGGTGGGAACAGGGATCTTACAGTGGTTCACAGTAGTATGATCCTCTATCGTCCCACGCCCAGATTTCTGACTATCTTGCCATATTTATAGACTTCTTAGCTATTTTGTTCCAAAAAGAAAGATTGTAGCACCCTTTAGCAGTGAGGGAACAATTGTACCGCAGCATGTCTATAGCCTAGTACCGTCGTCTGATGCGTTTCTCGCGTGGAGGTTTTAACTTTCTGGAGCCAGGATGCTCTATGTACATATTGCAACCTTTATACAAATAAACAAGTGTTTTGTGGTGTGAGACCCCCACCCCCTCCACGATGCCCCCTCCGACCCATCTCGCAAAGTGGAGGTAATCTTTTGCCAACTCTTCTTCTTTCTCCCAGGTGACGTCTTCTAGAGTGAAGAACTTCCACTTGACTAAAAATTCTCTGAGGAATCTGCTCCTGAGAACCTTCTCCCGAACGTCAAGGATTTATTCAGGCTGGAGTACCATCTGGCCTTAAGTTGGAGAAATCAATTGTTCATCATCAAGCACGTGACGGGCTGGGTACATATTTCTTGAGCAAACTGACGTGGAATACATTATGTACCTTGAGATGGGGAGGCAAAAGAAGTTTATAAGCTAGATCACATACTTTCTTTATAACAGTATATGGTCCTCAATATCTGGGAGCGAGCTTCTTGTACTTCCTGAAAGATAAGAAACTTCTTTTTGGTCATACTCGAATGAAGACCATATCTGATTCTTCAAACTCTCTCTCTGATCTCTTTTTATCTGCATATTGCTTTTGCCTATCTTGGGCTGCCTTAATATTATGGATTGATTGCATTTGCTAGTCCATGTCATCAAGCATTTGCCTAGACATTTTGACTCTGATTAATGGGTTGGACCAAGTCAATGGTGTAAGGCATACAGAGCTTTGAAAGGGCTCATCCCAATGCTTCGATGATAAGAAGGGTTGTACTCAGCGAATTCAACCAAATGCTGATGACTTAACCACTTCTTGGGTTCCCTGCCCCACAGCATGACCGAAGAATATCTTCTATTACTTGATTCACTCTTTCAGTCTGGCTATCTGTTTCAGGGTGATAGGTTGTACTGAGATCCAAGAAAGTTCCTACTACTTCAAAGAATGTAGTCCAGAATTTCGATGTAAACTTGGGATCTCTGTCACTTACTATCCTCCAGGTGGGTAAGCCATGAAATCTGAAGATTTCTTTAAGGAAAACTCTGGCAACATCCACTACTGCAGTGTATGTTTCTTTCACTTGAATCAAATGGGCAACTTTGGTTAGTGTGTCAACTACCACAAAAATGGAGTTGTAACCTGATTGCACTGAAGGTAATCCATGGACAAAGTACATTCCCACTTCGGAATGTCTAGAGGTTGCAGTTTCCCTGGCATCTCGACTCTCTCTAACTTGACTCTCTGACACATTAAGCAGTGCCGCACATGATCAAGTACATCCTTTTTTAGTCTTGGCCAGAAGAAGCTTTTCTTCACAGACATATAGTTTTTTATAAACCTTGGATGTCCAACTATCATACTATCATGGGCTTCTCTTAGAATCCTTCCCTTTATTCCCTCATCATTGGGAATGCATAGCCGATTATTATAATACATGCATCCTTCATCCAATTTGTACCCAAGAACTCGACTCATTTCCTGAGAAGTCTTGCTTTCCTGCATCAGAAGGGTAGCAATAGGGGCAAAGAATTTGTCCTACATGATTCTCTCCCTTGCTTCACTGATTAATGGATTTGACACCACTGTAATTGCAAGCAAGGAGGCTTTTCTACTGAGCGCATCTGCCACCACATTTTCTTTCCCTGGCCGATACTTAATCTCAAAATAGAATTCCTGCAGGGTCTGCATCCATCTCCTTCGACGCATGTTGAGATCCCTTTGGGTGAAGATCCACTTCAGACCTTGATGATCTGTCACTCATCAAGGTAAACCTTTGTCCCAAAAGATAATGTCTCCACAACTTTGGAGCATAAACTACTAAGAGTAACTCCAAGTTATGGACGACATAATTTCTCTCATGTGTTCTGAGCTTTCTGGATTCATAGGCCATAGCATGACCTTCCTGCATAAGAGCACTGCCTAAGGCAAACCCACTGGCATCAGTAACTACGTCAAAAGGTTTGGTAAAATCTAGCAATTTAAGAATAGGGTTGGTTACTAAGGTTGTCTTTAGCTTATCAAAGGCACTCTGACACATAGCAGACCACTCTTCTTGAGAAGGCTAGTTAAAGGGGATGCTATCTGAGCATACCTAGGTATAAAGATCCTATACCATCTGGTTAATCCTAGGAATCCTCTCACTTCCTTTACCGTCTTGGGTTCCGGCCAATGTATGACTGCTTGGATCTTGCGAGGTCAGGAGAAATCCCATCTTTAGACACTATGAATCCTAAGCATTCCACCTGGTCAACAGAAAAAGAACACTTACTCTTTTTTGCAAAGAGTTGGTGCTTCCTTAGGATTTCCAGGACCTTGCGCACATGATCTTCATGATATGTAGCATTCTTTGAGTATACCAAGATATCATCAAAGAAGACAAGAACAAAATCATCCTAGTACTCTCTAAGAATATCCTGCATAAGATGATTAAACGTTGCCGGGGCATTAGTTAATCTAAACGGCATGACTGTGAACTCATAATGCCCATAGCGAGTATTGAATACTGTCTTTGAGATGTCATGTACCTTGATTCTGATCTGGTAGTATCCGGATTTGAGATCTATCTTTGTCAACATTTGGGTCCCACAATCCAAAAGTTCATCAATCCTCGAGATAGGATACTTACTTTTAATTTTTAGTTGATTCAATCCTCTGTAGTCAATACTACAGAGTCTTAACTTATTTTGAAAGAGAAGGGGCGCACCCCAAGGTGAGATTAGATAAAAAATGCTCGAGTGATGCAAGGAGGATCCACCACATTATATTTATGCACTATTTCCTCTTCATCAAGTGTAAGATTCCTCCCTCTAGCTTTTGAGATGTAAAGATATAAGAATCTTTCCTTTCAATCTCTTGTAATCATTCCCCCCCCCCCCTCAGAATAGATTTAAGGTTCCTTCTCAGCCCCAAAAGGATGTATAAGTTCTCCTCTTAGTCCGCTGTAATCATCCCCTATTTTGAAATGCATGAAAACACTGTTTTTCTTTGTTTTTGGCCTAGAGAGAGAAAATATTCTAGAGAGAGATAATACAATTTTAAGATATTTTTGGATATAAACTTATCCCTTTTATTTAAGATGAATTCCTCTGAAATAGAAGTTCAAAAATATTTTTCAAATATGCATTAAGAATTAATTGAATATGTGCATTAGACACCTTACCCTAAGGGTCCACATTTTCAGAAAATTATGGATAAGGTCTAAAGAGTATTCTAAAGGGCCAATGGGGTTAATCCAAGTGTTGGAATAAGAAAAATGCAAGAATAAAAGAAAATCTCCCAAAAAGGAGCAAATTCTCACATAAGATGAAGAGTTGACTAGTACATGTACTTAATAGTAAAAAAATAAAGATTTATTAGTAAAAAATCAAAATTTTGACACCTCAAGAACTCATGGAGGCGCCTAGAATCATCATCATTACCCTAATTTTTTAATCAAAAAAATGGGATATTTCCTCTCTCCTCTCACCTCTTTCAAACTAGATAAGAAAAGTGGGCCTAATTGGTCCAAAACTCATCCAAACTGGATCAAACTGAAGCTGGAAGCCTCTAGATTCTAGTTGGACTTGGTTGGTGGCCTCCCTCACCTATGAATAGACCCCCATTTCTTTGTATTTTCATCTTAGTATTTCCGTTATCTCTCTACCTTGCCTCTCCATTGTGAAGCCTTGGAGCTTCAATAATCCTCTTCTTCTCTTGGATATTACCCTCTTCTACTTGGTGGCCAAGCTTCTTCTTTGAGGGCTTCACATCTCCCTAAAGAATCAAGCCAAAAACCAAGGGTAAGCCTAAAACAATGGTGTTTTTCTCTCTTTTTGAATGGTAATCTTCTTCCCAATGTTTGGGAAGCATTTTAATCCATGGTTTCTTCTTAAAACCATGGTTTTATTTTGATTGATGTTGTTTAAATGCATTAATGTTAATGTCTCATGCTTAAAAGCAATGTTTTTGAATTGTAAATCTCTCTTTTTGAAAGAATACTCACCTATATGGCTAAATCCTTCTTGGAAGGATAGATTTTAGTCCTAATCTCATTTTCTTACCCAAAACTCTAGGCCTAACAAGCTAGAGATGGAGATTAAGTATTTTTATGATTTTTAATCTAATCAAAGTGAGGATTAATTCATTTAAGCTTGTTTTATGTTAAGAAGATTCATATTTATTCATTTTAAGTTGAAAGAAGGTTTATGCATAATAAATTTTATTCTAAAAGTGTAATTTTAACCATTCTCATTTCATAGAAAATGCGGGAAAACTATGGCAAAATTTTATCATTAGAAAATGAACGTTTATTTATAAATTAAATTTTATGCTAAAAGAGGAACTTTGAGTATTCTCATTTTATAGAAAATGAGGGAAAACTATGGAAGAATTTTTATCATTAGAAAATGAAGTTTATGCATAGATTAATTTTTATGCTAAAAGTGGAATTTTAAGCATTCTCATTTCATAGAAAATGTGGAGAAGTTATGGTAAAATCAGAAAATTAATTTATGCATAAATAATTTTTATATTAAAAGTGAAATTTTGAGCATTGTCATTTCATAGAAAATGTGGGAAAGCTATGGAAAACTTTGTATCATTAGAGAATGAATTTATGCATAATAGATTTTATGCTAAAAGCGGAGTTTTAAGCATTATTCATTTCCTTAAAAAAATAAAGAAGGTTATGCATGAATTTTCTAGATTCATTCAATTTATGAAAATTATGAAAATGATTTCATTTAGATAAAAATGAATTAGTGGCTGAAAGAGAAAATATGAAAATGATTTCATTTAGATAAAAATGAATTAGTGTTCATGCTAAAAGAGGAAATATGGGTATAATTGATTTTGTAAATCCCATGAGATCGTAAATCTTTTATTCAAAAAGAAGAATATTAAGCATATTTTATTTTGGGAGAATTGAGAAAAGAATGTGAAAATATTCATAGGAATGCATCAAGAAAACATGAAAAAAAATTTAATCAGAAAGAGGAATCATGAATACATTTAACTTTTGGAATTATGAAGTATGCGTCTAGAATCTCCAAAAATAGAATCTTGGGTATATTCTGAATGAGAAAAGGATTTCCCAAAAAAAAGACCAGAAACACGCTTAGTTGAATGAATGTAAAATACTTGTGAGACTGACTTATTCCTAGATTCCCTGGGAAAGGAACTTGGAATTATTGAAAGGATCGAGGATCCAAAAGTAAATGGAAACTTAGACTTAATTAAATTGAGGAGTTACCTTTAACTGAGCCAAGTAATGGCCGAGACTTAGAAAGTTCTGGCAGTATGAAAAGTAGAGTAACCGTACTTTAATATGGTTGATTGTGGGATAAAAATTCTGATAACTAGATCAAGGAAAGTTGATAATCAAACCTGATTCGCTCAAAGCGAAAAGAGACCATCCTGTTTGTAGAAATCTGATTGATGAGGATGATGTGGGTGATGTGTGAAATAATGTGGATTGATGGGGAATGATGTGGGTTGATGTGGAGTGATATGGAGTGATGTGAAAATGATGTGGGATGATGTGGATGAATGTGAAAATGATGTGGATGAATGTGGAAATGATGTGGGGTGATGTGAATAAATGTGGGAATGATGTGATTGGATGTGGGATAATGTGAATGGATGCGAATTGATGTGATGTGAATGGATGTAGAAAAATGTGGAATAATGAGAAATGACATGGAATGATATGGAATAATGAGAGATGATGCGAAAGGATGTGGAATGATGAGGAAAGATAGGAATTTTATTTATAAATTGTAATTATATGTGAAACTTATTTTTTAAAGATTGTTTTATATGTGAAACCTGTTTTTTAAAGATTGTTTTACGTCAAGAATGCTGGGAGAAGCATTTTGACTATTTTGTGGAATGAGGTCGTGGAGTTCTAAGCGAGAAATGTTGCAACAGCTGCTGCTGACAGAGAGTCAATGAAGGACATCTCGCATGGCAAGATCGGTCGAGGTCTTGACCAGCCTCGGTTCGGTTAAAATGGTGAACTTCCAGTATGGTGGATGCCAGGGACCAAGGAAGCGGCCTATGAGTGAAGCACTAGATCACCTGCAATGGAGCCTAGAGGGTGCTGACCATACGGTGCTCGCCGCCCAAGCTACCCACGCGTGCGACGAGGAAGAAAATGAGTTGGAGTTATATTTTGAAAACAGGCATGGATCTGGTTGATTGACCTTGCTGGTCTTCAACGGATGAGCTCATGGATCTTTTACATGGATCTTGTTGGTTGATCTAGCTAATCTTCAATGGAGAGTCCATATGGATTTTATGTGATTATACTCCTGGGTACTATAGGATAGGAACTATTGAAAAGGCCCTTGAGTGAGCAGGTGGTGATGAGCGTTCTCGTTTGCCGATGATGCCATAGGTACACTGAGGATGGAATGATTGGAAATTGGATTTTGTGGTTGGAAAGTGGAAAAGTTGGAACTTGGACCCTGGAAATAGAATACTGAGGATTATGATGGAAACTGTAAGATTCCTCCCTCCAGCTTTTGAGGTGTACAGGTGTAAGAACCTTCCCTTCTGATCTTATAATTATTCCCCTCTCTGAAATAAAAGAAAGATCCTGTTTTGGCTTGGAGAGAGAAAATGTCTAGAGGGAGGTAATTCAAAATTAAGATATTTTTGGATATAATCCTCCTAGTGTCTAAAATGGTTTCCCCTCAAACAGAAATTCAAAAAAGAACTTTCCAATGTGCAATTGGAATTAATTGAAAATAGGTATAAAGGACCTTAGCCTAAGGGTCCAGATTTTTAAAAAATTTTGGATTATGGTCCAATTAAGGTTCCTATGGGCCAATAGGATCAATCCAAGTGTAGGGAGGAGATAAATTGAAGAATAAAAGAAAAACCCCCCAAAAATGAGTAAATGCTCACATAAGATGAAGAGTGGACTAAGGACCAAAGAAAATAATTAAAAAACTGAATTTTGACACCTTAGTGTGGGGATCTCCCCTCATGAAGTAGGCGCCTTTTTCTCATCATTACCCCCAATTTTTAATCAATAAAATGAGATATTTTCATCTCTCCTATTTCATAACTAGATCCAAAAAGTAAGCTGAACTGACCCAAAAATGGTCAAAAACTGACCAAAGTGATCTGGAAAATTCTAGAATCAGTTTGCTTGGTTAGAGGCTCACTTTTTCCTATAAATAGAAGCCTCCCCCTTTGTAAAAGCTTAATGGTGTTTATGCACTGTTACTCTACTTCTGTCTTGAGCCATCTACATTGAATTTTTTAATAATTCAATTGTTTTTGGCCTAATCCTCTCCAAAGTGAATTGGTGGCCACTCTTGCCTCAAACAAGAGTAGAACCCTCAATACCTCAAGCCAAAGGAGAGCTTACAAGCTTCATGTAAGCTAATTTTCTTACTTTGTTTTACAAATTTTAATGAAAAATCTATGGTTTTCTTGATTTTTTGTGTTTTGCAAATGATTGAATTAAATTCAAATGCTATGCCTTTGATGAAAAGGCCACCCCCTTCTCTTCTTTACATTCCAACTTTTCTTAATCCTAGAAAGATTAATTAAGTGATTAATTAAACTCTTATTATTATTTACTCTCTTGAATTTAGAAAATTATGTAGATTAGAGTTCTATAATTATAAATTAGGTTAATTAAGTAAATAAATAAAGATTAAAATGAGAAATGGTTAGCCATACAAAGAAAGTTATGGCAAAATTTTTCCAGAATTTTGTGAAAAAAAGAAAGTTTGTTTTTATGTTATTCCAAAAGAGTAATTCCCACCATTTTTGCATCTAAAATTAATATTTTAATTACTCCATGTACATATTCACCTATGAATATGCATGGATATCACTCATATTAATTATTAAATTTGATTTCTATGCATAGAAAGATGCAAAAAGGAATTTTTTTAATTACAAAAGTGTTATTCTGATTAAATTTGATTTCTATGCATAGAAAGATGCATAAAGGAATTTTTTAAATTACAAAAGTGTTATTCTAATTAAAATTAATTTTTATGCATAGAAAGATGCATAAAGGAAATTTTTTATTACAAAAGAATTCTAATTAAATTTGATTTCTATGCATAGAAAGATGCATAAAGGAATTTTTTTATTATAAAGTGTTATTCTTATTAAATTTGATTTCTATGCATAGAAAGATGCATAAACGAATTTTTTAATTACAAAAGTGTTATTCTGATTAAATTTGATTTCTATGCATAGAAAGATGCATAAACGAATTTTTTTAATTACAAAAATGTTATTCTGATTAAATTTGATTTCTATGCATAGAAAGATACATAAAGAAAAATTTTTTATTACAAAAGTGTTATTCTGATTAAAATTTGATTTCTATGCATAGAAAGATGCATAAAGGAATTTTTTTAATTACAAAAGTGTTATTATGATTAAATTTGATTTCTATGCAAGAAGATGCATAAAGGAATTTTTTTAATTACAAAAGTGTTATTCCGATTAAATTTGATTTCTATGCTTCCGATTAAATTTGATTTCTATGCATAGAAAGATGCATAAAGGAATATTTTTTTAATTACAAAAGTGACATTATGATTAAATCTGATTTCTATGCATAGAAAGATGAATAAAGGAATTTTTTTATTACAAAAGTGTTATTCTGATTAAATTTGATTTCTATGCATAGAAAGGTGCATAAAGATTTTTTTTTAAAAAAGCGTTATTCTTATAAAAATTGATTTTTATGCATAAATAGATGCATAAAGAAATTCTTTTTTATTTTAAAAGTGTTATTCCTATTAAATTTGATTTTATGCATAAATAGATGCATAAAAAGGATTTTTTTTATAAAAGTGTTATTCCCATTGAAGTTGAATTTTATGCATAAATAGATGCATAAAAGGATTTTTTTAATAAAAGTGTTATTCCCATTGAAGTTGATTTTTATGGATAAATAGATGCATAAAGAATTTTTATATCAAAATTAGAATTCTCTTAAATTCTATGTTTAAATTCTATGAGTATTTGATAAATGAATAATTAAATACTCTAAGAGAGAAATTTCTATCGTTTTATATTCACACGGATTGAAAAAAGAAAATTCTGGAAATCTATCGAGATTGAAATATTCAGATAAATGATTAATTCATTCCTCATTGGAATTCGTAACGAATTTAGAAATCAATTAAGTGAATATTCATCAAAGAAAGAAATTAAGTAAAATAGTAACTCAATTATCAAACCTTTACGAGAAAGATAGTTCAGGAAAAATCTTATCCGACTCGAACCTTGAATCAGACTATGACCAAGACCAAACTCTTTCATCGGTTTCGAGGAAAGAAGGTGTGATCAGTTTAGAAAAATACATTCAAAACTCCCGCCAAATCTAAAACTAAGTTTGAGACCCTTTGAATTGATCTGTGGATTAAGGTTATAGAATTCGAGGAATTCTGGTATGAAATTCAGAATTCCAATCAAGAAGTTTTGGGGATACTGATTCAAGAAATACCCCTTGTATTCAAAAGAAAATCAAACTGAAAAACTTGCATAGAAACCCTATTTTCTTAAAGAACTATCTTACGCCAGAATGAGATGTGATGACATGTGAATTAGATAGATGTGAATGAATGGATGGATGGGATGTGATGTGAATCAGATAGATGTGAATGGATGGATGGATGGGATGTGATGTGAATAGATGTGATGAGATGCGATGTGAAATAGATGTGATGGGATGTGATGTGAATAGGTGTGATGAGATGTCATGTGAATCAAATAGGTGTGAATGAATGTGGATGAGATGTGAAGTAAATGGATGTGAATGTGTATGTGAAGAATGGATGTGGATGTGTATGTGAAGAATGGATGTGGATGTATGTGAAGGAATGGATGTGGATGAGATGTGAAGTAAATGGATGTGGATGTGTATGTGGAAGAATGAATGTGGATGTGTATGTGGAAGAATGAATGTGGATGTGTATGTGAAGAATGGATGTGAATGTGTATGTGAAGAATGGATGTGTGAAGAATGGATATGAATGTGTATGTGAAGAATGGATGTGGATGTGTATGTGAAAGAATGGATGTGGATGTGTATGTGAAAGAATGGATGTGGATGTATGTGAAAGAATGGATGTGGATGAGATGTGAAGTAAATGGTTGTGAATGTGTATGTGAAGAATGGATGTGGATGTGTATGTGGAAGAATGGATGTGGATGTGTATATGAAGAATGGATGTGAATGTGTGTGAAGAATGGATGTGGATGTGTATGTGAAAGAATGGATGTGGATGTATGTGAAAGAATGGATGTGGATGTGTATGTGATGAAAATGGATGTGAATGTGTATGTGAAGAATGGATGTGGATGTATGTGAAAGAATGGATGTGGATGTGTATGTGATGAAAATGGATGTGAATGTGTATGTGAAGAATGGATGTGGATGTGTATGTGAAGAATGGATGTGTATGTGAAGAATGGATGTGAAGTGATAAATGTGAATGTATGGATAGATGTGGGTAGTCGTACATGTGAACGATTGGATGGATGTGGATGAATGAAATGAGATGTGTATGAATGAGAAATGATGTGGATAGATGTGATGTGATGTTATGTGGATAGAATGTATGTGATGGGATGGTGATGAGAATGAATGTGATGTGAATCGGGATAGATGTGAATGAATGAGATGTGAGGTGAAATGGATGTGATGTGATGTGATGTGGATCGGGGTAGATAGGAATGGATGAGATGTGAATGAATGTGATGTGGATATGGGTAGATGCGAGTGGATGAGATCTGATGATGAGGATAAATGAGGAAAGATGTGATTGGATGAGAATGATGTGATTGGATGAGAATGGGAATACATATGAAATTGATGTGGATTAAATAATGTGGATTGATGTGGAACAATGTGGAAAGATGAGAGTTCGTTATAGAAACTGTATTTATGACCTGTTTTTAAATGACTGTTTTATGTCAAGAATGCTGGGGAAATTGATGTGGAACAATGTGGAAAGATGAGAGTTCGTTATAGAAACTGTATTTATGACCTGTTTTTAAATGACTGTTTTATGTCAAGAATGCTGGGGAAGCATTTTGACCGTCTTGTGAATGAGGTCGTGGGAGACCTAACTGATAAAGTTGCAACAGCTGACGGAGAGTCAATGGAGGACGTCTCGCCTAGCAAGGTCGGCCGAGGTCTTGACCAGCCTTGGTTCGATTTAAATGGTGAGCTTCCGGTACGGTGGATGAGGGACTAAATAAGAGGCCTATGAGTGAAGCGCTAGGTGACCTACGAAGGATCCTAGAGGGTGTTGACCATATGGTGCTTGGGCTCTAGGTCACCGAAGATACCCACACATGAGTCGTGGAAGATATTGGAACAAGGAGTAAGAGTTGTTTTCGGAATTCGGGCATAGATCTCATTGATTGACCTTGCTGGTCCTCAACGGATGAGTCCATGGCTCTTTTATATGGATCTGTTGGTTGATCTTGCTGATCTTCAACGAAGATTCCATTTTGATTTTTATAAGTGAGCTAGGAACTATCGAAAAGGCCCCTGAGTGAGTGGACAGGTGGTGAGCATTCTGGTTGCCAATGATGCCATAGGTACATTGATGAAAGGAAAAATTGGAAATTAGGATTCAACCGGATATTTTGGAGGATTATGATCTGTGATACTATAGTTTCAGCTAAGTTTGTGAAAAAAGCAATTTCATATTGGGTGTGTAAGTGGTGTGACTAGTTTTAAGTTTGCATGAATATCCGACTAGGGGGCCTGGGAACTCTTTTCCCTAGTACCCGGGACAAAACCTAATCAAATTCTTAAATAGATCCCATCACTACAATGGTTGGGCCGTTGGTTAACCCACGGGACTGGATGGAATTAGGCTGGACTAATGGATCCCTAAAATGAGGCTCAATTCTGTTATGGTACGATAGATGAATTAAATCCCGATAAAAATTGTTCTATGGAAAAGAATCAACGGCTGTGCCTCTCAATGAGGAAAAAAGCCTTGGTCTCTATGATCCAAGTGCAAGTCTTTTCCTTGATCTGACTATAGGACTTACAAGTTTGGTCAGATTAGTTCGGTTAATTAAGGCTCTTGACTACGTTAGAGTAAAAATATCCTGGAGGAATTCAGGCGAGGGAAGTTTTTCCGAGTTTGGTTTTGGAAGAACCGAGGGATTAGTCTCTTGTCTGGATATACGTGGGTGAGGCCACGAGTGAGGGACCCTACCCCGCGCAAGAAGTGCTACTTCTACTGCTAGTACCCTAGAATTCGTTGCGTGGAGGGGACAGGGATCTTTCAGAAACACTGTGGTTTTATTGCAATGCTATTTTGGAAATAGTTGAATCTCACAAAAGGTAATTTCATATCGGGTGCGTAAGTGGTGTGTCTATTTAATTTTTGCATGAGTGCCGGCTAGGGAGCCTGGGAACTCTTTTCCCTGGTACCGGAGACAAAACATAACCAAATTCTTATACTGGATCCTATCAATATACAATGGTTGGGCTAACCCATGGGATTGGATGGGGTTAGGCTAACCCATGGGATTGGATGGGGTTAGGCTAGATCGATGGATTCCTATAATACAATTCAATTATGTTCAAGTTACGATAGTTGAAGTAAGTCACAGGATAATCCTTGTTCTATGGAAAAGATTTCAATGGGGGCTGTGCCTCTTTTGATGGGAAAAAAAGGGTTGGTCTCTATGAACAAAGTGCAAGTTCCTCCTTTAATTTGACCATGTGACCTGTCGGTTTGGTTGGAATACAAAGGATAGTTAAGGCCCTTGACTACATTAGAAGATTTTCTTGGAGGAATCGCCTATGTTTTCTAGGCAAGGAAAGTTTTTTCCAGATTCAGTTTTGGGAGAACCGCCGAACTAGTCCCTTGCCCAGACATTTGTGGGTGAGGCCCCAAGTGGGAAGCTCTGCCCTGTGCGCAAGGTTGCTACTTCCGCTGCTAGCACTCCAGAATTTGATGCGCAGAGAGGGCATGGATCTCACATCAAGCACCACCAAGTTGACAATATGTAACCTAACCTTATAAAATGCTTGAACATCTGCATCCAACAGAAATCCCTCAGTCCAGTGTCTGAGCTTCAATCTTATTACTTTCTACACCCAAAGAATTTGGGTGCTGAGTGAACCTCTTGCTAGAGAGCGCAAAGTGTTCTTGTATTTCTGACAAAGATATCTCATTGTATATTTGGCTGGAATGTATAACAAGCTTTGTTCCCACCTGAGGACCATAGATTCTCACACCAAGCCATTGCAACAAGAAAGAAAATGGCCAGATGATTTGTATATGTGAGCAAGAAAATGCATGTAATATGCAGTGTGTATACCTGAGCTCACAAGACAATTCTTGATTTTCAAGGCAAGCGACAACAAAAAATTTATTACAATATGTGACAATAAAGATAATATTGTTTATTAAACAAATACCTCTTTTGATATTAAATAATATAATATTAATGTATTATTTATTTATGTATTTAATTTAAAGGTATTAAGTTTGTTCAATATATAAACCTAAAAAATATGTATTTAAATAACTACATTAAATTAATATACTCAATATATATGTGCAATCATATTTATTCATTTATACTTTCACATTATTCATGCATAATTAAATTATAACAATATAATTAAAAAATTAAATAAAAATATAATCATACCCAAAGCAAGAATATTCAAATAGCTTTATCAAGTTGGATTTTTTTTATAGTATCTCGAGAATGATCCAATTACTCTTTTGGCATGGTTTTCAAGATGGACAAGAGGATAAAAGCTTTATTCAATAAACATAGGCAAGTTGGAATCAAGATGCATCAACAAATGGTATTTCTTTTCATTGTGTTCAAAATTTGATTATTAATGTTTTTTTTGTATTGTAACTCTTTTAAAAGTTTCATTTTTGTAATCTCATAGCTTAGTATATAACTCCACATAAGTTATAATGACGTGAATTTATAGACCAAATCAAGGTGTATAGAAGAATATTAAGATTTTGTGTATAAAATGCTTCTAGGCTCTACTTAATGGGTTATGGGAAGTCCAAATTTTTTGGGGGGATGCATAATGAAGACCTACCATTATGTGTAGTTTCAAGCGGGAAAACCAAGCTTCATTTTGGTCTTCCAAAAAAATACCAAGGGAGGTCTTCCATTTTCAGCCTTGGTGACCACCATAGCCTTGGTGACCACCATAGCCTGGTTCGTCATGCACTATCACTCTCACTATTTTGCTTTTGCCACAACATTCACCTAACTGTCACCATGTCATTTTAGCATGTGTAAGAAGGAAGAGTTCAAAAAGTGAAAGACAAGTTTTATTCTAATTTCAAATTTAAATTTTAGTATAAAGAGGCATTGCTATAGGGACTCAAGGGTCACGTATATGATGAAAACGTATCTCACTTTCTCTCCATTATCATTGTTTAAAAATAGAACACCCCATGTACAGGCGCATAAACGAGTTGGTAGAACGATTGGGCCCCATTGTGAGGACCCAAGTTTGATGCCATCAAACTGCGCGACGTGGTATGTGTTGTGAGCCGGTATATATATATATATACATCTTCCCGCAACAAACACAAAAATAGAACACCCCATCATCTCTACTCTATATATTGTCTTGAGAAAGAGTTTCACAAAGCTTCCACATGACACGAATTTGGAGGTTTGGAAAGAGGAAGAGCGCAAACACAAAAATAGAACACCCCATCATCTCTACTCTATATATTGTCTTAAGAAAGAGTTTCACAAAGCTTCCACATGACACGAATTTGGAGGTTTGGAAAGAGGAAGAGGAGGTCTGAGGAGGTTGGGGTAGAATTTTGGGGGTGCGAAGCACGAGTCAGCCGACTAGTTAGTATCTATTTGATGATATAATCGTGCACTATTACTGTCACTATTTTGCCCTTGCCACAACATTCACCCACCTGTGGCCATCTCATTTTACGAAGTGTAAGAAAGGAGAGTTAAAGAGTGAAAGACAGTAAGCTTTATTCCCATTTCAAATTCAAATTTTAGTGTAAAGAGGGGATAGTAGTGTAGGGACTCAGGGGGTCACTCATATGATGAAAACATATCTCTCTTTCTCTCTACCATCATTGTTTAAAAATTGAACATCCCATCATTATATATAAGGTGCATCTATTTGAGGATATAATAAGTGAGCACACTATTGGCAATCTCACAGGTAGATCAACCATGGAGTTATGGAGGATGAAATCTCTCCATGGTTGAGGAGTGTGAAGAAGAGAGAAGAGAAAGCTTGAGCACACAAGAGAGAGCAATTTAGGCAAATACAAGGTGAATGTAATACAAATGCAATGATATGAAGCACCAAGTACAATACCGTTTTATAGGCATCAAACCCTATCTTTTGACTCTAACTAAGAGGTTCACACGTAGAGTGTTCACACCAAGTTGGCTATAGACCTAATGACCGAATGCCCATATCCCTAATGTCACATGGTATTTTGGTGTATTTCTAACATCCTCCCTAAAACACAATATCCATGGCTAGTATAATGTCAATGCTAGGTCGTTACTATTTACAAAGCTATTTATGATGACCATCCAAGTTCACGTAGGTCTTACTCATGGTGGTTTACAATGCCAGTTAGTGATAGACATCTAGTTATGAGTACAATTCACGAGGTGAACATAGGTGGGGTGGCCTTGGTTAGTCTAGGAAGCCACCTATGCCTTTTATAACATCAAGGCTATATAATAAACCCAAAAGTCCAAAAGATTCAAATTTTGGGGGATGACCCAGGTACAAAACCCTTGACTCGACATAAAATGCAATTTAGAAATAAAGGGAGAATCTCTCCTTGATGACCAAGATGCTCATGAAGATCTTCTTGATGTAGCTCGTAATGTCGATGTAGCTTTGAATCTTCTTTATGTCGATGTAGATCTTGATGTAAATGTAGTCCTTGGTCTTCTTCGTCGTCAATTTCTTTGTGTAATAAAATCCATGTAGGCAAAGATGGATCATATTCTCAACGTGTTCATAAAGTCTGACATGATGACGATGCATATCCCTTCCAAATAATAATACGTTATATTTGCTTAAGGGGGTCTTAGCCTTATCGATGGGGGCTAGTGTCTTACCCTTGTACAATTGATTTATGATCATGATGGATGAGTTACAAGAAGTATATAAGCTCAAAAATCACATTGTTCTAAACAATGCAAATACATATTTGTACCTAGTTTTGGTTTAACAAATTGACCACTCAAATCAAGGGGAAAATCTGATTTGATGCTTTACAGAGGTTTAACAACACTTGAATGTGAGACATGAACCATTAATGGCTGTAAAAACCTCAAATGATTAGCACTAATCAAGGTATTAGTGAAAGCAATTTTTTGTTACTTGAGCAAAGAATACCTTGATTTGGAGAACACTGTCAGAGGTACAAATCAAGGAGCTTTCTCAATTTGAAGCTTTGGCAAGCAATTAGAAGTCCCCAATGGTACGATTGAACACTCAATAGTCCAAAAATACTACGATTAGGTGCTGATTAATCATTGATTAGCAAAGGCAATTTACAGTTTATAGTGCAGAAGAAGAGGCAACTTGGAGTGTCAAATTGAAGCCCTTTCACAAATCTTGTTTAAAAAATCTTCAAGGGGCACTTGTATTACTATGGCTACTGATGTCTTAATCCCATAAGTATATGATTAGCACTTATATATCATGCATTAATCTCACCTTTGCCAAAGGGACTTTTAGAGACATACCCAAGGTTGTTGTGGCTACTTCAAGCATTTGTTTGTAATTCTAACGTTGCAAACAGATTTGCAGTCCTTGAAAACCCCAAAGCCGAGCTAGATTGTGTCGATTTGGCTACGTCGAAGCGCTAGCACGTTTCCCCCCCCCCAAAAAAAAACTTGTATTTTTTCAATTGTCTACTCCTAGTATTAGCACGTACTAATGCTATCAATTGAGGCTGCTAGAGTGTGCATCCATGAGCAAAGAGAAGCCCTAAGTTATGGCTTATTCAATGATTGGGTCTATAAGGAGAAATCAAGGCTCTAGTGGAATGGGTTAGAAGAGGGAGATGACCTAACTAGCAAAAGTGATGAAAAATGATTAAGAAAATTATTAATCACTAATCATAATTAGGATATGTGATGATGAGCAAGGATTAAGCATAAACACTGAGAAGCAAGGCTTTGATACCATGTTGGCAATCACAGGATGAAGCTATGGAGGATGAAATCTCTCCATGGTTGTGGAGAGTGAAGAAGAGAGAAGAGAAAGCTTGAGCACATAAGAGAGAGCAAGTTGGGCCAATACAAGGTGAATGTATTATGACTGAGATGATATGAAGCACCAAGTACAATATCATTTTATAGGCATTAAACCCTATCTTTTGACTTTAACTAAGAGGTTCTTCACAACAAGTTGGCTATAGACCTAATGACCTGGATGCCCATATCCCCAATGTCACATGCTAATTTAGTGTATTCCTAACGCACCTCACCATACATCACTACCAATGAAAAAAAAAGTAAAAGTAATAACCATTTCTATTTTAAAAAAATAAAATTTTAACAAAACTCCTATAAACATGCACATATACACATACACACATGTACCCACACACACATGCACACCACACATTCTCGTGTGCATATACACACATGACTATGCATGTACACAAAGTCACACACACTCACACAGAATCGACACACCTAATCACCCACATGCATGTTGTCGTGACGTGGGCGGTATTGCTGGGCAAGTGTGAGACTTCTGGCTGTGAGAGTAGCTTCAAATCTCAGCAAGGAAACAAAATATATATCTCTTCAAGGGGAACCACCAACAGAAGCTGGAACCATAATAGTTACATACCAAATCTCAGCAAGACATATGAGTTGTACCAAAAACCATCATAAGCATCATGGTTCAAACCAGAATCCAAGGTTGATAACATTATAACCTTAGAACCCCAACACAAGGATGACCTCTTTATAGGCTGAGATTTATCATCATCTCCATTACCAAACAACCAAGTCAATATTGCTTGTTTCATGTGCATAGTAGAGATTAACTAGTGGTACCCATAGAGTCCCCAAGACTAAGAGTGAGGGAAAGGACATTTTGAGGGTAAAACTTCAGCAAATTCTTGATGAATCAATGCCTCCTTGAAGCTTCCTTCATAGACTCTTAATAGGGAAACCGCATCATCACCACAAGGCTCCAACGGTCAAGGACGAGCATGGACCACCTCCAATGCTAATTCCACTTGATGAGCTGAGTCTCTAACCTTGTGTGCAAAGAAAAAAAAAGTCCCTCCATGACAAGGAAACACCTTCTTTTTGTTGATACCCTCAAGGGCTTGCTCCGTAGACTAGCTCTCTACTCACCGCTAGCTCGTGCGGCTCAAAAACGGCTCCTTCCTCCTCAAAAACGGCTTCTTCTTCTTTCGATACCACCAAACCTCGGCGCCGCCTCTTTACTGCACTTTGCCGCTGTGCACACCTTACGCTCTCAGCTACACTCTTCCTTCGCACTCTCCTCGCACTTTACCTTGACTTCCAGCTGCTGCTGCTTCTTTCACTTCCTGGCCTTCCTAGCCTTTGCAAGGCTTCCTCTGTACTCCCGATGTGCTCTTGCTATGCTCCCTCTTCTGTACTCAACCAGCGCTCTCCCCGCACTGTAGTGTTCTCCACACACACTCCTCGCTATGCCGTCTCCAAGGTCCTTCCTAGGCCTGTGCCAAGCCCTCGCGCCCCTTCCTTGTCGGCCGGTCCACGCCTGGATTGGGCTCCTTCCACTGCGCCTCTGCTCTGCGCTTCTAGATGACCACCACCTCTCTGCTCCTCTCCCCCGCAGTATTACCAGCCCCCTGCTTCTCGTACCCCAAGCTGCCACGCATCACCCGCACTCTCCATGCTTTCGCCACCTTCCAGAACTCCTTCGCTGGCGGCTACTTGGCAACCAAACAAGCAACCATGTGGCCTTTCACATTGGCGGCCACGTTTATATGTATTATTTTTTTATTTTATTTAAAGCCCAATGTGATGGCCACCATCACTCTTTCCACACCAATGCTCAAGGCAACACCGGCCCCTTCAGTCTTTCTTGTGCCTCCATCAAGATCAAAAACTGCAACTAATCCCTCTTTCTTATCAGCCCCATAAGAAAGTGATGCTGCTTTTGGTTCATTGATAATTCGTGCTACCTCAAGGTTTACCATAAGCATAAAAACTCCATGATTCACACCACATTTATGTACAGAGGCTTCGAGACCTGGCTCAGCCTCAGCTCGTCTTATTGAACCTCATTTACAATATGAACATATGTACATAGGCATCATAAAATGACTCAAGTCATGGCACTTAATCCCATGCATCTAGATTTATATTTAATGGCCTCACATGCACGGTTTCACACCATAGACGTGCCATGGCACGACATCCGCCCCCTCAAACCTGCACATCCTCCGCCGGTATGTGCCAAGTCATCATTAAGATCCACATATATCTGGATGTTATCTTCTTCTTCTACATTACCAGGAAGATCATCCTCTTCCTCTTCAACCATATCCATGCTATCACTATCAAGCCTCTCATCTTGAGTTCCCTGCGAATCAAAAGGATCACTGTCATACCTTCTTTTAAACATCTTGATCCTTTTGCCTGCTACAAGATTCTTTATCTCTGTTCCATCAAGCTCACACAGGGTATACGTTTCCATGCACATGCTTGACAATGTAAGGGCCAAACCATCTTTTTGCAAACTTCCTTTGCACAGTGAACTGGTTGTCAAGACTACTATCATACATTAGGACCCAATCACCTTCTTCAATGGGTTTTGGCCGGAGTCTGTGTCTTCTATCAAATTTTTCTTTATTTTTCAACCTTACATCTTTCAAACAAGCTTTAGCAAGCTCTACATCTTCAGGCCTTCTCTCCAATTGCCTCATTCGCAATGCAAGGAGGTCTTCCCTGTTCAATTCTTCCACCCAGGGTAATACATTCCAAGTTGGGACTACTTCTTCAACTGGCATTACTGGCTTCTGACCATACATTAATTCTGCAGGCATGTATCCTGTCTCACTGAGCTATGAGTTGTACGGTCAGCCCATAAAGCATATGGTAGCAGCCTTGGCCACTCCCGCATTCTTCCTCTGCATGCCTTAGCCAAAGCTTTAATGATTGGAGGATGTCCTCGCTCGCTTTTACCATTGCCCTCAGGGTTGTAAGCACATGTTAGGGCCAATTTGATGCCAATTCTAGAAAAGAATTCCCTTGCTTCTTCAGCATCTAGCTCACCCCTGTCAGCTGTTATTTTCCCAACACAACCATACCGGCAAATCACATCTTCCAAGAGAAATTTGCATACTGTTTTCGTGCTCTTTGTTCTAAGAGCATGCCCTTCCACCTGGTTTGTCAGGTCTTCTCTTGCAAGTACTACGTATCGCATCTGCCAGATTCCCAAGGGCATTGTAACTAGATCCACTACCCATTTGTAGTGCATGGCAGGTGGGTAGGTTGGTTGCAGACCATCACGATGTCGCACATTCGAGTACATTTGACATACCATATGCATGTTTCCACATATTGGGATACATCCTTGTACATTCCTTTCCACCAATATCTTTCCTTTATTTTGGTAAAGGTGGCCCACACACTTCGATGTCCAGCCTAGAGACTCTCATGGAATTCTTTCATGAGCTTCCCTTGAGTCTCTTTATCACATATAACTCTCTGTGGCATAGCATTCCTCTGCTTAGGATGCTTCCACAGGTACCCATTCTTTAGAAAATACCTATATGCCTTTCTGCGGATCCTCTTGAATTCTAAGTCAGACCAATTTTCCTGCCTTGTCAAGGTACTCAAGTATTGGCCAAGCAACCAATCTCCTTCATACATTTCCTCAGTAAAAGACTCAAGTGCATTTGATAGGCAAGCATGGTCCCCTTTTGCATGTGCAGTAGTATAGAACTTTGTGCCTACATCATCAATGTCACTAATCATCCCTTCTTCATCTTCATACCTGGCTCTTGACAGCATATCTGCACAACTGGGTTGTCCTTCCTTGCAATATGCTTAAACTCAGGATTTAGTGACTTGATATAGGCAATCCACCTGAGCATAGCGATATCTGGAGTGGTGCAGCTTGCAATCATCCAAGGAGTGGCAAGCAGACAGTTTCCACAAGCACGGATGCTCCAATAAGATATTCTTTTTCACATTTTAGAGCAGTGACTACTCCCAATAACTCCCTCTTGATCTGCGGATAATTTTGCTGGCGAATGCTCAGTACCTTTGCTCCAAACCTGATTACATACCTGTGATCATCCTCATCATCTTGCCCTACTGCCCATCCTATCCCAGTAGAACTAGTATCAACTGTTACAATCACAGGCCTGCCACACTCATAATCTACCTTCCTTAGAGTAGGTGATGATTGGAGCAGACATTTCAGCTTCTGCATAGCATTAATATGTGCAGCACTCCATAAAATTCTTTGATTTTTCCTCAAAAGTTGGTAGAGAGGATCTGCTACATGTGCATAATGTGGGATCCATATAACATAAAAGAGGTTTACCAGGAAGATAAAGCAACTACCACACATAATAAAGTATATACAAGTGGTAATGTAAACACGCTAAGTGGAGTGGGTAGGTGTGGACTAGTCGGTGTAGTCCAGTTTGCAGAATCTCTAGCGAAGATATGTTGGTGCCAACTACTAAACCAGCTAGTGATGTAAATGTTGAACGGTCATGCAGGCGCCTCGTGAGTGTCAGCTCATGTTGAGCTTGACATTTCAACAACCAATAGACTGCTTTATTAAGTGGATTGAAGCTAAAGCTACACAAAAAACTAATGCAAGGTCCACATCTAAATTCTTTTATGAAAATGTGTTTCCTCGTTTTTGTTGCCCAGTAAGAGATAGTGAATGATTTATGGTAGCCATTTCATAAATGAAGTGATAGAATTCTTACTCAAAGAATTCCTTATGGTGGATAGAAAATCTACACCTTATTATCCATAAGCTAATGGCCAAGCAGAGAGCATAAAAAGACGTATGCATTTCTCACTAAAATCGTAGAGGCATCCTGAATGGATTGGAGGCACAAATTACATGCTGCTCTATGGGCCTACCGTAAGGTAGCTGTCAACACACATTTCCAGCTAGCATTTGGGCTTGACATAGTAATGCCATTGGAATATATTGTTGCAAGCCTTAGAATATCAACTCGTCACAATCTTCATGGAAATATTTTGTCAAAAAGACTCATTAAAATGGAAAAACTCAGTGAATTGAGATTAAATTCAGCTTACAGATTATTGGTTGAAAAGCTACTGTTGGAATTAGGGTTGCAGGAAAGCACACAAAGCTTGGAGAAGAAGAAGCGAGAATGCACACAACACAAAGTGTATTAGATTGTGTCAATGTACAAAAGATAAGTTAGCCCTAGAAGGATGGGCGTATATACAAGCCGAGGGAAAAAACCTCCTAAAGAGGGAAAAAGTGCCCCGACGGTCCTAAGTGTGTTCACACACATCACTGCCTATATATATATGGCAACAAATCCCCCCTGGGAGTGATGGTGTGAACGAGAGCTAGCACTCATGTATAGGGGAGTGCCATGCCCGAAGTAGATCAGTCCACAAAGGGGAGCAAGCCCAAAGCTTTGCGCGGAAAGCTTCGAACTTCTCACGAGGAAGCGCCTTTGTGAAAAGATCGACGAGGTTGTCCTGTGTTGGCACATAGGCCAAGCTGATCTCTCCTGCTGAGAGTCTCTCCCTGACATAGTGATAATGCACCTCAATGTGCTTTGTGCGAGCATGAAAAACTGGGTTTCTCGCAACTGCCAATGCACTCTGACTGTCAGTGAAGATAGAGGTGGCAGACTCCTGTCCAACACCCAAGTCAGCCACCATAAGCCGTCTGAGCCCCACACACTCAACCGTAGCTGTGAAAGCTGCCCTGTACTCAGCTTCACAACTAGAAGTGGCCACAGTAGGTTGCTTCTTGCTTAACCAAGATATGTATGAGCTATCGAGCATGAAACAAAAACCACTTGTGGACAGTCTTGTGTCATAGCAACCAGCCCAATCTGAGTCCGAAAAAGCATGTAAATCTGGTGGCAACCAACGATCCCCCCTTGGGATAAAACAACCCAAGATGTATGGTGCCACTTAAGTAGCGAAAGATGCGTTTAACTACCTTCCAATGCTGAGACCCTGGGCTATGCATAAACCTGCTCACCTGTGAGACTGCAAACTGAATGTCCGGCCTCGTAATGCATACATAAATGAGGCAACCAACAGCTGTCTGATAGAGTGTGACATCAAAGTGATCTCCAGCATCATGAAGACTCAACTTCAAACCTGTCTCCATTGGAGTAGCAATAGGCTTGCAGTCTTCAAGGCCAAATCTCCGCAACAATGTCTCAATATACTTTGTCTGACACAAAGCGATACCTCCATCACACTGCTTAAATTGTATCCCCAAATAATGATGCAAATGTCCCAAATCTGACATCTCAAAAGAGGCATTCAAATCAGCCTTAAAATCAGCAATATGACTTTCATTTGGTCCTATGAGCAGCATGTCATCGACATAGAGAGCAATGATTAGATGTACATCATCCACACATTTAACATATAAAGTGCTTTCTATTGGGCTATTCTGAAAACCATGTGCAGTCAAATATGCATGTATCTTTTCATACCAAGCTCGTGGAGCTTGCTTTAAACCATATAAAGCCTTTTTCAACCTGCACACTTTGTTTTCCTGCCCTTTTTGAACAAAACCACGAGGCTGCGATACATACACCTCCTCATGCAAATCTCCATTCAAGAACGCAGTCTTTATGTCCAACTGATGTATATTCCAACCATTATGAGCTGCCAATGCACAAATGCTACGAATGGTAGTCATACGACAAGTGGGAGTAAAGGTCTCATCAAAATCAATGCCCTTTTCTTGAGCATAACCCTTTGCAACAAGTCTAGCCTTATAGCGATCAACACTGCCATCTGGCTTTCGTTTCAACTTAAAAACCCACTTACATCCAATGGCCTTTTTACCAATAGGCAAATCACATAAAGACCATGTACCATTCTTCATTATAGCATCATATTCACTTTGCATTGCAGCCAACCAATTTTCTGATTTTTGTGCCTCATCAAAAGAAAGAGGTTCTTCCTCTTCACACATACTAGACACAGCCAAAGCATAACAATCTGATGCATAAGAGGCATGCTGAAAACCTGAACGAGTATGACTAGATATAGGTGCATCAATTTTACTATCACGCAAGGTTTGCACCAGCCATTTAGGCATATTTCTAGCCTGCTCATTTTCAGCCCTATCCTCAGAAATTACATCCTGTAAATCTACATCAGAAATAGGCTGATCTATGATGTCATTTGAAATCTGCATAGGCTGAATATTTGCCTCATTAGGACTTACATTTGAATTCCCACCTGTAAACAAAGGCAACAATGTATCAAATACATCCCATGAGCTCACACCACCTGTCTCTTTGGTACATGATAACAAAGGCTGCACAGCATCTTCCACAAAAACAATATCTCGACTAATCAAGATACGCTTTAACTGCGAATGATACAATCTGTAACCCTTGCTCTCAGCACTGTAACCAACAAAAATGCATTTGACAGCCTTATCATCCAATTTTTTGCGTTGTGCCAAGCAACCAAAGACACGCAAGTGACCAATAGAAGGCTTCCTGCCATGCCAACTTCGTATGGAGTAATAGACTCCAAGGCCTTAGTGGGACACCTATTGAGTACATATGCAGCACACATGACAGCCTCAAGCCAAAACGCATGTGGCAAAGCTTGGCTCTTGACCATACATCGTGCCATCTCCATAAGTGACCTGTTTTTCCTCTCAGCAACACCATTTTGCTGAGGGGTATACGGCACTGTACATTGGTGTTTTATCCCACGACTAGCCAGAAATGCATCAAACTCTTTAGACAAGTACTCCCCCCCTCGATCAGAACGAAGGGTGCCCACAGTACAATTGGATACATTTTCAACCATAAGAAAAAACTGTTTGAAGCACAAAAACACTTTGGACTTTGCCTTCAGTGGATATACCCATGCATGCCTTGAGTAATCATCAATGAAAGTCATGAAGTACAAGTGTTTACCAAATGACGGAGTTTGCATAGGCCCACATACATCACTATGTACAAGTTGCAATTTGCGAGTGGCCCGCACAGAACCATCCTTTGGAAACGCAGAACGCTGCATTTTGCCCAAAATACAGCCTTCACAAACATGTTTCAATGGTGCCTCAAGAGGGAGCAATAAAGTAACCATATCAAATTTCTGCAAACGCAGCAAACTAGCAAAGTTCAGATGACCAAAACGAGCATGCCATAGTTTTGCATCTAAAACTGCCTTTTCATCAGAAACTGCATTTGCTGAATCTTCCACACACTTGTCATAAGAATTGAGCCTATACAACCCACGAAACAAGGTGCCAGATGCAATAATCGTATCACCAGAAGTCAAATCATGAACAATACATCTGTCATCCACAAATTTGACTACAAATCCAAGTCTAGCAAGCGCAGAGACAGACAATAGATTCTTCTTTATCCCTGGCACATACAAAGCATCTAAAAGTGTGAAAGCGCTGCCATTTGCAGCAGTAAGCATAATTTTACCAACGCCTTCACTGGGTAAGAAGAATTATTGGCACATGTGACAGTATTCCCATTAGAGATAGCCTCAAGACAAGTGAACATATAACGATGTGAGGTAATGTGCTTTGTAGCACCACTGTCAAAATACCATACATTAGAGTCAACAGAAACTGCCAAACATGCATCATGTACAGATGGGTCATACTGGCAATACACGCTAAACGCCCATTCTGTATCCTGCACAACATTTGCAGAATCTGCATTTGTAGAAGCATCCGCTATTGTGGCTGCATTTGACTCTTTCTTCTTTGCCTCTTTAGCCTTTAGCTTAGGGCAATTCTTAATGACATGATCATTTGCCTTACAATAGTTGCACCTAGTCTTTTTCTTGCCTTTATCAAGAGCCTTCTCAGACTTATTGTTGCTACCTGTGGAAGGAGAAGAAGTTGCAGACCTACTAATAGGAGAAGAAACAGTGGAAGGGACTGCCTTACCACTTCTTCTCTGCTTGCTTGCTGGGTAGCAATAAATGCTTGATCAACTGCACGCTGCCTAGCCCTGTTTTGCCTGGACTGCGCTTCTTGCAAGAGCTTGTTGACTAAAGTATCATACTTGACAGCATCAGGTCTGTCCTCAGTAAGAAGTCTCCACGTGGAAGCAAAAGTCTGATATGTCTCAGGTAAAGCATCAAGAACAGTCTGTACAAGAGAATAATCAAGAATAATCTCACCTGAAAAAATTAACTGTTCTTTGAGATCTTTAATCTCAACAAGAAAAACATTCATGTCATCATCTTCCTGCATAATCTTCAATTCTAGCTCTTTACGCAGGTAAGAGATTTTTGCCTCGTTACGACCTACATACAAACCAGCTAGAATATCCCAAGCCTGTTTTGCTATTTTAGCTGAACAAATATGTGGGGTGATGTTACGTTTGACAGAAAGTGCAATCAAGGCATGAGCCTGCGCATCTTTACCATCCCAACGAGCTTGTTCAGCAGTGGGTAAAACAGCAGCAACAGTAGAGCTACTAGAACCTGCAACATCCTCAATAGATCCTACATCCACAGAACCTGGACGTACATCCATACCCTGCACAATCTTCTACACTCCTTTTGCAACCAAAACATGCTGCATCATGTATGCCCAAAGTGGGTAGTTGCCGTCTCCATCCAGTTTGTCTTGAGCAGACAACATGCGAAATACATCATTGTTGTTATCAGTCATGGCCACTGACTGAAACTGATGCAAAAGCTGCTTGTAATGAAGCAAAGACTGAACAGAAAACAACTCGTGCTATGTAGCACGATCCACAATAGAATACGTATGCCTGTTTTGCAGAAAATTGCACTGTCAAAATTTATATAGAAAATGACGAAAACACCTGTGCAGAACTTGCAATGCAAAAACGGAGCCCGAAACGATCTCAGATGCGATTTCTGAGAACGCGAAACCCTACGGGCTCATTTGCAGAGTATAGGGACCTGCAAGCGATCGTGAAAGCTCACCTCAATCGGAGAACGTGAGTCGGAGGGTGCCGGCGGCGTAGCCCTGGGAGCCGATGCCTGCTCTGATACCAATTGTTGGAATTAGGGTTGCAGGAAAGCACACAAAGCTTGGAGAAGAAGAAGCAAGAATGCACACAACACAAAGTGTATTAGATTGTGTCAATGTACAAAAGATAAGTTAGCCCTAGAAGGATGGGCGTATATACAAGCCGGGGAAAAAAACCTCCTAAAGAGGGAAAAAGTGCCCCCGCGGTCCTAAGTGTGTTCACACACATCACTGCCTATATATATATGGCAGCAAGTAGTGGTTTAATAACCAGCTCAAAGATAAAAACTTGAACAAAGGAGACATGGTACTTATGTACATTGTCAAATATGGGAAAAGAAAACTCAAATATAGAGGCCTAGGTCCCTATAGAGTCGCACAAACCACTCCTCAAGAGACAACTCAAATTGAGACCCTGGACAATAAATGGTAGGATTTTTCAATTGTAGTAAACTAAAACAATACTATGGACTACTCAACCAGGATATGCTTTATTAAATCCACAAAAAGAAAGAATAAAAGCAAAAACAAGACAATGAAATGCGCAAAGCACGACTTGAAGCGATGGCTCGATAAAAAAAAAGAACCAAAGCGGACAAAGACTTGATAGTGTACAGATATCTGTTCATAAAGCTGAACTTACTGATCTCGATAATCAATATTTATATGTAGAACTAGCTTATTTTGAGCTAGAGTCTCCCCAACCAAACCATATAGTAGCATGGCTAGCCCTGGTTGATAATATAAGAGCTAGTCGTAACATAATGTCATGGGAAACATGGGCCTCGTTAGGTCACCCAAATCTCACACTGTTGATAGCAACGGTTGTTGCAGTCAATAATTGTCAAACAATGATTGTAGGAAGCCTTGAAATTGAGTTTTTAAATAGGACTAAACATGCATTTTGCAAATTCTATGTGACCCGTGTAGGAATAATTGAAGCAATATCATACTAGGGAGAACATGGATAATGGCTGGATTGTATAGTCAATTGGACAAAAAGAATTGCAATCCTTGTATTGTAAAATGACCAAGTGACCGCACCGTTGGAGCACGATACTAACCATAACCATGCAATCTCTCAAACTTCCACTTCCAATAACAATAACGCACGTTAATCATGAAAAAAATACTAAAGTTGTTGCACTGACAAAAATCATAAACGTTAATGAACAAACAAAACCTCACCAACAAGAACAAAAATTAGAACCTAGGCAACCAACAAAACAATTGCCTAAACAAGCCCCAAAAAAAGTGTGGATACCAAAGAAAACCTTGGGTCATCAGAATAGACACAATGCCATACCTAAACCATGGTGACTAAACACCTCATCGAAAAGTACTCCATACATCCAAATATTCCACCGAAAAGGGATGCCTTGACCAAGACATCCAACTTCGAAACAAATCTAGATATCAATTAAGCTCCTTGTAGACCAGGGCTATTATGAAGACCACTCTAGCATTTGGATTCCAAAGAGAACCTCTCCATCAAGGCCTAACCTTTCTTTACAAAGAGTAACCAAAATGGAATGGAGACCAAAAAATATATATTTATCCCAACCAAATGTACAAAGTGAGCAAGAGTGGAGACCAAAGGCTACAAAATCCATGTAGATGATTCCCTAACCTTACAATAGCTACAAATACCTGCAAATAATTCAGAAGTAGCCATACCCATCTCTCTTACCGTCATAGACCACATCGTCATCATCAACATTTGGATTTACCAAAATTCATACAAAGCTCATGTGCCACACCACAAATTCAGCTTACCAATTGGAAAACCAAAGTCAAGTCAAATTCACCAACAAATCTAACACGGATTACAACTAAGGTAACATCATGGATGAGCAAGTGATTTAACAATTGGGTTCCTTAAAACTTTGAACCTTAGCAACAATGTACATATGTAACGTAGCACGCAAAAAAAATTATACAGAAAATTAATATTGAGGATTGAAATAATGTCTTAAAAAAAACTCAGTCTTCTATGACTTTTATTACTACAAGCTATGAACATGGACTTCTCATGGGTAGATACGATTGCCCCAATCACTGACTTGGATTGTACAAAGTGGTTCTATGATGGGGAGAGAAGTATTCATGCATTCCAAACCCATTCTCATTACTTTTATGCATCATTAGAAGAAAGGTGTTGTGGAACTGCATTTGTGGATCTTTTTTGTTCACAATTTCTACCTTCTACCCCATGTTTAATCTGTGAGAGATGCATGCTTCCCATAGAATCCTTTTTATGCTGGCACTATAAAACTTTCTTTAGATGCTATGGGACAGGACTCATTCAATCATCGGTAGGATTAACCCCACAAAGACACGATGACATAAGTGTACTCTACTCAGTGGAAGGACCCTATCAGGTAAGAACTAAAGAAGAAACACTCTAGTAGAACAATGGAGAACAAATAGAAGATATGTAATACCTCTGACGTTCTATAAGAGCATAGTGTAAGAATTCCTTTAACAATTAATTAAAGGTACCTACTTAGCTTATTTGCCGATAGTTCCCGTGCCATTCCATAGTCAGGATGCACTCATACCACCATTGACTCGTACACCCTGCCTAATTAAGGCAACTCCCTTCGCACAGAGATAATTAATTAGAGTCATGCATTTTAGTAGCCTCTTTCTCTTTTACAACAACCAAGAAAGGCTTATTTCCTTTCTACCAAAGTAGTCATATATGTTGAGGATGTGGTGAATGATAGGGACTATGTGCTTTCTTTTCTACAAGCTATGACACTTTACAATCTAGGTTTACATCACAAAATAATATGGCAAACCATAGCTTCTGTACTACATGATTTTCAACCTGTACCTCCTCTAGAAATGAGTCATAGCCTTGAAGATTGGATATTGGTGGGTCAAAGAGAAAGCTACCATGTATTGCCCTTTTGCTATCTCACTACAGCCAGTGCCTACAAATTGCTTCTTCCTCCACCTTGGATAGCTTCTCTATTACATGATTTTTAGCATGTACCTCCTCTAGAAATGAGTCATAGCCTCAAAGATTGGATATTGGTGGGTCAAAAAGTAGGCTATCGTGTAGTTTTGCAATCTCACTGTAGTAGCCAGTGCATACAAATTGCTTCTTCCTCCACCTTGGATATAGGCTCATGGAAATTCACTATGGCACATTTGCAAGACTTCTAGCTGGTGGAGGGTGTCTCTCTTGAAGATCTAGAAGAGTAAATTACCCCTCAAGCAGAAAGTCATCTTCTAGAGATCGCTCATTGGTGCTTTACCAATTTGCAGTTTTATGGCTAAAAGACGTATTGCTTTTGTATCGTGTAGAAGTTGTTCACATCCACATGAAAGAATTAGTCATCTTCTATGGTCTTGCCCCTGTTCCCTTGCTCTTATGGACAAATTCCTTCATCTCAAATTTGGCAACAGATCTTTTGGCAAAAAAAATTCGTTGTTTAGCAGCAACTTCCCCCTTTTGCTAGAATTTGATGCTTTCATTGCATGGACTAGATTTTGGGCCCTATGGACCATTTTTCATGCAAGATCTTTACCACACAAGATATTCCTTGTTTTGCTTTATTCAGGAGATCCCTTCTTTTATCTCTTTGGGATTATTTTAGCCTTGGAAAGATTTCCTTGCACCAGCTACAAGTGTTCTTTGATTGCTTTTAAATTTTAATGTCAGGTAGCTAGGCTTGTAATCTACCTTATATTTTATGTATTTTTATTTTGGGTTTTCTCCTCCACTTAGAGGTTTCCCACTAGTAATATAAAGTATTACAAAAAAAATGTGTGTGTGTGTGTGTGTGTGTGTGAGAGAGAGAGAGAGAGAGAGAGAGAGAGAGAGAGCTTCTATGTCTATGCAAGATAGGTGTGAGAAGAGAGAGAGAGTGCATGTGTACATACATATATGTGTGTGGGAGAGGGTTGTGTCTATGTACGTGACAGACATAAAGAGAATGCATGTGAGAGAGAGACACACATATATGCATCTATATGAGAGAGTCGCACATGGACACATGCACACACACTTATACATGCATATATGAATACACACACATGTACATAGGCATATATAAACACACACTATACATTAAAAATACACACACTCACATATTCTTACACATATATATACATAAATGTATATACACATACACACTTGCATACGCATACACATATATACACACATATGAATACAAACAAAAACTTTATGTCACAGCCACGCACGGGTCACCTACTTGTCTTACTTACCTTCACGATGTGACAAATTGACTATGAGAGTTCTCATAAAATTCTTGAAAACTCAAAATTAAAAAAAATCTCACTCCTCTTTATTCTCACCCTCTTCAATTTATCAATTTATTTTAACAATACCAAGTAAATAGGGGTGCACCATGAGTAAAAAATGGTTATTTATTAATTAGTTGATAGGTTTTTTTTGGTAACCTTTGAAATAAAGGTTTTTTAACACCTTAATCAAGGTAACTGAAACGACATTATTGTGTGTGCGTGCCCTAGGGGCATGTTGTATATGGAAATGTTGGAGAGTTATGATGTTTACCCTCTATGCCTGGCTCCCCTTCCTCCATGCCTGCCTCCCCTTCTATGCTTAGTGCTTGCGTAACCATCCTCTCGCCATAGTAACGGGGATATTCCTAGTAGACTTAAGCATAGCACAACTAGCATCAACATAAGTCCTCACCAAAATATAAAAACTCACCACATCTCCCATATTCTCTCTCTCTCTCTCTCTCTCTCTCTCTCTCTCTCTCTCTCTCTCTCTCTCTCTCTCTCTCTCTCTCTCTCTCTCTCCCTCTCAACAAAAAATACTTTTCCAAGAATGAGCTCAATTGTGAAAAATTATACCTTCATTTCAAATTTTAAAGATCCTCTCTATGGCCCCTTTTCTCCCTCTCGTTTGGCCACATGGAGAGGGAGTAAGTTTCTTGTTTGGCCACATGGAGATGGAGTAAGTTGTGTTTAATAAAGAGTAGACTAGCTAACTTTGTATCACATTAAAATTTTTGGCATGGCTTTGTTAAAAGTTAGGCCTTAGAAGTGCACAATATTTGTTTAAAATTCTTAGAAGAACATAATAGGGGCCCAAAGTGTGTTAAAAAATGAAAAATCATTATAGTTATTTAGAGGATTTTTTTACTTATCTTGGATTCTAAGGTTAAACTAAAAATAATAAACCTTAATCAACATTAATACTAACATAAATATCAAAAGTTGTGTCCTCTCCTTCCCTCCCTCCCTCCCTCCCTCCCCCCCCTCTCTCTCTCTCTCTCTCTCTCACACACACACACACACACACACAAGGTCCAAGGTGACCTCTCATATGGATCTAGAGGCAACCTCTCTCTCCCTCTCTGATATGTCACAAACGACCTCTCTCCCTCTATCGTACTGGGCCTAGGGGGGCCTCTCTTCTTCCTTCTCTTGTAGAGGGTCCAGGGCGACCTCTCTCCTATCTGTGTGACTAGTGTGTACTGGGTTGTAGGGAGGTATGCATGTAGGAGTTATATATATTTTTGGCCATGGGATCATTGCGCTTTAGAAAACACATAGAGGAGGGCAATCGACGATGTAGGTGAGAGAAGCCTTAATTGGCAGAGGAGGTGGAGGGATAACCATCCTTCCCAAATAATAATTTTGAATCTATAAGATTTTTCCTCAAGATTTTTAAAAATATCTATGGAGGCAGATTTCTCATAGCTATAGCTGTTTGGAAGATAAGAATTTTCTAAGATCGTAGAGGCATTAGACAATAGGGCCAAATGCTAGTAGATTAATCAAAGAGTAAGATTATTTTTAAAAGTTTTTTTAAAAGGATTTGAAACATTGTGTGCTTTTCTCTTCCTTTCAAATCGCCTCTTCTTTCTGCTTGCGCAAATAGATAGAGTTATGTAATAAGGAGAGAGTGTTTCTCGCCATAGCCAAAAGCTTTAAAGTGAGTGGAAAAAATCAATTAATTAGTTGAATGCTAATGAATTAATCAAGGTTGTTTTTAAGTTTTTGTACAAAGGATTGGAAATGTTGCATGCTCTTCTCTTCCCTTCAAATCACCTCTTCTTTCTACACATGTAACAGATAGAGTTACGTAGTGGGGTGAGAGCGCTTCTTGCCATACCCAAGAGCTTATGCAAGGTTACCTTTTTCTTGTCCATTCCCATTGTTTGTGCATACCCTTTTACAAGAAAAGATTACAAGCAAATTGTGACATGCAACATTATATGGGAGACATGTTCGTGTTCCAAACCTGCGGATCCAAAAAATCTCTCTAAGATTCTCATCACAAAGGGATCCATAAGGGCATTCATAAAACATGTCCTTAGTGCGATAGTGAGCCCGTAGCCTCAAGGCTAGGCTAGCAAAGAACAAGTGCCATAGTAAATTGGATAGCCTAATCCCATAGGGTAAGATATCCCCTACCATGAAATAGAGAGTCTCAAATAACCACATCCTTACATTCCACTGCATGTGAATGTCAAGGACTACCTCACAAAGGGATCCATAAGGACATTCACAAAACATGTACAATGAGCCCATAGCCTCAAGGACACGTGCCATGGGAAACTGCATAGTCTAGCCCCATAGGGCAAGATATCCCCTACCCTGAAATATAGAGTCTCGCGTAGCGACCTCCTTACGTTCCATCGCCACATGAGGATGGAATTTCAAATGGGAAGGTGGATTGTGACCAACATAGCACTTAGAGGCTTAGAGTTGGGCAAAACCAAGCCAATCCACATCTCAAGGATGATAACCAAATTTATTGATGGAACACAGATCCCATTTAGATATTGATCAAATTTGTGAGGCCATGGGACGGATTGATGATCCCACCAAGATTTGTTCATTTGGACTTTACCTTGAAGGCAAAGCAGGCTAGTGATTCAAGTCACTAAACCCACTTAAAAAGGCCATCGATAAGGTCTTGAGACACACATTCATTGTGCGATTCCCACCTAGTGGAGGCCTATCGCACATGTCTATAACCTCAAGTAGGAGGAGGCCGAAGTTTCAGGCCTTTTTTGGCTCATTTTTTATGGCTTTTGTTGAATGTCACTTGAGTATTTTTTTGGCTAATTTGTTATGGCTGGATGTAACTTAAGTATTTTGTAAGATAAGTAATAATGGTATCCATTTGTATCTAACTCTTTCGCTTTATTTTAGGACCTAATTTGCATTAAAATAGCCAATGCTTTTGTCAAAGTAGTAAATGTAACCATAGAAAAAGTTTTATTTTGGGAACTTAATTGTCCTTATGCTTAGATTTTAAATGATTTTAACATAAATAGTGTTTATAGATAAGTTGACGCTAAAGCATGAAAAATTATGGGGTTTAAACCACTACATATTATTAGAATGCTTGAATAGGGTCCACATTACCTTTTTCTAGACAAGCGAATTGCATGGATCATCAATTTTATTGCTTAAGACCATAAGCAATAAAATCACAAGTATTACTTAAGACCATAAGCAATAAAAGTTCAGTACAAGGGGTTTAAATCACTACATATTATTAGAATGCATCCAAGTTACTCTAAACAAGTGAATTACATGAATCATTAGTTTTATTACCTGAAGTAAGAAAGCGTATTTCAATACAAGGGGTTCAAACGGCTACATATTATTAGAATGCTTGAATAGGGTCCAAGTTACCTTTTTCTAAACAAGTGAATTACATAGATCATCAATTTTATTACTTAAGACCATAAGGCATTTATTAAGCCAATCCACATCTCAAGGATGATAAACAAATTTATTGATGGTACATAGATCCCATTTAGATTTTGATGAAATTTGTGAGGCCATGGGATGGATTGATGATCCCACTAAGATCTATTCATTTGGACTTTACCTTGAAGGCAAAGCAGGCTAGTGGTTTAGGTCACCAAACCCACTTGAAAAGGCCATCAATGAGGTCTTGAGACACACATTCATTGTGCGATTCTCGACCATTGGAGTCCTATCACACAGATCTATAACCTCAAGCAGGAGGAGGGAGAAGTTCCTTGAAAAGGCCATTGATGAGGTCTTGAGACATACATTCATCGTGCGATTCTCGCCCAATGGAGCCCTATCACACAGATCTATAACCTCAAGTAGGAGGAGGGAGAAGTTCCTAGGCCTTTTTTTGGCTCATTTTTTAGGAGGAGGGAGAAGTTCCTAGGAGGAGGGAGAAGTTCCTAGGCCTTTTTTTGGCTCATTTTTTATGGCTTTTGTTGGATGTCACTTAAGTATTTTTTGGCTAATTTCTTATGGCTTTTGTCGTGGATGTCACTTAAGTATTTTGTAAGATAAGTAATAATGGTCTCCATAACTCTTTGGATTTATTTTAGGACCTAATTTGCATTACAATAGCCAATGCTTTTGTCAAAGTAGTAAATGTAACCATAACAAAAGTTTTCTTTTGGGAAAATAATTGTCCTTCTGCTTAGATTTTAAATGATTTTTAACATAAATAATGTTTATAGATAAGTTAATGCCTAAAGTATGAAAAATTATGAGGTTTAAACCACTACACATTATTAGAATGCTTGAAAAGTGCCCACATTACCTTTTTCTAGACAAGTGAGTTGCATGGATCATCAATTTTATTGCTTAAGACCATAAGCAATAAAATCACAAGTATTACTTAAGACCATAAGTAATAAAAGTTCAGTATAAGGGGTTTAAATCACTACATATTATTAGAATGCATCCAAGTTACTCTAAACAAGTAAATTACATGATCATTAGTTTTTTGAACCTTCAGTAAGAAAGCGTACTTCAATACAAGGGGTTCAAACTGCCACATATTATTAGAATGCTTGAATAGGGTCCAAGTTACCTTTTTCTAAACAAGTGAATTACATAGATCATCAATTTTGTTGCACCATAAGCCATTTATTAACAAGCCTAGTCCTACCAAGGCATGCCAATAGTACGTGGCTTAACCAATGGTTGGCGGAAACTATAAGGATTGCATGTGTGTAGGGCCTGTTTGGATACAAAAATGATGAGTGGGCATGGATGGGGAGCAATCCCTATTTGAGCCCTCTTCGATCCCACTCATCATCTATATTCAACAAATTTTATGAGGGTGGAATGTGTAAAGGGCCTTAATTGCTAAGTCTGGTTTGATAGAGTCAATAACACAATCTTGCTTGTCCATTACCCCCCCCCCCCCCCTCCTTCGCGCCCTCTCCCCTAAACAACACACATTATGTTCTTAGTGTGAAAATTGGAAATGAGAATGTGAAAGAGACATGAGTTGGGACTAAAAGGCTTTTGTAGCAAGTCACTTTTGGAAATGAACTTTAAAAAAACGTGTTGCATTATCAATTATTCTGGATACAAAAAGCAAGTGAAGCAAAAGATCCAAATCCCATTATCCCATCCACAAGAGGGGAATCTTCAAAGAGAGCTAAAAAGTTTAAAAGAAGATGCATTGTGCTCTTTAAATACTTTATAGTATATACACAAGCATACCTTAGAGGATCTTTAAGTGACGTGATGCAAACATTTATTAAATGATGCCTAAGCTCAGAGCAAAGCTAAGGTCCCCCTTCGTCGCCTCCACTACAAACATCCTTTTGGGAGGTGGTCGATGTGGCATGGAGCTGCAGCATCATCTGAGAGCACAAAAAGTCGCCTTGTTGTGTCCACTGACGATGGGAATCTGCATGTGGTTTGCCATGAGAGAGAGAGAGAGAGAGAGAGAGAGAGAGAGGGGCTCACTTATGTCTTTCCTTGGAATCACATACATACATGGCATGCAGAACTTTGTACGAATGTATGCATGCATGCATACATACATTGGGATGCCAGAGAGAGAGAGCTATGTTGTATGCATGTATGCATGCATTAAATGCACACATACATATATGGACTGTGTGCGCCACAGAGAGAGAGAGAGAGAGAGAGAGAGAGAGAGGATGGTGCCCACCTTCAAGGTGCCTTCCTGCCCTTGCTCCTTTGCTTCCTCCTCAAGGGTGGGTGTGTGTGTGTGTGTGTGAGAGAGAGAGAGAGAGAGAGAGAGAGAGAGAGAGAGAGAGAGGATGGTGCCCTCCTTCATGGTGCCTTCCTGGCCTTGCTCCTTTGCTTCCTCCTCAAGTTTCTGTCTCAACCCCATATGTGGGCTGGCTGGCTACTCTGCAACAACAAGGCTCCAGTGCACCCTCCTTCAACAGTGCACCCTCCTTCAACGCTGCACTCGATCCGAGCCTAAGTATTCATGCCGTTCAAATAGCATTTTCAATCACAAATTCAGCTCATTATGCCTCAGAAGCAATGAACCTTCATATAATGTTGTATTATACCATCAAGGCTTCAGCCATCCGAAATTTGGGTGGTTGAAATCTTCCTGCATAGTAGGATCATCCCTTTACCTTCGTTATGCTTCATAACATATTCCAACTTGATTGTATTCATGTTCTGCATTGTTATATCACACCACACCATCAACCTGTAAGCTACACTAACATTGGGATGTCCCTTTACCTTCAGTGTTTGGGGCAAGTGCACCAAAGCCCTTATATATATGTACATGAACCCATCCTGTAGTGCTACCATCCGATCCCTTTCCTATGTGCATGAACCCACATTGTGCAGACCCACCCATGTGTACACGAACCCATCAGGTTTTATTTTTGTTTGTGGCAATTCTATCAGACTCATGAGTTAGTCTGGTACTTTGCCTCATAGCATTGCTTAATTGGACTGACATTTTGCATCTATTTTTTGCTTCTAGACCCATTCAGTTCCACAAATATCTAGAAAGGAATCTCAAAAAATGTGGCCTTCAAGAGGCCTTGGAATTGGTCATGCAAGGCAGCTGTCTCGAACCATTTCAGCTGATTACTGTTCAGATATCATGGATCCTAGTGTTGTACCTCCGTCTCTCTCTGATGTTGCACCCTTTATACGGGTTGCTTTTGATGTTGAGGACAAATATCCACGTGTTGCATATCTTTGTGAGTGGCCCTTTAGTTTCAGACATCAAAATGGATGTGCTCGGGTGCCTCACAAGGTTGTTCTTCACAATACTAATCGCGGCTGGGTTTTGCTTTAAACAGGCCTCAGACATGCATTAAACAAAGCAATTGAAATCGACCCGAATTCTTGGGGAAGGCGAGTCATGCAGTTCAAGACGGCTTTACGTCACAAACTAGAACAGGTATGCCTTGAACTTCAAAGGCTTGAATGCCATGCATTCTAATCATGTGCGTGCATGCATGTTTTGGAAGAAAGGAAATCTTGATTACAATACCATTGCAACTACCTAGTGCCAGGAAATCCATTTGAGCACTTGAGGGACGTTTATGCTAACCACGATTGGAATCCTTTCATCTTTACATACCTCAACATGATCAAAATCGAAGTCCTCACATGTAGCATACTGAGCTCCATATGTGGTCTCCTGTGTTGTTAAAATTCTTTCTCAAATAGCATGGTTGTTGTTGACATCACACCTTCTCTAATACCTTGGATTGGACTAGAGATTCTTCCACTAATATCGGATTTGGAACATTGGAAGCTTCAAATACTTCTAAGACTGAGACTGCTAATTCCCGAAACCACATTGTGAAATTTTTGGTCTTCTGAGGATACTTCCCTTGTCGAGTTTTTGACCCATGGTGAGATCACCACTTTTGTGCTTTCTTCATCCTGTCGTTGTCTGCCAATGCTGCTTCATTGCATTGATAGGGTCTCCGAAAAATTGCCATCACGTCCTCCCAGTCCTTCCGATATCCGGCTTCAAGTCAAGTTCTTTGTTTTTCCTGTTTATATTGGGTTTCACATTGGGCTTCAAGTTCTTTATCTTCCTTAAGGGTTCTTGGTCTCGACAGTACCGCTCCTCCATCTCCTGTTCTTGCTGGTACCAATGTGCATGTTTCTCACTGGGTACTTCACTCATCCAACATAAAATTTTCGGTTTTGGATAAGACTTGACTAGACTTCCTCCACTACTAGTCATAAATAGAAGAGACCCTAGGATCTAGCACTGATGCTTTGATACCAACGTCAGATGCAGAACATTTGCCTGGCCTTGTTCTAATACCATTGCCACATGTACGCTATTGGAAGTGTGCTATTTTAGACTAGTCATATACATAAAAGCTAAAAATACACAGAGAATAGGAAGAGAAGAAGAGAGATGAAAGCGAAAGACTTAGTTTCTCTACCTAATTTACTCTATATTATGCAAAAGATGATTATTTACAATGAATTTGTTGAAAATGAAACTTTCATTTTGAAAAGAGCAAGAAGCTAACCCTGTGTTAATGCTGCTGCTTGGGCTGTGAACATGGAGAGTTGTGGATCCCTATCATAGGAAAATCCTTGTTTAACTACTTAACTTGGCCAGACTTTTGCGAGTCCAAAAATCATGTCATAAAATTCAATAAATGTTTTCAAATTCGGCTAAAAAGGTGCCCATCTCTTGGTCCCTTGGCAAGGCCGATTTACACGTGCCGAGGCTGTCCAAAACTGTTTTAAAAGAACGAGAGAGCAGGCTCCCTGTACTGCTGCGCATCCCCCCTGCTGCACACCTGAGCGCCTCTTCCTTCCAGCCCTCGTGCCTGCCTTTCAGTTTGCCCCTCCTTTTCTGTTCTGCTGCGCACATCCTTCTGCTGGCCATTTTCTTTCCCCCTTCCAAGCCCCTTCCTCGCCTGCCATTTCACACCCCCTTCTCTGTACTGCTGCGCACCTCCTTCTGCTGGTCATTCCCTTCCTGGGCTGAGAGTTTCTAGACCCCCACCCCCCCTCCTTGTGTGCCCTTCCGCCTGAGCCCAGCCATCTGCTCCCCTGCATTCCAGCTTGCCCTTGCTCCTTCACCTGTTTTCTTTTTCTCTCCTGCTTGTCCTGCTGCCCTGTTTAGCCACCCATCCTCTTCGCTGCCCTTTCCTCCCCTTCATGCATTCCCCTCTGCCTCCCTCCTCTTTGATGGCATGGATGGGTTTCTCCTTGGAGTGGATCAGAGGGGTCTCTTGCATGTATAGGGAGGCGCACAACATAGTTTTGGCTTGCGGCGGCCGTGGTGAGCGCTTTCAGATCTCCCGTTCTATGAGGCAAGGATGCCCCTTAGCTCCACTACTTTACCTTATAGTAGCGGAGGCTATAAGCAGGTTTTTGAGGTTTCTTCAGGGGTTTCAGGCCTAAGGCTGCCTCTTCGCACAGAGAAAGAGTTACTGGACTCAGAGTTAGCAGATGATATTGCTATGTTTTTGGAGGCTTCACAAGAATGCCTCTATGATTTCCGCACTGCCTTCTTGGAGATGTTTTGTTTGGCAGTAGGCGCCACCATCAATTGGCACAAATTAGCGGGATTCTAGATTAGTGACTCTTTCCATAGATAGATTGGGGTTTGGATGTGGGGTTTACTTGGATTGAGAGAGGATGCACTGCCAGATACCTTGGCTATCAGGTTGGCACTGACATCTCGCTTGCACAATGGTTCGCTCTTGTGCTCATGAGCATTAACAACAAACTTTAGCATTGGAGTAGCAAGAAGCTTGATTTGGCCTCTAGAGCCTTGGTAGCTAACCAAGTGTTGCGGGTGACTTCTTGGTTTGTCACGTCGTGCTGGTTTTTGTGTAAGGGATGCATTGGTCAACTTCGTTGGCTTATTCGGAACTTCCTTTGGTCAAGATTAGATGGCGGTGTACACACTGGGGTGAGAGTGGCTTGGGATACCATTATTATGCCTAAGCAAGAGGGAGGATTGAACATCATTGACTCGGATGTGTAGTGTAAGGCTTTACTTTGTGAGCTGGTAGTGAGAGGATTTCTTCCTGGCATTGAGTCTTGGAAGGACTTTCTTCTGCAACAGATTATGAGGTGCACTCCGATTAGGGGAAGTGATTGGATTTACAGCCCACCTTTTATCTTCTCGGATGTAGAGCACCGACCACCTTCTTTGCCCTTGGTGAGATTTCTTGTGCGAGCGTGGGATCGCATGAGGAGCTTGGTGGTTCATATTCCTCCGCGGTTAGGTGAGGAGGCTTACAGGCAGCCCATTGTGTGGAATGACTTGATCTTGGATGAATTTGGTAGACTCTTTGGAGCAGCCACACCTATCCAGTGGGCTACTTGGGTGACTCTTCTCCCCCGAGTGTTGGATTGGAAGAGGTTCACGAGTCTCACGGAGGATGAGAGAATGCTTTGCACCCAACACTTCAGAGGCACTAGCTAGAGGATTATGGAGATGAATGCAGCCAGCCATACCTAACGAGTGGATCACAGGAAGCTTCGTGGAAGGGCCTCATCACTTATGGTTTGGGGTATTTTCAGAGGGACAGGGGTACCTCATCACTTATGGTTTGGGGTATTTTCAGAGGGACAGGGGTACCTCCGTGAGGCTCACGAGTCTCACGGAGGATGAGAGAATGCTTTGCACCCAACACTTCAGAGGCACTAGCTAGAGGATTATGGAGATGAATGCAGCCAGCCATACCTAACGAGTGGATCACAGGAAGCTTCGTGGAAGGGCCTCATCACTTATGGTTTGGGGTATTTTCAGAGGGACAGGGGTACCTCTTCAGGTCATGTGCTTTCCCACTTCAGGTGAGGATGATGTACCGGTTTTTAACTCCATTTAGGATAGATGGCTTTTGGAGAGAAATCTTGGACAGGATATCATTGAGGGTATGGAGGTCCAGCCGGTGAGAGTGGTGGGCATGGTAGGGAAGCACATCTATATTGATCCCCCTCAAGGAATGATTACGGACTCTAGGAGCCTCTAGTTATATGATGGGATCAGCAGATAACTGCATTGGGACCCCGGTGAGTGGGGGTGGAGGGATGCTTTAACCCTCTGAAAAGCATGCCCTTCTTCAATTACATTGTGCGAAATGCAGACACTTGATTTTGGGACAAATCCAGAGAGTCCCTACTTTTAGACCGCATTCGGAGGCTTATGGGATCACCCTTGACATTCAGAAAGCTTTTTGGCAGAGGTTGTGGCACTCGTGCAGGGAAACAAAGACTCCCTCTTTTATTTGGCTTTCTCTACATGGTGGCCTTGCCACCAACCAGTGGAGATCGGTCATTGGTGTTAGCCCAGCTTGTCCGAGATGTGCAAGAGCTTCAGAGATAGTCTACCATTGCTCATGGGAGTGTAGGGAGGCAGGCACTGAGGATTTGGATTGCAATAGAACACCTTTTTGGAAGGATGCCTACATTTGTTTTGGTGGTTTTGTTTGGTTGACATAGTCAGGCCTGCAAATCAGGTTTGAAGGAAATGATAGAGATATGGTCATGCGGGTTACAGTCTACCATTGCTCATGGGAGTGCAGGGAGGCAGGCACTGAGGATTTGGATTGCAATAGCACACCTTTTTGGAAGGATGAGGAGGGATGCCTACATTTGTTTTGGTGCTTTTGTTTGGTTGACACAGTCAGGCCTACAAATCAGGCTTGAAGGAAACGACAGAGATATGGTCATGCAGGTTACCTAGGGAGTGGGTCGGCGATGCCGTCTTCAAGACGTGCCAGAGTTAGGCTACGTACCTCCAGCACAGAGATTGGACTCTGCATGGGAGATCATTGCTAGCATCACAGCATGGTACATCTTGAAGGGTAGATGCATTGAGGCCATGGAAGGCACTTTGGTTTATGATACACAATGCATTTGCAGGATCTAGTGTGATGTTATCCACATGCTCATGGTCACTTGGGCTAGCGTGCCAGGATTCAAGGATCTTCGAGGGATGCAGAGAGAAAACGTGGTCAATTCATGAGAGAATGGGATCATGGCATCTTTTTCACTCTCATATGGGACCTTGTTGGCAGCACAAGGCACTGGATTGGTTGAGATTTCCCCCTTGCTTGGTCTGTAATCTCCCTTCTTCTAAATTGTTTTCATACTTAATAGAAGTCTCTTTTCCATGGCCGCCGTGCCGCGTGGGGGGGGGCTGGGGTGGGGCTGTTTCAAATTTACCCCAAATCAGCACATTTCTACTTCATACTGATTTGCAACTGATTCTACCCTAGCGCTGACCTTAATTACGCTGTAGAAGTTTCAAGTGTCATGGCACATGCGTCTGAGGACGGATGCATGTGAGACCTAACCTACTTTTATTGCATATTACGAAAACATGAATGAATAATACAATCAAAAACACAGATTTTAACATGGATTTGTAATTGTATGATGTGTAATTCTGATACATTGCATAATCTTATTGATGACTTACTGTCCTCCACTAGAGAAAGGGGAAAAAGCTCATGGAAGCTGCATGCTGATGGTCCAAAAAGCCTTGTCTGCTGCTTGGGGAATTGGCATTGCAAATTATGCACGTTCCTAAAAGGTGAATTTGGGCATGTTCCTGGATTCATCTAGGTATATAATTCAGCCGTATTATCGGACATGAAGATTTCACATTGTGAAGTTTTCGTCCGAGTTGTGGCTAGTTGATTTTGTGCTAATTCTTTCTATCTTTAGCAGTGCATTTGCCCTATCAACTACTTATTTGCTGAACTAATTCTTTCTATTTGCTACTTCCCTTAGTGCTAGGCTTTATTATGGCTGAGTCTGCCCTGCATCTCCGGAGGTTTGACAGAAACTCAGTATGAAGGGTTTTGTGTGAATATATGCTCTTATGTGTGTGTGTGTGTGTGTGGAGTGCGTGTGTGTGAGCATATCTTGATACAGAGTTCTACACCCACTATTGGGCACTGCTGACGTTAGTGGGGATGTCATAGTATCTAGTCCATACTATGCATAATGGAGTTGATAGTTATAGTCTTGTGGGTTGACTATCATGAGTATATAACATGCACGTTCCTAAAAGGTGAATTTGGGCATGTTCTTGGATTCATCTAGGTATATAATTCAGCCGTATTAGTGGACATGCAGATTTCACATTGTGAAGTTTTTGTCCGAGTTGCAGCGAGTTGATTTTGTGCTAATTCTTTCTATCTTTAGCGGTGCATTTGTCCTATCAACTACTTATTTGCTATACTAATTCTTTCTATTTGCTACTTCCCTTAGTGCTAGGCTTCATTATGGCTAAGTCTGCCTTGCATCTCCAGAGGTTTGACAGAAACTCAGTATGAAGGACTTTGTGTGAATATATGCTCTTATGTGCAGAGGTTTGACAGAAACTCAGTATGAAGGACTTTGTGTGAATATATGCTCTTATGTGTGTGTGTGTGTGTGGAGTGCTCAAGTTGATTCCAAAGCAAGCACTTTGTGAAGAGTTCTCGCAATGGAGGCCGATTACGCTCATGCCTATGGTTTATAAATTGCTGGCTAAAATGCTTGTCAATAGACTTAAAGGGTTTTTGCATGATGGTTTGCATCCATCTCAGTATGGCTTCATTCCACGAAGGCAAATTACTGATAATCTAGCAAATGTCATCATTGGCATGGAGTATGCGAAATACACTCGACAAGATGTATTGGTCATGCAGGTTGACATTGAAAAGGCATTTGACACTGTTCTTTGGGATTACATTGCAGATACCATGCTTCGGCTGGGATTTGGGCCTAAGCTATCCTCTGTGGTTTATTTCTTGTATGCTGACAGTACCTCTGCCGGTTTGTTGGATGGTTTTCTCACAGATCCTTGGCATTTGGGACGTTCAGTAAGGCAAGGTTGTCCTCTCAGTGCTTTGCTTTATGCGATTGCTACTCATCCCCTGCTTATGTATTTGGAATCTTTGACTTCGTCTGGAAGATTGCAGGGCTTGAAATTACCCTCTGGGAAACATTTTATTGCGCAAGCTTATGCAGATGATTCTCTCTTTATGCCTCGCAATCACCAAGATGATGTGGAACAAATTATGCACACTCTTCATTTGTTTGGATTGGCAGCAGGCCTCAAAGTGAATTTTCGTAAATCCAAACTATTGGCTCTGACTGAATATGATTGGCATAAGCTGCTTTGGCCAGGCGAACTTGTTCCTCCGAACATTATAGTTCGTCATTTGGGTTATCCGCTGGGTTGGACTGTATCGGCTACACGGAAATTGGATTGGGTAGCCGAGCGCTTGCACTCCAAGTTACATTATTGGAAGTTGTCCACTTGGCCGCTTCATGTGCGTCTTAGAATTGTGCAATGCATTCTTGTAGCTTATGTGCAGTTTTATCTACCTTTGCTATATTGGTCTCAATCCCGCTTGAAGTCCCTTATGTCAAGTATATTGGCGCATTTCTGGCGCACTTCATCTCGTGGAAAGGGCCTCAGATTGTTATCCATGGACAAGTTATGCTCTCCTAAGCGCCTTGGAGGCTTGAATATTTTGGATTTGAGACGTCATGTTTTGGCCAGGAAAGCTATGCTTTTGCCGGTTTTGTTGGATCAGCAGCAACCCTGGACTCTCATGGTGTCCCATTTGTGTCGGCATATTGTCACGCCATTCTATGGTCATTGGCAACCCACATACTGGGATCTTATATGTGGAAAACTTGAAGGACACATTCCGGGATGTTCTTTCACTTCTTCTCTCATTATTGATTGGAAGGAAGTTACTTCACATATGATATGGCATGGTTCCCGATCTTTGATGGGCAATTCCCTGCGGCTAGAGAGTTTGCATTGGAGTCGTGTATTTTCTTCCACTTTGGTTGACCGTTCACCTCGTCAAGCATATTTTTCTATCTCAAAAAGGAATTTGTCAGATACATCAGGTGGTGGATGACACTGGTCAGGTTCTTTCCTTCTCTGTTGCGGCAGATCGTTTTCAATTGGGATCCCATTATTCTCATCTTTGGACAGAAATTCAGCGGATGATTGCTGATATTTCTCCTTTACCTCGCTTGAATGTGGATTCCCGTCTATCTGATTGGAATCTTGGAACCACTCCTATGAAATGTATTTCAGCTGGGACAGTTTATGCCCTCTTGCAATCGGATGCATGGATAGTCAGACATGGTAATCAGCTATGGTCTCTCTCCAAATCTTCAATGTGGTGGAAACATACATTGTTTCGCATTTGGAAAAGTCATCTGCCTCTTAAAGAACGCCTGTTCTTGTGGCGCTGTTTGGTTGGTGCTCTTCCTGTTGGTAGCTTGTTACATGCACGTCATATTGCGCCTTCACGTTGTGTCCGATGTAAAGCTACTGAGGAGACTGTCCCACATTTACTATGGGGCTGCGTATGCTCCAGATCGTTCATTCGCCGGGTCTCGACTGCTCTTCGCCTTCGTTTCCCTTCGGGCATTTTTCACAGATGCTTTTGGCTTTTTGGGGTGTTACAAGCATCACAGTCTCAGTTTGCAGTATTTTTCAGCTGGGTCCGATTCTGGGTCTTTTGGACCATATGGCATGTTCGGAACAACCTCATGTTCCAAGCCAATGACATTGTTCCCTTCCATTACTTCAAGTTCTCGCTTGGTCACGCGCTTCATTTTGCTTATGATGCTGGGGACATCACTCTTGATGCTTATAGGATTTACTTTGATTGCTTCTAGGTGGTGAAGCCTATAGTTACTCCTCTTTTTCTGGGTTTTCCTCGCTTAGAGGTTTCCCACTTGTAAATAGAAAGTGTGATCTTTTTGGTGGGTTTTCCTCGTTTTGAGGTTTCCCACCTGTAATTAATGACATTAAGCTTTACAAAAAAAAAAAAAAAGTGTGTGTGGAGTGCGTGTGTGAGAGCATATCTTGATACAGAGTTCTACACCCACTATTGGGCACTGATGACGTTAGTGGGGATGTCGTAGTATCTAGTCCATACTATGCATAATGGAGTTGATAGTTATATAGTCTTGTGGGCTGACTACCATGAGTATATAACATGCACGTTTCGAAAAGGTGAATTTGGGCATGTTCCTGGATTCATCTAGGTGAGAAAATGAACTTCAGTAAGTATAATGGTACTGACAGAGTGATCTTAGCCAGTTGGTACTTGGAAGGTGAGGTCATTTCTTGGTTGACCCAGTGTGCTCATGTCCACACCAGATTATGTATGGCAGCTTATGTGTGGGATGAGTTTGTTCGCAACCTTAAGCAGCGATTTCTACCGCCCCATTACCTTGAGCGACTCGAAGACGAGTTCATGGGAGCGCGTTAGAACGCGCAACCAGTCCTTCAGTTTACCAATAGAATTTCAACTAAATGTTTGCAATTAGGCTTATCTGATACGGATAAGAAAGGGCAATTTTGTATGGCCTTGACACGTAAATCTAGTGGGAGGTGCGTATGTTTAGGCCAGCCACCTTCTTCGAAGACGCACTCTTGTTTGCGCAGAGTGCTGAAATGAAGCACAATGGTGGCAAGCCCAAGACTTCCCAGCCGACTACTCCCAAGGCTACCGCCTCGGGGGGGGAAAGGCTGGAACCAGACTGGGTCTTCCCCAAGACATAGCACAGGAGCCTCTGGCTCCAAGAACTCGAACAATGCGTCCAAGCTTACTCCAGACCAGAAAGCGGAGGCAGGCAAGACAGGTGGCATATAATTCAGTCGTATTAGCGGACATGCAGATTTCACATTGTGAAGTTTTCGTCCGAGTTGCGCCCAGTTGAGTTTGTGCTAATTCTTTCTATCTTTAGCGGTGCATTTGCCCTATCAACTACTTATTTGGTGTACTAATTCTTTCTATTTGCTACTTCCCTTAGTGCTAGGCTTCATTATGGCTGAGTCTGCCATGCATCTCCGGAGGTTTGACAGAAACTTAGTATGAAGGGCTTTGTGTGAATATATGCTCTTATGTGTGTGTGTGTGTGTGAGAGAGAGAGAGAGAGAGAGAGAGAGAGAGAGAGAGTGGTGTGTGTGTGTGTAGGTCTGGTGTGTGTGTGTGTGTGTGTGTGTGTACAAAAGTGGGCCGCCGAAGACCTGCTCGCCTGCTCCGTCGACCTGCTCGCCTGCTCCCTCGACCTGCTCGCCCCTTTTGGGTGAGCACGTGTGGTGAGGTGCTTGTCCTTGGACTGTATCGGGCTTCATTCCTGGACTGTGTCGGCCTTGCAGTAATCTACGCGACCTTCTGAGGGTTCCCAGATGCACTTTTTTCTCATCGCCAATCTGCTCTTCTTCCTCTCTTCCGCGACCTGTGTGCGTGTATAGGAGTGTGTGTGTGTGCGTGTGTGTCTGTGCCTCGCTACAGGTCACTTTTTTCCCTTCTATGTAAGTCGCTACAGGTCTCTATTTTTCCCCTCCTTGTAAGATTGTATTCCAATAGCGCTGTCCCCCTTTTTTTCTGATCTGTGTCTTCCTGCTGAATCGAATAGTCTCAATGGCAGAAACAAGCAAGTATTATGTCAAGAGAGCTCTTTCTCCTGAACCTAAAAGACAATCAAGGGAATCTCTGCCCCCCATAGCTCCTTCATCTGAAGATGCTTCCTATGTGTTTGACATGTTGAATGAGGATTTTCAACAAAGTAGAAGAGAATGGATACTACCTGCTCCGGAACTCACTTACAAGATGAAGTTGCCTTCTCTTGTGCATCCTCTGAAGAAGCTCTCTCAAACTGCAGTCATCATCTTTTTTCCAGGTAAAATACCCTCGGCTAATGATGTGGGACAATGGGTGAATTCTCTCCTAGGTGGATGCTATGTAGAAGGAGTCTATTTTGCCTCCAGAGGATTTTATGAAGTTCAGCTCTTGGATGCATCGACAAAACAAAAGATGCTGGAAATGTCCCCTTTATTTTTTGGTCGTCAAATGGTGCACATCATGCCTTGGTCTCCTAATAAGGATTATCAGAATCTCATCAAACATCACTGCCCTGTATGGGTTGAAGTCGTTGATTTCCCAGATTACATGAGAACAGAGCTTCCAGGCTTAGCGATGACATTGGGACAAGTGATCTGTCCCCCTCGTCCCACAGGTAACAAAAATCGTTTTTGCATCTTATGGGATACTGATAGACCAACCCCCTCTTCTATTGCAGTTGAGATTGAGGGTGTTAATTTGGGAAAGAAATATTTCACTTTGAAATGGGGCATTTTTGCTGGAGCTTGTTTCTCTTGTCACAAGTTCGGGCATCTAGCTTCTGAGTGTCCCTCAATCCTTCATCCGCCTCCTCCAGCTGCCATTCCTCCGCCATCTAATAAAGGAGGTCAAAAGACTTATGTGGAAAAGACTGAAGCTCAAGGAGCAAAGCCTTCAGTTCATACAGGGAACCAAGCCAATTTAGCCCAAAACAAGGATAAAGGAAAAAGCAAGCTAGTGGAAAATAATTCATCTTCTCACGAGGGTTGGCAGAATGCAAAGAAGACGGTGCCTCTCAAACAAAGACCTCTCCAATCTCGCAATTGGGATGCTTCTGCTCCATCTCCTGGTCAACCTTCTACCTCTTCGGACAGCCCCATCTCAAAGGCATGGGTCAATGCAGTTAAGAAGGGTATTCCACTTTGTGAAGAAGATGATTTAGTCAGGGAATTGGATTCTGAGGGTCAGCAAGACCCTGTGGCAATGGCAGAGGCTTGATGCCTCCCTTTCTCTTTGAGGACTGCTCATCTCTTGTACATATTTTCATGTGTACTTCTCTTAAATGTTTTTCTTATAATATACAGGGCCTCTGCAATCAGCATAAATGGAGGCTCCTATGGCATTATATAAATAATACTCATCCAGATGTTGTGTGTTTGCAAGAGCATAATCAGCATTCTTTTGCTGGCCAGCATGGGTTCTTTTCAGGCTATGATATATTTTATGCAGGATCTGGACAATTCTCTGGGCTGTGCATTTTAGCCAGACATGATCTGCAGCCCTGTGTAGCATATAATGATCTTTGTGGCCGATGGATGATTATCCAATGCATGATCAATGGAGAGATTTTTGAAATAGGCTCCTTGTATGCCTCTCAAATTTCAGCTTCCAGAGCTCAAATGTGGGACTCCATAAACCAATATCCTTGGTCTTCAAATTCTCTACTTTGTGGTGATTTTAATAATTCTCTTCACTGGAAGGACAATACCACACATAAATCCCATATGCTTCCCTCTGAAATCCAACGATGGGAACATATGACTTCTTCTCTTCATACTGCAGATTTATGGACAGCAACTCACCCTTCGGTTTTGGGATTCACATATCATCATAATGCTTTTACTGAATATTGGGCCAGGCTTGATAGATGGTATCTTATTCATGCTCAGCAATATGATGATTATACATGTCAAATGTGGACTGATTATTCTCAACAACTATCTGATCATACTCCACTCTGGCTCAACCTTTCTTTTGGTATGCCTCTGGATGATATTCAGCTCTCTTTAGTCAGACATTTGCAGGTTAATCAATTATATCTTTCTCATGAAAAATTCCAGCAAATGATCAGATTGGCTTGTAAGCCATTGTTATCTCATGCTCAGGAGGATCTGGATTTTGCTTGGAACTCTTTTGTACATCGTATTCAAAATGTCATTAAGGAATATGGAAGATGGTACATGGCAGAAACCAGACAGCATATCCAGTGGGCAAAATCATACAAGCAGTCCTTGGTACAGATTAGCCATCAAAGGTCTCTTTCTGCTTCTGAACAGAATTCATTGTCTTGTGCTTCTTCCATAATTGATGCTAATGATAAACGCAAGCTTTCCAAATGGCAGACAAGGGCTAGAGTTAAACCTATGCTAGATGAGGGCTGCTCCTCGAAATCTTTCTTTCGAAACTTACACACGTACAGACAAAGTCAATCTATCATGAGAGTCAGGAAACCGGATGGTCTTTGGACCCAGACTTTATCGTAGCTAGAAAAACAATGTCTGGATCATTTTCGGCTTCTTTTTTCTCTACCATCTTCTTCTACATCTCAGGCTGCATTGGCTCGGAGCAGATTTATTGAGCTTGTTTCTCCTATTGTTTCTTTGCAAAAAGCTTCAATGCTGGAAATGTCCTTTTCAGATACAGAATTGGATGAAGCTCTCAAGCATTTGGGTAAACATAAATCCCCAGGTTGGGATGGTTTGACGGTTGAATTTTTTGTAGCCTTCTGGGCTGAATTGAAGGGTCCAATCTTGAAGCTCGTTAATGTAGCCTGGCAGCATCAACATCTTCCCTCAGCTTGAAAGCATGGTCTGGTTAAGCTTCTGCCCAAAAAACCTCTGTGTGAGACAATGGATGACTGGAGGCCTATCACTTTGATGCCTATTATATATAAACTTATTGCTAAAATGTTGGTACACCGGATAAAGGATATCCTTCATGATGGACTTCATCCCAGGCAATATGGTTTTGTTCCAAGAAGGCATATACATGATAATATCTCCAATACTCTCATTGCAATGGAATATGCAAAATACTCTGCTCAGGATGTCTTGGTCATGCAGGTGGATGTGGCAAAGGCATTTGATACGGTGCAGTGGGATTATGTTTCTCAAATCATGTCTAAACTTGGTTTTGGGCCAAAGCTAGTTAATGTCATATATTGGCTTTACTCAGATTCCACTGCTCAATGCTTTATAGGGAAACATTTGTCTGATTCTTGGACTCTAGAACGATCAGTTCGACAGGGATGCCCTCTCAATGCTCTGTTCTATGCTATTGCTTCGCATCCTTTGCTTCTTTACATGGATCATCTGGTTGATACTAGACAGTTAGAGGGGCTTCAGATTTCTAGTTCACGGCCTTTCATTGCACAGGCTTATGCAGATGATTCATTCTTCATGCCAAAGAACAGTCCTTTGGAGCTTCGTCTATTGATGGATACTCTTTCAGATTTTGGGTTGGCAGCTGGTTTAAAAATTAATTTTCAGAAATCAAAACTCTTACCTCTCAAGCATTGTGACTGGCATGCTATCCTGTGGCCCGGCCAGATTATTTATCCGGAAAGCATAGTAAGACACTTGGGCTATCCCATTGGCTGGAAAATCAAAAATAAGCAACAAATATCTTGGGTGCTAAACAATATTAAGGACAAATTAGAATATTGGAAGATCTCCACTTGGCCATTACATGTACGGCTTCGAATTGTTCAGTCCATTGTTCTGGCTTATGTCCAATTCTACCTTTCTCTCTTACATTGGTCATCTCGAGATCTTTCTTCTTTTATGTCTCAAGCCATGGAGATTTTTTGGAAAACTAAGCTTCATAAAAAAGCTTTAAGGTTGCTCAAAATGGACCTGCTTTGCTCGCCAAAAATGCATGGTGGTTTGAATATTATAAACATCAAATTTCATGTGCTGGCAAGAAAGATCACTATGCTCAAAACCTTTTTTCAACAAGAGCAGCCTTGGTCTATCATGTTGGCAATTTTGTGTGGTCAGATGCGCACAAATGCTTATGGTCGTTGGTTGGTTGATCCATCGGAAGTAGTACTTGGCAAATTTTAAGGTAAAATCCCTGGTTGTCCATTTTCTACTTCCTTGATTCAGGATTGGAAGAAAGTGCTCTCTCGCATCAAATGGTCTCCCCATCCTGCTTCTATAGCTTCCTCGCTTCGAATGGAAAGCATACATTGGAGTGCTGTTTTTTACTCTCCCCTTGCTGTACAACAACCAATCAGAGCTTACAATCTTATGAAATTGGGCATCCGGTTCATTGACGACGTAGTGGATACTAGAGGGCAAATTCTTTCTTTTCCGGCAGCATGCCAACAATACAATCTTGGGATGCATCATAGATCTATATGGAAAGCTATTGCAGATCTCTTACACCCTTTCGTTCCGATTCCAACATTGGATGTAAGAGACAGGCTTCAAGATTGGCATCTTCAGTCTTCAAGTTCAAGATTATCCTCTCAATCTTTGCATCTATTGACTTCTATACAGGCTTATCGATTGATATTACCTCCTCCATGGATTGCTCAGCATGCTAATTCTCTTTGGCATTTGGATAAGTCTTTAGCTTGGTGGAAAGCAAAACTGACATTGATATGGAAGTTGAAAATGCCATTGAAACAGAGACTCTTTCTTTGGAGATGCATTGTCGGTATTTTTCCAGTGGGAGTGAAATTGGCTCAAAGAAGGATTGCCTCTCCTCTTTGTCCAAGATGTCATCATACTACTGAGAGTGTTCCGCATTTATTGTGGTCTTGTTCATATTCCAGAGACCTTCTGGACAAGATCTCCTATTTTTTCTCTCTCAGATTTCCTGCACACAGGTTCTACAAGTTTTTCTGGATGTTTGGCACATTATCAGCTTCTTTGTCACAGTATTCTCTTTTCTTCCATTGGATCAGATACTGGGCCTTATGGCCTCTGGCTACAGCGAAATCATGCATATCTGAATTCACCCCTTCAGCACCCTTATGAGTTCTTCCGAGCCTCGTTGCGGCAGTCCTTATATGATGCCGTGCATGAGGAAGATTTGGATGTTTTTTGTGTTCAGCTTTTCTTTTACTGTTTCTGATGGATAGGGCATAGGCTCTTTTCTTGAGCACTGCCTTGATCTTGCATAGAACTTTTTTACTGCTGTTTTTAAGTTCTAGGGTTCAGACATCCTCTTGATGTCAAACCCTTTTGTACATTTATGGTATAATGCAATTTCAACTGGTTTTACAAAAAGAAGAAGAAGTGTGTGTGTGTGTGAGAGAGAGAGAGAGAGAGCATATCTTGATCAGAGTTCTACACCCACTATTGGGCACTGATGACGTAGTGGGGATGTCGTAGTATCTAGTCCATACTATGCATAATGGAGTTGATAGTTATATAGTCTTGAGGGTTGAAACTTGACTACCATGAGTATATAACATGCACGTTCCTAAAAGGTGAATTTGGGCATGTTCTTGGATTCATCTAGGTATATAATTTAGCTGTATTTTCCTTATCATAATGATTTCGAGGAAGGCTCAGATCAACACGAGTCTTTCTATTGAGGACTACCCCTTCTATAGTTAGCCTAGACACCACAATGCTGCACCCATGTGCAACACCGAGCTTGCCATCCTAGAGTGCAAAACCACCAGGCTTCGCCTCTTACACGAGAGGGAACATGGGCTGATTTCAGCACGTAAGATGCAACGCATCTTCCGTACATTCACTCGTCGCCGAAAGAAACGGGCATTTCTCGCCACATGAGAACAAGAGTTATATCGCCTACTACTGCGGGCAAACATTTTCCAACTTTGGCTTATTAGCTCAATTAGCTGTTGTCATCTACGCATGGGCTCGACCTGGGTGTCCGTCAGTGCAGATTTTTTTCCTCAAAATTCTCCCATGGTATTGCTTCTGTTCACCCCAACTACATCCCAACGTACTGTAAAAGGTCAAGGAACTTGAGAATGCAGCTGTTGACCAGGTTTTCCTTAAGGGCTCTCTACAAGATGCCTTTTGCCTTCTCCGGCTTCTTGTACACCTTCCTGTTCTCTTTTGATCGTGCCTGGCCTCCTCGGCAACTAGTAGATACATAGGAAATCCAATAATCTATGCCCCCTCTTCTCCCATGCAGTGAGCAGCATCTTCCTCGTTGGTAACCACTAGTGTGCCTGTCAACTCCACCAAAAGTGTCAGGGACAAATTGAATTAGGGTTAGCAGAAACACTTTGATTAATGGGATTCAGCAGGGGTGAAGGAGAGGGAAAACCAGCTACTGAACTGAGCAGACCTTTATTCCATTCACTCATTTAAACAAACACGGTGTCCCTCCTAACTTTTTGTACAAGCATCAAGTTTCTCCACGCTTTACGACTCTGTTCCCCATCACCTTTCTAAAGAAGAGTGCACGCAAGGTGTCCGACCCTCAGGTCTTTTGGCCTTTCCAAGTACTCCTTTGACCCAAACTCACAACTTCAAAAAGATATATCACTCGATCCAGGGGAACACAAACCAGTACATATTTATACACCCTGCACCCTGGACACCACCACTGAACAAAATACCCCATAAAGACTAACAAATTTTTTGCATGAAACCATGCATCTTGAGCTTGACATTGTGTACTTCTGAATTGGTGTGACAAACTTGAAACACCTCCTGAAAAAGCAGCACTAGTTGAACTGTATACTTCGGTGTTGATAGTGGAACCTGGTTTTCTACACCACTAAGGGGGATATTAATCCATCTGTACTAGATGGATTAAAAAGAACCAACCCCATTCAGGTTATATTGTCATAGGTTGATCTGTTTGAACTTTGTACCATCTTCTAAATTATTATACGTCACTCTTCCTCTTATGGCAGAAAGGTGCAGGAACCTATACAAGTGATGTAAAGGAGTTGCATGATTTTTATGAGAAATCACGCGAGTACGCCGAGTTACTAGAACACACTATTGGTAGAAGCATGGATCGGTATGGTTTATTAATTTGTGTTTAGTACCAGGAAAGAATTTGTAGATTTGCAAAATGGATTTGAAGGTTTTTTTTACATATTCATTTGCAGTGCTCGACTGTGCAAGACATTGCGGACTGCAACTGTAGTTTTTGAGGTTTTGGAGGCAATCAGTAGAAGGGATTCCTCTGAGATCCCCCCCGAGGTGAGGGTACATGCATGTATCTTTTCTAGTGGTAGATTTCCCAAGAAATGAGTAAGTGCAACTTATCATACTCGTTATAACCTGATCAGATTCTAGAATCAGGCGAGGAGCTAGCAGCTAAACAGGAAATATATGTTGCATATAACATACTGCCCCTTGACCCAGCTGGCTCGTCACAAGCAGTGATGATGTTACCTGAGGTAATACACTTTTTGTTGTAAACTGCAGTTGGAACTTGGAATGGTTTATAGCATGCTGCATTAATAGAAAATAGTGAAGAGTTACAATAGCTTTTTGGACTGCTTTTTGAGACAACATGGGCATAGTTAAATACAATTTAGTTAGAATCTATACATGATGTGCCTCTCTGCTTGCCCATGCTGGGAATCTTGTGCTCCTTGCATATATTTGAAATGATTAATCTGCCCATTCATGCTACCATTTCCCAAGGTAATGCAAAGAAAGAGAGTGACTATCTGCTGCTGGCAGGAGAAGCCCATCCCTCCTCCTTATTTCCTGGATCTCCAGCTTGGCATTGTCCAACACTTTGAAAAATGATGTGAGTAGTTTTTGGCACTGGCTCTGGTCATCTCGTCTCCTCTGGCCCCTGCTGAATTGGCCTCCGTATCTAAATCTCAGAGCCCGACATCTTTGGATGTCATACTCTATGACTCAGTGAAAGGACCCAGATCTGTTTGAAGAGGCAGCGGAAACCACCCCCCATTTAGTACAATGAAGGATGACAAGCTCTTGAGTCTCTAGCTCACACATGTCGAACACTTCGCAACCCGCAGCTCTTGATCCTGTTTTGTGAATGGCCCCCGTCCCTGCTAGATTTTGTATGTTCTCCTCTTGGTTATGGATGTTGTTACAGGCGTGGATGATTTGATTGTGTTTATGAATGGCAAACGAGGTGCACTAATCACAATTGACAAGCTAGGAAGGAGAAAGGGAAAGAATGCTCACGATTGCAAATTGGGTCCCAATTATTAATTAAGGACCCCAACCTGCAGGTATATTTGCTTTTATTGCTGGGCTGCTCACGACTCTTGTTTTGCGTTTTTCCTATGTGGACTGAAAACATGCACAGCACTGGCTAGCACTCCTGCTGCTGCCCTGCATTCTTGCTGATGGCAGCTACTTGCAAGGAGGCTGCTGCGTTTGTCTGCTAAACCAGCTGCGTATGGACATGCAGTCTGATGGGCAACGCTGTGCTGTTGATCGACCAGAAGACAGTGCAGAGAGGGGCCAGTCTGTGTTTTTATAGCACTTTTGAGTAGGGTTGGCTGGCTGATCTGCTGGTTGGCCCTAGCTGGACCCACCTTACCTGGTTTTGGGTTAGCTGGCTGGAGTGACATGCTTTCCAGGCTGAGCTCATAGGTGCTGGGCCGCCTCTACGAAGCGTCCCCAGCCTATTAATGGGTGGTCTTTATGCCCATGGCCCCAAATGACCGCTGTTCAGCACATCTTTTTGCCCTTTTCCCCCCTTTTCGGGCTTCCATACTTGATCTCACGCTAACACTAGTTGCCCATGACTTTTAGTTTCTTTCATAGCCTTGATGAGACTAGCTCTAACTGCCGTGACCTCATAGTAACAAAAAAACTTGTTAAACCTCGAAACCTGGAAACTTCGAAATGGTTTTTAAAAACCTCGAAACCTCTCATGTACGGCAGTTTCACCCAAATTTCAGGTTTTGTTTTTTCCCCCCTGGTTTTTCTGGGATTTTTTAACTTTTTGTTTTTCTTCCATATCCTCCTCACCACCTTCCTTCCCTCTTCTTCTCCTGCCTCCCTCCTTCCCTTTTCCATCTTCTGCTATTTCTTTTACCTCTACTCCTCCTTCCTTCATTCTCCTCTTCTTCCTTTCTCTTCTTCTCTCCTCTTCTTCTCCCTTGCTCTTCTTTTCCATTTCTCTTCTTCTCCTCTCTTCTTTCCCCTTTTTCTTCCTTCAATGTCTAAAATCTTTCCCAATTTCTACCTTCTCTTCTTCAATTTCTTAAGAGTCCTTGATTGAACCACTTGTGGCATCTAATCAAGCAAAATTGCCATAATGCCTCACTGTCTTTGTCAAGGCCACGTGTGGGAACTCTTTGTGAGAAGAGACCATTTTTTCATCATTACACTATGCTTTTAGATGGCTACTATAAGTTTTTTAAGTATTTAATACTTAATGATTGGAACGTTTCTTGTGATTATGCGTGACTTGAATTCTGGTGTAGGACAATTGCCTAATAAGCTTCCAAAATATGTGTACCACTTTCTATCGTCGTGGGTTAGAATATCTATGTGGGACTTGCACAAAGTTGGTGCAGGATTGGCATGACATGACCTGATCAACCCTCGTGGTGCACTCCTGACTCATCCCTAGACAAGGGCTCACAAAAATGCAGTGTCGGGCCTAAGTTCCTTGCACTTGTTTCTACAGTATGTCCATGTAGCATCCAACTGTAGGATGCATGCGGCGTACCCTTCTGCTTATCTTGTTGAAGGTAGCTGCATTGCTTCCAGGGGGGTTGTCAATATTGCTGGATCCTCTCAGTAAAGTCTCCCATCATGCCTTGGAGGGTCTTTAGCTCTTGATCAAAACTGATGCCTTCTTGAGAAACTCGGACTTGGCCCCATCTGGATCAACTATAGGCAATGATCCCACAGACTTTGGTATCCATTGGACTTTCTGTCTGGTCCAGATTTTGTAGATGACAAAGTTGTCTAAGGGTGTGGGACAACTAGACATCCCTAGGTCGCTTTTGTTTTGTGGACTTCTTTGCAGGTTTCCTTTGGGCTCTTTTTCTCTTGTGTGGTAGAGACTTCAAATGGTCTTGAGAAAACTCAATTCACATGATTATGATAAGTAGGAATTAATACCACACTATGGACTGTTAAGATGCTGTGAATGTGGTGGAGGACAAGAGTGAGCACAAAAATCACTCGAACTTCCCTCGTCACCTGCATGCTAGAGATGAGTGGAACTTGTGGAGTACCAGTTTCATCTTTGAGGATGACTGGCTTAGGAACATTCTTCATGCATGCTAGAGATGAGCGGAACTTGTGGAATACCAGTTTCAACTTTGAGGATGACTGGCATAGGAACATTCTTCATGATGCACAACAAATTCTTGTTCCAATCAATTGAGGGTTGGAGATTTTTTTTTTCCGAGGAAAATATTCTTCTATTAGCTGAAAATCAAACGTCCACCAATGGGGGAATACAACCCTCGGTAAAGGTAGAGTGTTCAAAGAAAGGAAGGGGATGTTCCCTCCATGGCTGGCCACTCTCAGAGGGAGACTACATCTGGGGGGAAGGGGGGAAAAGCTACACTGGGAGACCAGTGTAGTGCCACCAATGGGGGAATACAACCCTCGGTAAAGGTAGAGTGTTCAAAGAAAGGAAGGGGATGTTCCCTCCATGGCTGGTCACTCTCAGAGGGAGACTACATCTGGGGGGAAGGGGGGAAAAGCTACACTGGGAGACCAGTGTAGTGCCACCAATGGGGGAATACAACCCTCGGTAAAGGTAGAGTGTTCAAAGAAAGGAAGGGGATGTTCCCTCCATGGCTGGCCACTCTCAGAGGGAGACTACATCTGGGGGGAAGGGGGGAAAAGCTACACTGGGAGACCAGTATAGTGCCAAGTGATGTCACCATCCCTGCTGGTGAGGAAAGGGCAACTACTCAAGTTTGTAGGAAGGCTGCACGGCATTTCTGCATGCGGTCTGAGTCTCCTGTCAATCGATCCCATCATACGCACAGGGTGGATAATGTCAGTCCAAATGTAGCTCTGATAGACTCCAATGGACCCTCGATGGCCTCGTTGCAGCACGCACGTCAAATGTGCGGCTGCTATGCTGCTAATGATCTCCCACCCCTAGTCAGTGTGGGTGTCAAGGGTCCAATGGGACACTGGAGGACGTAGTAGTTGTTGTGATGGCAGTGATCCCAAGTGTGTAAGCTGGAGTCATAAAAGCAAAAAAACCTGTTTTGTTCTCACGAAACGGACGAAATATGAAATGCATGAAACATTTTAAAAAACCTACAAAACCTCCCAAAATCCTTGTTTGGCCCAAATTTTTGAGGTTTTATTTTTCTTTTCCTATTTTTGATGGCGTTTTGCCTTGGCTTGATTTCCGCCCATTTGCGAACTGTTTTTCTCCCCTGTTTTCCCCCGGCTCCCCTTTGGGCCTTGGCCCCCCTTCTTTGCCTTCCCATCTATTCTCTTTCTCCTTCCCTTCTCTTCTCCTTTCCTTCCCTTCTCCTTCTCTTTTCTTCTCCTTCCTTTGAAGTTCCATCTCCTATCTCCCGTGTCCCATCTCTCCAAATTCTCTAACAATTCAGGGTCTCCCCATTTTAAATTTTCCCTAATTTCCACAATGCCTCGCCGAAACTTGGATGATCTTTGAAGTAATATGAAAAGGTTGGGACTTTGCATATGAAATCTGGATTTGAAGTTCACGGTTTAGGTTTGAATCTGGATTTGACGTTCACGGTTTAGGTTTTCAGGTTTCAAAGTTTCAAGCTTTTAAATTCATGAATCATTATGTTTTTTGGTCATCCATATGCAATGTGCATTGTATATAATGGTCTCTATAACTGCTCTAATTATATTTAAAAATTTATGAATAATATGTTTTGGAAACGTATTGGCTTTTTTAATTTTATGCAAAACGTTTTGAAACACTACCCCAAAAACCTTGAAACAAAAAAACCTCGAAATATTTGTGACTATGGCTAGAATGAAATGCCATCACCATCCTCCTCATAGAGAAGGGCTGGCCTAACCCGTGCCCCGCTTGTAGCAAGGCATAATCTGAAATTTGCTTGCTCTCCCTGAAACACATCACAATAAGAATCCACTTACTTGTGTGCTTGCGCCCACGATCGACACTCAATGTTTACCATCCAAGAAGCTTGTCCAATACTCGGCAACATTGCATACCATCATATGATTACAAAACAATGAAGGGAAAATATAAGGTTTTGGCTAGTACTCACCACCCAACCTTAGGCTCCAAACCAAGCATGGTGGTAAGCCACCCACCGAGCTAGACACTGGCACAACCCTAGCAAGCACGTGCCCACAAAGCATGCGTGTCCCACGGACCCCTAGCCATCTGGGCTGTCATTGGCACTTCATACCAGTGGGCTAACCACTAGTTGGGACCCTTGGGATGCCCCGGTTAGAAGGTAGAGCTCCACAACTGGAACTACTCACAAATGAGCCATAATCCCAACTATATAGCCGCATGACCAGTTCACACTGCTATAAGAACTGTCTGGCCGGCCCCTTAACACTAGCCATGTTATGTCCACACAACATGGGACATAACATTCTCCCCCTCCTAACAAGAGGAAGATTGGGAGAAAGTCTAGATAAGTGAAGCAACATTCTCCCAAGTGTTGTCTTCATCAGAAAGATCTTTCCATCTTATCAAACACTCATAAATAATCCGATTCCTTAGGGTACGATCCCTACGATCCACAATTCCATCGGTTCAGCCAGGAATTCGCAAGCTCCTAGGTTCCCTCCCTCTTTTCACCCACAAAAAACCCTGGTGTGAAAGAAGAGGCCACCGATCTGTTAGAATTAGTGCATCTCAGTGTATTTGGGTAGTACCCATTTTATGGGATTTTATGTATTTTCTCCTTCATTTAAGAGTCGTGGGCAGTCGGCCTGTCCCTAGAGGCAGTTGGCTAGTTCACACATGCACTATATAAGGAGGCCTCCTATTTCTCACTCTATCATCCAATCCCTTGCACATTGTTCAACACGCCTGTTGGCTATTGCCATTGTAAAGCGGTTTGCTATTATAAAAGGTGATCTTGTCCACAAGATCTCTCTACTCTGTCTCTCTTGTTCAGTTTATGCTTCCGCCTGTGCATTCTCCAACATGGTATCATTCGCTTAGGTTCTGGCTGCTCCATCCTTTTGCAAACTGCTTGCCGTCTTCAATGCATTTTGCTTCCATAGCTTCTCCGGCTGCAGATCAGCATATTTTGTGGCTGCGTTTCCCTAGCTTGCTGCGTTTTCTGGTCCAGCCAGCCCTATTGCTGCTGTCGGCCAGCCCTCTAGGCTGCGTTTTGCTCTTCAGAGGCAGGTTGTGGAGTTATTGGCTGCATTTTTTGTTTTCAGCATCAATTGTGGTGAGCTTCTTGAATGTGGTGTTGCGAGACAAGTGGCTGTACATCTTCTTCTTCCTCCACGAGTCCCTACCCTTCTGGTAGGAGGTTCTCGATGGTTTCTTGGATTGTTTTGCTGCTGTCCAGCCTTTGTCTCTCTCAGATTTGAGAGGGGGCTGATTGGTCGTGGAGCCACGCTTCGTTGGAAAGCACTTGAGAGGAGTCTTGGAGAGCTGACATTTGTGTTCTTTGTTGCTGTGGATATGGCTCCCCCCTGTACGAACAAGGATGACACGTTGAAAGGACCCAACTATGCCCATTGGAAGCTTCAAATGCGGATCTGGTTCATCCACAAGGGTTTGTGGGATATTGTTCAGGGCACTGAGAGGAAGCCCGAGTGTCCTTAGAACTCCAGGAGGTGGACTCAGGATCAAGAGGATGAATTCGTTGCAGAATTACAAGACTGGGAGAATTGGGATTTGAAGGCACATTCAGTGCTTGTGTAGACCATCACAGAGGAGGTCTCACCGGCCGTGCAAACTCTCACCAGTGCTCATCAGGTATGGTCTAAATTGGAGGATCTCGTTGCTCGAGATGAATCGATGAGGGTGGTTGTCACGTGCATCTCGCACTGGGATGCTACGTAGACATATCTGAGCTGAAGGTGCAGGACCTGGGATGGTACAGGACCTTGGATGGTAAACTAGTCCCATGTGAGCCCAGTCCGGGACGAGTTAGCCAGGGATCCATCTCAGTCGTCCGAGGTCAGGTGTGCATTGGCCTGCACAGGAGTCCAAGGTCAGGTGTGCACTGTCCTGTCCTGCACATGAAACAGTGCCAGTCCGCGGAAGGGCTGTAGGACATTCCTAGGGGCATGCCTGGGGCAGCCGACAGTTCATGCAGCATTTATATGGTTGTAGGGCAAGTATGGGGAAGCCCATACAGGCTGCCCAGCCCCCAAACTGATTGCAAAACAGTGCCCATCCCCTTGTTTTCAGGCGCCTAGTGTCCAGCCATCAAGGGAAATGATGCACAGATTTTATGTGATTTATTCAGCATTTAATGCTGATTTTACAGTTGTGGACAGAATTTATGCTGGCCGCCTGGAATAAGAATTGGCCGACTGCTGTTTATAGGTAGTATAAATAGGTGAGAGCTCAAGTCATAGTGTTATCTCATCATTCACCAAGTGCTCAAGCAAACCAAGGCTAGGACAGCCAAGAAGTTGCTAAAGCAAAGGGGTGGAGGACTGCAGGTCAAGGGCAGAGATTTCTCAGCCAAGAAAGGTCAAGATTTCTGTATTTTCTTTTCAGATTTACATCATTCTAATAAAGCAAATACACCATCCGTCGTGGGGGTGTCAGAATATGCAGCGGAAATGATAACCAAACTTGGGTAGACAAGAGCAAGTAGACTGCAGAAAATAAACAGCACAAGAAACACAGAGAGATAGGTGTGTAAACTCTTCTCTATACACAAGATCCCGAAAAAACTGAATGAGGAAGTGGTGGGGGCAAGGGGCCTATATATACATCCCTGGGAGGGCAGTCGGCCAGCATATAAAGTGCCCACGACTGCTGAAATGGTCCCACGATTGCATTTATGCAGTCGGCCAGCAGACAAGTGCCCACGACTGAGAAACATGCAGTCGGCGAGCACTGGAGTGCTCCTGGCATCCTCTGGCAACCCTCCCCACCACTAGGAAAAATGGAAAAAAATAGGGAAAAATACGGGGAGTGTGGAAAAATGATAAAACACCTTATACTGGGCGGGCACACCCACAACAGAGGCCCTGGTGTATGAATATAGACAGGAGATGACTTCTAACACCCCCTCTCAGCTCCTGGCTGTGAAACCAACCCAAGGGAGCTGGAGTGCCGCCTGAGCGTAGCCTGAGGTAGAGACTTCGTGAAGAGGTCCGCCGCATTGTCCTCCGTCGAACAATAAAGTAGCAAGATGTCACCAGCCAAGATCTTCTCACGTACAAAGTGATACTGTATCTGATATTTTTTAGAAGAAGAAGAAGTAGGAAACTAAGAAGAAGAAGAAGAAGTAGCAAACTAAGAAGAAGAAGAAGAAGATTCATAAGAAGGATCTCATCTGAGCACACCAGCAATAAGTATCTCCATCCTCTGCCAACTGTATGGATGATGTCAATCCCAATCGGGAGTACCTCTGCTGAGGGAGCTCCCATAGCCGCTGTAAACAGGTAAGTGCGTGGAATGGGGCCTCGGTCACTACTAGTGCGGCACCCAGCTCAACCTGAACAATCTCATGTGGTACCGATGATTTGCTCCAAATCATGCGGGCAATCATCATAATCAGTGGTCTCTCCATTTGCCTCCATTCCTCATCCGCCCCTCTCTGAGATTTGTGATGTATGTTGGGCCCCCAAATTGGAGATCCATACAAGAGGGTCCGTGTGACAAGTGTATCAAATAGCCACAATTTGGTGCGCGGTGTGAGGTGAAAAAAAGAAAGAAAACCCTGCCTCTATAGCTCTTCCACCTCCCAAACTTGGAAACACACACACCAACGGGGGCACCACCAGCCACCGGCTGGAACACTCTCTCACCATGCACCACCCACCCACACCATAAGACAGCTCAGAACCACAATGAACAGATGGTTATCCAGCAGAAAACATACAAAGCACGAACCATGTACAACTCAGCAAATACACCAAAGACCAGGACTCTGGCCAGGATTTACTGCCAAGGGAATACACCCTTGCGTCTGACAACCAAGCCTCTGTCTCCCGGTCCCTGTAATCTCCAGAGGGCGCCCACACCAGCAACCCTTCTTCACTTTCTCTGTAGCCCGGCTACTCTCTGTCTCTAGCTGCTACCTGCCAAGTGTTGTAGGCGAGCCCCACTGTCTCCAGCCCACACATCAGCACCTCTACTGCTTCCAACTCTGCACTGTGCTCCAGGCTCTCTCTCGTCAGCACCACTCTCTGCCTGCAATCGTCGCCCACACAAGACCAGCTACTCTCTCCAGAAGGCGCCCACACCAGCTAACCTTCAACTCAGCAGCTCCCACTCTCTGTGTGTCGTGACCAGCAGCTTCGCCAACCTTCTGAGCCTCTACACAATCCTCAGCACCACGAACCACTGTTCAACGCAGCATCACCATCTGGATCCAGCCCAAGCCACATCTTTAGTCCCTTGCTAACAGCAGCCCTCTCTCTGCTTCCACAATTGGCACCTTCTTTCACTTATGTAGCCAACCGCTACACATCCAAAACCCAAACCCTCTGTTGCGGCCAACGTTACCCTAGGGACCTCCCCTTGATCACACGACGGCCACCTGCGTTCTCTTTGAGGGCTCTCCTCTGCAATATCACCCCCAGCTCTCCACAAGGTGGCCAATTCTTCCTTCACCACCTCTCTTCGCAACCACTTTAGCGCCCCCCTGCGCCCTTGACCCCAGCTGCGCCCTCTTTGGTCTGTCTGCAGCTTTTAGCCACACACCTACGGCTGAGCTCTTTTCACGTTAGCTCTCCACTCGCCTCAGCTCTACAAAATCACCAAGCGGCCACCTTCTCTACGCACAAGACCACTGGTCGGAGTTGCATCACTGGATCACCTGGCCTTCCACACGGCGGCCAATTCTTTGCTCCCTCTCCACACAGCCACTTCAGCGCTGCCACCTTCCCTTCGGCCCCAGCTGCGCCTCTCTTACCTGCAGCTTTTACCCAACAGCTCAACACAGCTGCGTTCCCTTCACACGATCACCTCCAGTCCCTTCACGATTCCCAGCAGCTGGCTCTGCCCCAAGCGGCCTTCTCTACACCTTCCGCAGCTGCAGCGCCTCTGATATCTGCAACGCCTCTATAATGCGCTTCACACGCACACAGCTGCGTTCCCTACACACGATCACCTCCAGTCGGGCTTCTTCTCTACTTTTGGACCCCGGCTCTCTCTACGCCTAACCTGCTGCAGCGTCCCTCCAGCTTCGCCTCAGCCTTCGCTCGATCACCCCAGGGGCTGCCCCAGCAAGGCGGTCCACTCTCTCTCTCTCTATTCGGCGACCCCCCCTCCTTTCCTTCGAAGCGGCCACCTCCTTCCTTCTTCACGCCTTCTAGACAATGAGTTGGCAGCCCACCATGCCTTCACGTAGCTATTTTTAATTGGCCATGTTATATTATATTTTTTATTTTTTTTAAAAGCCTCAAAGCCACAAAATAATGGCCACCCACTAATGCTAAAAGAGCCCCTCCTTATCCACTTCGGATCATCACGCCGCGCCCATAACTTTCCAATACCAGAGCTGCCCCCGGCCTCCGTCAGCTGCATCTACTTACCAAATCCGACAATTGCCAGTCGGTGCCCTGCTTTTAGTAACCATCCGCACACCACACTATTGCAATAAAACTTCCAAATCTCCAGCGTCTGCTCCCAAAAAAACACGTGCATATGCCAGCTCACTGCAAACCACCCAGCCTGTACACTTGCCAGGGCATCCAGGGCAAAGTTTTATTGCACACCACGCGTCCCATATGTACATTGACCCAAAATACCTTTCAGATTTTATTCCCGACATACTTAGCCAACCCCCCAGCCTGCGGTAGGCATTTATGCCAAGCAGCAGCATCATACACTTCATCTGTCTTTTGTCCGGGGTATAGTCATCCCCCTCTGCCTGCACCTTCACCTCTGTCCCATTTATTATAAACAACAAACTGACACACAAACCATAACACCTACTTCACACACCAAACTCAAATGGAAGCCATATGTACATTCCCAATACTTGATTTCACCAAATGCCACCCGGGTCAAACGGCCAGCAATATATGGCCCAAGACCTTTGCATCGTTGTCCTTTCCCCACCTGGGTCAAATACTAGCTGCAGTGATATTTCATCCATCTCCACCCCTCTGCTATTCCCATAGTCCTGTAACTCGCTGCACCAATCATCATCATTGTCCGAATATAGCACATCTAACATATTCTCCAGTTCCAACTGGCACCTAGCCTCTGCCAATTGTTGGCTACGCATTTCTTGAAATCGCTGCAAGGCCTTGGATACCATTACCGGTTGCTCTGCATCTATTTCCACTTCCGGGTCATCAAAACCCCAGTCTTCATCATCATCCAACATTTTCAACACTGCATCCTCGGTGCAAGCATTCCAGTAACTCCACATGGTGCAACCTATTTGCAACATTAATAAAGCCAACCCCCCTGTTACAACAAACACTGCAACAACCTGCATATAGCATGACATTTCATCTAGCAACACAGGGTTGACCAGCCGGCAGCTTCACTTCAATCTCTTGGACTTATTCCCTGACCATATCCACCTCATCACCACTCTTATCTTCATCATCAGACAGCACCCCTAACTCTTCATCCACCACTTGGGCATAGCATATGCTTAACAAGTTTCCACCCCAACACAATAAAGACATGGCCAGTTCACTAATGGCCACCAACAAGCAAGCATTTTGAACCATACTAGCCATAACATTTATACTCACAAAACCTTGCACTTGTGTGGTCTCCACTTCCTGCTTCCAACCTTGGTCTACAACCTGTACATCATCATCCAGCCTCACAGGCAACCTCTGCAACTCCATAACTTCAAGTGAATGGCCATTTGCATTAGCCATAGCATACACACCTTCTGTTGGTAATTCTTCTTCAAGGCTTGAAAAGTCGTCCACATCACTAGGCACACCTGCATACACATTTACCACATCAGTGGGGATTACCTCCGCTACAAGCCGCTCCTGGCACTGAGCATTCAAATTGTTTTCAAACACTTCATTGCTTTCATTCTCCTCAACACTTGCCAAGTCGTCGGTCATCTCATCTTGGACAAGGTCTTCACATAGCAATGTCTCTTCGACACAAGAGAAGGCATCACCAACACTGTCGACCCTTATAAAACCATTCTCTTCACCCAAAGGTGTCACCGTCATCGACGGATCCTCTTGGCCTCTCCCCTCTTTATCATCTTCAAGTGAAGCACTCTCTTCACTGTCATCAGCACTCGCAGTATCTTCATCCTCATCTCTTTCATCCGATGTATCGGTCTCTAGCCATATTGTTGGAGGCAATTCCAAGTAGCTCAAATCCACAAGGCATCTCAAAGCCTGCTGGTCTTTGTCATCGCTTGACTCTGCTTTTGTCTCCAAGGCTTCTTTACTCTTCTGCACCACTTGAGTGGATTTCATCATCACTAATGCCTCCTGCTGGAAGCTTTTCATAGCTGCAAGCTCATCTCTGGCTGCCCTATAGGCCCTTAGGTTCATGTCCTTCAACTGTACCAATGTTATCTCATCAAAGAATGAGACCTTTACATAAGCTCCCCAAACCACATTGAAAGCGGCTTCATAGTCTCCTATCAGCTGCCATTGCTCCTTCAAAGCATGCAGGGCGTTTAAACACAATCCTTGGTCGAAATGTGCCAACAACTGGTATCGGATGGCCTTCCAACTGGATTGCACTCTCCATGGTAATTCAATAAACCACTCTTTGACCTCACCTTCGAATGCTTGGGACAAGAAGCTGGCCGTGACCTCATCACCCCATACGCCAAGAACTCGGCATCTGTCTTCTGCATATGCTATAAACTCGGCCACATCGCCATATCCATTAAATGGAACAGCAGCATCCACATAGTTTAACCACTTGGCTTGGATGCCAAGGTTCGCCCAATAAACATTCATGGCCATCTTATGCCATACACAACCTTAAATAGACCACTTGAGATACCTGGCCACCTGCAGCATTGCTTCCTCTTTAAGCCACAGCCGATCGTCAAATCGATGTCGAATCCACCACCACCACTTTGCACATCCACCTAAATTCAGCAACCGCCAATTGATGGCGACGAGCTCTTCAAAGCTCCTCAGTGGATTAAAAAGCAGCAAACACCTTCCTTCAATCTCCTACTCTGGGGCATACACCCTCGTAAGAGACACTTGAGCAATCCTCAGTGGGGGCACCAGAAGGATGTGAGGTGAAAAAAGGAAAGAAAACCCTGCCTCTATAGCTCTTCCACCTCCCAAACTTGGAAACACACACACCAACGGGGGCACCACCAGCCACCGGCTGAAACACTATCTCACCATGCACCACCCACCCACACCATAAGACAGCTCATAACCACAATGAACAGATGGTTATCCAGCAGAAAACATACAAAGCACCAACCATGTACAACTCAGCAAATACACCAAAGACCAGGACTCTGGCCAGGATTTACTGCCAAGGGAATACACCCTTGCGTCTGACAACCAAGCCTCTGTCTCCCGGTCCCTGTAATCTCCAGAGGGCGCCCACACCAGCAACCCTTCTTCACTTTCTCTGTAGCCGGGCTACTCTCTGTCTCTAGCTGCTACCTGCCAAGTGTTGTAGGCGAGCCCCACTGTCTCCAGCCCACACATCAGCACCTCTACTGCTTCCAACTCTGCACTGTGCTCCAGGCTCTCTCTCGTCAGCACCACTCTCTGCCTGCAATCGTCGCCCACACAAGACCAGCTACTCTCTCCAGAAGGCGCCCACACCAGCTAACCTTCAACTCAGCAGCTCCCACTCTCTGTGTGTCGTGACCAGCAGCTTCGCCAACCTTCTGAGCCTCTACACAATCCTCAGCACCACGAACCACTGTTCAACGCAGCATCACCATCTGGATCCAGCCCAAGCCACATCTTTAGTCCCTTGCTAACAGCAGCCCTCTCTCTGCTTCCACAATTGGCACCTTCTTTCACTTATGTAGCCAACCGCTACACATCCAAAACCCAAACCCTCTGTTGCGGCCAACGTTACCCTAGGGACCTCCCCTTGATCACACGACGGCCACCTGCGTTCTCTTTGAGGGCTCTCCTCTGCAATATCACCCCCAGCTCTCCACAAGGTGGCCAATTCTTCCTTCACCACCTCTCTTCGCAACCACTTTAGCGCCCCCCTGCGCCCTTGACCCCAGCTGCGCCCTCTTTGGTCTGTCTGCAGCTTTTAGCCACACACCTACGGCTGAGCTCTTTTCACGTTAGCTCTCCACTCGCCTCAGCTCTACAAAATCACCAAGCGGCCACCTTCTCTACGCACAAGACCACTGGTCGGAGTTGCATCACTGGATCACCTGGCCTTCCACACGGCGGCCAATTCTTTGCTCCCTCTCCACACAGCCACTTCAGCGCTGCCACCTTCCCTTCGGCCCAAGCTGCGCCTCTCTTACCTGCAGCTTTTACCCAACAGCTCAACACAGCTGCGTTCCCTTCACACGATCACCTCCAGTCCCTTCACGATTCCCAGCAGCTGGCTCTGCCCCAAGCGGCCTTCTCTACACCTTCCGCAGCTGCAGCGCCTCTGATATCTGCAACGCCTCTATAATGCGCTTCACACGCACACAGCTGCGTTCCCTACACACGATCACCTCCAGTCGGGCTTCTTCTCTACTTTTGGACCCCGGCTCTCTCTACGCCTAACCTGCTGCAGCGTCCCTCCAGCTTCGCCTCAGCCTTCGCTCGATCACCCCAGGGGCTGCCCCAGCAAGGCGGTCCACTCTCTCTCTCTCTATTCGGCGACCCCCCCTCCTTTCCTTCGAAGCGGCCACCTCCTTCCTTCTTCACGCCTTCTAGACAATGAGTTGGCAGCCCACCATGCCTTCACGTAGCTATTTTTAATTGGCCATGTTATATTATATTTTTTATTTTTTTTAAAAGCCTCAAAGCCACAAAATAATGGCCACCCACTAATGCTAAAAGAGCCCCTCCTTATCCACTTCGGATCATCACGCCGCGCCCATAACTTTCCAATACCAGAGCTGCCCCCGGCCTCCGTCAGCTGCATCTACTTACCAAATCCGACAATTGCCAGTCGGTGCCCTGCTTTTAGTAACCATCCGCACACCACACTATTGCAATAAAACTTCCAAATCTCCAGCGTCTGCTCCCAAAAAAACACGTGCATATGCCAGCTCACTGCAAACCACCCAGCCTGTACACTTGCCAGGGCATCCAGGGCAAAGTTTTATTGCACACCACGCGTCCCATATGTACATTGACCCAAAATACCTTTCAGATTTTATTCCCGACATACTTAGCCAACCCCCCAGCCTGCGGTAGGCATTTATGCCAAGCAGCAGCATCATACACTTCATCTGTCTTTTGTCCGGGGTATAGTCATCCCCCTCTGCCTGCACCTTCACCTCTGTCCCATTTATTATAAACAACAAACTGACACACAAACCATAACACCTACTTCACACACCAAACTCAAATGGAAGCCATATGTACATCCCCAATACTTGATTTCACCAAATGCCACCCGGGTCAAACGGCCAGCAATATATGGCCCAAGACCTTTGCATCGTTGTCCTTTCCCCACCTGGGTCAAATACTAGCTGCAGTGATATTTCATCCATCTCCACCCCTCTGCTATTCCCATAGTCCTGTAACTCGCTGCACCAATCATCATCATTGTCCGAATATAGCACATCTAACATATTCTCCAGTTCCAACTGGCACCTAGCCTCTGCCAATTGTTGGCTACGCATTTCTTGAAATCGCTGCAAGGCCTTGGATACCATTACCGGTTGCTCTGCATCTATTTCCACTTCCGGGTCATCAAAACCCCAGTCTTCATCATCATCCAACATTTTCAACACTGCATCCTCGGTGCAAGCATTCCAGTAACTCCACATGGTGCAACCTATTTGCAACATTAATAAAGCCAACCCCCCTGTTACAACAAACACTGCAACAACCTGCATATAGCATGACATTTCATCTAGCAACACAGGGTTGACCAGCCGGCAGCTTCACTTCAATCTCTTGGACTTATTCCCTGACCATATCCACCTCATCACCACTCTTATCTTCATCATCAGACAGCACCCCTAACTCTTCATCCACCACTTGGGCATAGCATATGCTTAACAAGTTTCCACCCCAACACAATAAAGACATGGCCAGTTCACTAATGGCCACCAACAAGCAAGCATTTTGAACCATACTAGCCATAACATTTATACTCACAAAACCTTGCACTTGTGTGGTCTCCACTTCCTGCTTCCAACCTTGGTCTACAACCTGTACATCATCATCCAGCCTCACAGGCAACCTCTGCAACTCCATAACTTCAAGTGAATGGCCATTTGCATTAGCCATAGCATACACACCTTCTGTTGGTAATTCTTCTTCAAGGCTTGAAAAGTCGTCCACATCACTAGGCACACCTGCATACACATTTACCACATCAGTGGGGATTACCTCCGCTACAAGCCGCTCCTGGCACTGAGCATTCAAATTGTTTTCAAACACTTCATTGCTTTCATTCTCCTCAACACTTGCCAAGTCGTCGGTCATCTCATCTTGGACAAGGTCTTCACATAGCAATGTCTCTTCGACACAAGAGAAGGCATCACCAACACTGTCGACCCTTATAAAACCATTCTCTTCACCCAAAGGTGTCACCGTCATCGACGGATCCTCTTGGCCTCTCCCCTCTTTATCATCTTCAAGTGAAGCACTCTCTTCACTGTCATCAGCACTCGCAGTATCTTCATCCTCATCTCTTTCATCCGATGTATCGGTCTCTAGCCATATTGTTGGAGGCAATTCCAAGTAGCTCAAATCCACAAGGCATCTCAAAGCCTGCTGGTCTTTGTCATCGCTTGACTCTGCTTTTGTCTCCAAGGCTTCTTTACTCTTCTGCACCACTTGAGTGGATTTCATCATCACTAATGCCTCCTGCTGGAAGCTTTTCATAGCTGCAAGCTCATCTCTGGCTGCCCTATAGGCCCTTAGGTTCATGTCCTTCAACTGTACCAATGTTATCTCATCAAAGAATGAGACCTTTACATAAGCTCCCCAAACCACATTGAAAGCGGCTTCATAGTCTCCTATCAGCTGCCATTGCTCCTTCAAAGCATGCAGGGCGTTTAAACACAATCCTTGGTCGAAATGTGCCAACAACTGGTATCGGATGGCCTTCCAACTGGATTGCACTCTCCATGGTAATTCAATAAACCACTCTTTGACCTCACCTTCGAATGCTTGGGACAAGAAGCTGGCCGTGACCTCATCACCCCATACGCCAAGAACTCGGCATCTGTCTTCTGCATATGCTATAAACTCGGCCACATCGCCATATCCATTAAATGGAACAGCAGCATCCACATAGTTTAACCACTTGGCTTGGATGCCAAGGTTCGCCCAATAAACATTCATGGCCATCTTATGCCATACACAACCTTAAATAGACCACTTGAGATACCTGGCCACCTGCAGCATTGCTTCCTCTTTAAGCCACAGCCGATCGTCAAATCGATGTCGAATCCACCACCACCACTTTGCACATCCACCTAAATTCAGCAACCGCCAATTGATGGCGACGAGCTCTTCAAAGCTCCTCAGTGGATTAAAAAGCAGCAAACACCTTCCTTCAATCTCCTACTCTGGGGCATACACCCTCGTAAGAGACACTTGAGCAATCCTCAGTGGGGGCACCAGAAGGATGTGAGGTGAAAAAAGGAAAGAAAACCCTGCCTCTATAGCTCTTCCACCTCCCAAACTTGGAAACACACACACCAACGGGGGCACCACCAGCCACCGGCTGAAACACTATCTCACCATGCACCACCCACCCACACCATAAGACAGCTCATAACCACAATGAACAGATGGTTATCCAGCAGAAAACATACAAAGCACCAACCATGTACAACTCAGCAAATACACCAAAGACCAGGACTCTGGCCAGGATTTACTGCCAAGGGAATACACCCTTGCGTCTGACAACCAAGCCTCTGTCTCCCGGTCCCTGTAATCTCCAGAGGGCGCCCACACCAGCAACCCTTCTTCACTTTCTCTGTAGCCGGGCTACTCTCTGTCTCTAGCTGCTACCTGCCAAGTGTTGTAGGCGAGCCCCACTGTCTCCAGCCCACACATCAGCACCTCTACTGCTTCCAACTCTGCACTGTGCTCCAGGCTCTCTCTCGTCAGCACCACTCTCTGCCTGCAATCGTCGCCCACACAAGACCAGCTACTCTCTCCAGAAGGCGCCCACACCAGCTAACCTTCAACTCAGCAGCTCCCACTCTCTGTGTGTCGTGACCAGCAGCTTCGCCAACCTTCTGAGCCTCTGCACAATCCTCAGCACCACGAACCACTGTTCAACGCAGCATCACCATCTGGATCCAGCCCAAGCCACATCTTTAGTCCCTTGTTAACAGCAGCCCTCTCTCTGCTTCCACAATTGGCACCTTCTTTCACTTATGTAGCCAACCGCTACACATCCAAAACCCAAACCCTCTGTTGCGGCCAACGTTACCGTAGGGACCTCCCCTTGATCACATGACGGCCACCTGCGTTCTCTTTGAGGGCTCTCCTCTGCAATATCACCCCCAGCTCTCCACAAGGTGGCCAATTCTTCCTTCACCACCTCTCTTCGCAACCACTTTAGCGCCCCCCTGCGCCCTTGACCCCAGCTGCGCCCTCTCTGGTCTGTCTGCAGCTTTTAGCCACACACCTACGGCTGAGCTCTTTTCACGTTAGCTCTCCACTCGCCTCAGCTCTACAAAATCACCAAGCGGCCACCTTCTCTACGCACAAGACCACTGGTCGGAGCGGCATCACTGGATCACCTGGCCTTCCACACGGCGGCCAATTCTTTGCTCCCTCTCCACACAACCACTTCAGCGCTGCCACCTTCCCTTCGGCCCCAGCTGCGCCTCTCTTATCTGCAGCTTTTACCCAACAGCTCAACACAGCTGCGTTCCCTTCACACGATCACCTCCAGTCCCTTCACGATTCCCAGCAGCTGGCTCTGCCCCAAGCGGCCTTCTCTACACCTTCCGCAGCTGCAGCGCCTCTGATATCTGCAACGCCTCTATAATGCGCTTCACACGCACACAGCTGCGTTCCCTACACACGATCACCTCCAGTCGGGCTTCTTCTCTACTTTTGGACCCCGGCTCTCTCTACGCCTAACCTGCTGCAACGTCCCTCCAGCTTCGCCTCAGCCTTCGCTGGATCACCCCAGGGGCTGCCCCAGCAAGGCGGTCCACTCTCTCTCTCTATTCGGCGACCCCCCCTCCTTTCCTTCGAAGCGGCCACCTCCTTCCTTCTTCACGCCTTCTAGACAATGAGTTGGCAGCCCACCATGCCTTCACGTAGCTATTTTTAATTGGCCATGTTATATTATATTTTTTATTTTTTTTAAAAGCCTCAAAGCCACAAAATAATGGCCACCCACTAATGCTAAAAGAGCCCCTCCTTCTCCACTTTGGATCATCACGCCGCGCCCATAACTTTCCAATACCAGAGCTGCCCCCGGCCTCCGTCAGCTGCATCTACTTACCAAATCCGACAATTGCCAGTCGGTGCCCTGCTTTTAGTAACCATCCGCACACCACACTATTGCAATAAAACTTCCAAATCTCTAGCGTTTGCTCCCAAAAAAACACGTGCATATGCCAGCTCACTGCAAACCACCCATCCTGTACACTTGCCAGGGCATCCAGGGCAAAGTTTTATTGCACACCACGCGTCCCATATGTACATTGACCCAAAATACCTTTCAGATTTTATTCCTGACACGCGGCTCCTGAAACTGTATGTGCACACTGCCTCTCAAGTGCCCCCAAGGCTGCATACCTTTAAGCTAATCTAGCTGCTGCTGCCTCCTTCAGGGAGAAATGCGGTCCTGTGAAAGTAACTCCCAAGTAGACATATGACCTGATGTACTCAACCGGCTCCCGTCGGAAAGTGGACTGAGGCTCTGATCTCATCACCCATGCCTGTGTGGTGTTAAACACCATAACCTTGGTTTTCCCAAGGTTCACTGTCAGATCTCTATCCGATAGAATGCTTGTAATGCATCCATATGTCTTTGTTATCCCTCTGGAGAGTCTGAGATTAGAACAATATCATCAGCATATAACAAGATGGGTATCAACACCCTTGCCAGGCATGCCTCTGGGCCTCCCAATCTGTCTACATAATTGGAGACCACATCAATGTACAGTCCAAAGAGGGTGGGCGATAGTGGGCATCCTTGCTTCACCCCTATCGTGCTGGTAACCATATCGGATAGTCCGCCTGGAGCTCGGACTCTGCCTGTCACACCTCATGTACCTCAATGTCATGCAATCTGTGCATGAGCCTGGCACGTGGTACGGTATCGAAGGCTTGCAGAAGTCCACAAAGCAGCAGTATATTCTTCTCTTCTGTGCCCTGCCCTCTTGAATAAGTGCCCGAAGTGTGAGTATGTGATCCAAGGTAGTAAATCCTCTCTTGAAGCTGGCCCGTCCCTGTGCTCGATGACCATGCCTCTCTGCCCAGCGGCTTAGCTCTGACTCCAATCTAGAGCCATATAGTTTGGTCAAGTAATGACCAATCATGATTGTCCTGTAGTTGCCTGGTACCATGGGGTCCCGACTCTTAAAGAGTGGTACAATGGTATGCTCTATCCAGCTTGTCGGGAAACCATCACAAATGGGACGATTAAACACATGTACGATGAGCGGAGCCAAAGTGTCGTGTGCATATGAGAAGTGCTCTCCAACTAGCCCATCATGATCCTGTGCCTTTCCATTCTGTAACAACGTGTCTATCGCATCTAGCACCATACGCATAGTAAAAAAGGTGCTGCTAGCTGGTCTAGCTCCCAGTGGAGGGGGGGGGGGTGGGGGGACTGTCTTGGTGCATCATATAGCTCTCTAGCATAAGCATGCCATGCCTCAGGTTCAGTAATTGGAGTACGAGGCTGTCTCTCTTGAAACATCTTCCATGCCCTCTTGCTGTCCTTCCCCAGGAAGAGTTGGTAGATCTCCTCCTCTAACTTAGCCAGGTAGACTCGTTTCTTCCTCCGCACAAGGCGCCGAAAGATCATCCTAGCTTGTCGATGCGAGTGAGTCCCAATGGCAATCTCACACTGTAGCTGTGCTTGTGTCTCACGACACTCATCATCATACCAACTGTTCTGTGGGGCAATGCTGCGGAGGGGGGTGGAAGGGGGGTGGAAGGGATCATAGTGCAATGAAACGCATATGAGGTGGATGCATGTAGTACACCTGCCAATCCTCTCGTAATCTCGTCCAGAGGGCTATGTGGGTCTAAAGCAAACAAGCCATCAGATACTGCATCTCGGTAAACCCCAACTGTCTACGTGTAAACTGATATCTCGGGTACCTAGGTAGATGAGTGGCTGGCCCATCTCTCGGGGATCTACATACTAGTGTGAAACTCAGGTATGCATGATCGGCTGCTATGCCAATGGGCCGACTGGAAATCGTGAAACCCCGCACATCAGGTATCAATGAAGGAGATCCCATCAAGTAGTCCACTGTGCTCGCTCCCCCTTTAGAGTTCCAGTGTGTGAGAGCATCTTATCCTTGCCATCTCGATAGGCCATTGTATATGACCAACCCATGTGCACTCTCGAGTGTGAGAAAATGCTTGCCATAATCTGTAATCTCCTCCTCATCTTGTGCTGATCTCTGCAACCCTACATTCTCTACCGTGATCTCCTGGTACGTAGCCTCTTGAGTATCATATAGCTCTGTCTGCTCTGTGCGTGTACGTGCATTAAAGTCTCCCAATAGTAATATGTTTCCCATGCTGGCAAACCTCATGATATCATCATATAGTGGCATATAGGGCGACTCTCCTGATGGTGCAAACCTAGAGTGGGCTGGGGGAAACTAGCATACCGCCACATATAGCTCGCGGAGCCCCTCTCTGCATACTCAGACCCACATGTACCTCACATCTGCATCTCTATGTACCACATATATTTTGTCACGAAGCTCCTCCCTGAAAAGTATTGCCACTCATCCAGATCCTTTGGTACCTCTCACTGTGCGTGGATGAGGGCGGAACATTGATTCCCATCTATAACCCCGCATGTCAGGAAGCCTCTTGTTTGTGCACTGATGGGTCTCTGTATACATAGCAATACCACCGTGTCTGAAAGTATCCTCAAAGTATCCTGCATCTGTTCTAAGGGCTCCATTGCAATTCCAGACCATGAATTGCAAGGTCTCATAGGCCGCGCACCGTCAGGCGGGCCTCCTCTCCATAATGATGACTCGACCATCTTTGTATACCACCCATTTCCCCTCTTTCCTTGCCTCAAGCACATGCGGCATGTGTTCCTTCCGGTGTGCTATCTGTGCCGGTGTAAGGTCCTCATCCAAATAAATCTTTTCCCCCTTAAGGGTCATCATTTTGGAGAGGAAGGCCTTCTTCTTCTCCAAGTCACCAAACCTGATGATCAATATCTTCGCCTTGGTTTCATATCTACGTACTCGCCATGCTCTAGTAATGGGTACATCAATGGCTCCAATTTTTGTTGCAAGAGCTTTTGCATCCTCTTGGGGATTTCCCTTATCTTCCCACCCAACTACGCGTACATGTAAGGCATGTGCCCGTCTCTTGGCTTCCTCTTCCAATGTAGCATTCATCACCTCTACTTTATTGACTGGTGTATCCTTTTGCTTTTTTACCACTTCAATCCATGGGCTGACTTCCTCAATTTGTTTCTTTGTGGCACTGGCAATTTCAGCCCATGAGTGCATTTCCTTCTCACCTGCAGCCACTTTTTCCTTACATGATTCCAAAGTGTTTTGCATTTCTGTGATGTCTTTTGCGCGGTCAGCCATACATGTCTTCAAGGTGCCTTCATATGATGCAATTGTTTTGCCAATCTCCCGGAGCATGACATCCTTCCAAATCTGCATCTCTTTTTTCATTTCCGTGTGCATCAAGGTTTGGGCTAATTCCATCTCAACCCGTACTTTGGCTTGCATTTCTCCCTTCAATTGGGCATATATCTCTTCCTTCAGTGTTTCGTATCTCACTTTCTTATGGGCATGCATGTGCTCAGTCCATTCCTTTTCAAGCTCCTGTCGCATGGTGCTCATCTCTGTCCTTATGTGCACCTGTATCTCCTCATAGAGTGCCTCATCTCGTCGGGCCATTTTTGCAAGCCTTTGTGAGCTAGGGGACACGATCCCTTCCCTCAGTCTTCTGTGGTAGGCATTTGGTGCCTTCGTGGGGGTGTGAAAGATTGTTTCACCATCCTATTCTCCCTCCTGGGATTTAGACATGTTTACCCCTCGTTGCTGCCTTGGGGACTTGAGCAAGGGTGGGTCGGAAAATGGGGACAACTCCCTACGCACAGAGCAGACACAGGCGCCGCACAGCAGATAGGCGAATGCCTACGCACAGAGCAAGCAGAGGCACGCAGAGGCACAGTGCAGACAGAGCAGGCAAAGGCGCGAAAACAGAGGCGCACAGAGCAGGCAGAGGCACGTAGGTGGGCAGCGCAGAGAGAGAAAGAAAGAAAGATACATTAATGTCTGCAAAAGGCCAAAATTGGCCTATGAGACAAACAAGTAGTACAATGATGTTCCTCCAGTCATCAAGAGGAAAATGTGGAGTGAGAATAAAATGTACAAGTATGACAACACGACCATAGGGGACTCAATGGTGGTGTACAAATGAGAGGGTGTGGATGGAGTACTAGGGCTACTAATGCATCTCTATATGCTGAAGGGGTGATACAAGTATGATATGTTATCTACTCCTAACTCCATCCAGTCCCATAGTCTGGGTACAATATGTCATACATCCGATCTGAGGATGCCGTAAATGTCTGGAACATGCGTCCTGGATCAGAGCGAAAATGTGCCAGCTGCTCCTCGACCTCCTGCTGGTGTCTAGACCGGATGTCCGCGATCTCTCTGTGGTGTAGCCGTGGTGTCTGGTAGCCGGCTAGTCTGGGTCGTCGCCTAGCTCGAATCTCCTCCGCTCGCTGAGATGTCACTCCCAATGTATGTGGCTGGGCTACTGGTGCCAATCTCTGGAAGAAGTCAGTCAACTGGGACTGTCTTCCTCCGCTATGATGTGCGGGTGTTTGAAGTAAGATCTCCGTGTGTCTCTGTAGTGCTAGTAGTAGTCTGCCTAGCTGTCTCTGGTCCGATCTCTCCCAGATCTGTCTAAGTGATGTGGTCCCTCTAAAAACCTCAGGATAGCATGCCTGATCTCCTGCAAAGCACCACACTGGCAAACAAAATGCTCCTCTGTCTCTACCCCCGTCTGGCATAATCTGCAAATGCACTCTGCTCGAGGGATGCGTGCTGCTCTCATAGTCTCGATCTCTAGTTGGTGTGATGAGACCCTTAGTCGCCCAATGGCTACTCTGGCTCCATGTGATAAGTGGACCTCCAAGTATCGTGGTGGCTGGATGAAGCCGTCTGTGGAGGTGCTCAAGAAGTGGTCTCTGTAGTAGAGCATCTTCGTCGGGAGTGGCTGACTGGGAGATAGCCAAGTCTCCTGTATGTGGCCTTGCCAAATGTCATGTCTCATGACTCTGTTCCTCTCTGTCTGAGAGAGGCGTCTGTGTGGTGCAGCTAGGTCATACTGTAAGGGTGGTAATCTGTTAATATCAATCCTGTGTGATGATATCCATTGTACCACCTGGGAGTACCATGACCAGGTATGTCCCTCCTCAACAAGCTGTCTGGATGCCTCAAAAGCAGCCCAAGATAGCCGATTTAGTGGGAGCTCCCGCATCCTGTGTATAAAAGATATAGTCTGGAACATGGCCTCTACTAACATAGGTGGTATAGCAAACTCCGCTCGAAGGAGATCATGTGGTACTGAAGGTTTGCTGCGGATCATCCGTGAGAGCATCAAAATCTGAGGGCGCTCTATCTGTGTCCATGAGGATGTAGCCAAACCTGGTGCCTATACTGTTGCTGCATACATCAATGCTGGAGTAACTAGTGTATCAAATAGCCACCCCTTAGTACAGGGCTCCTGGAAGTGTGCCTGGTGACTGTGGCGTTCCAAAATTGCTAGTGCTGCGTACCCTCGTCACTCTGTCTCTGGCTGCCTTTGCCATAGAGAATCTCCCTGATGAGCTGGTAAATGTGACCCCAAGGTATACATATGAGCCCACCACCTCTACCTGTCCCCGGGCTAGTGTAAGGATAGTCTGGCATCTGACTGCTGCTGATGTATGAAAGACCATAACCTTGGTTTTCCCAAGGTTCACTGTGAGTCCTCGCTCCGCACAGAAAGTATCCAGAGCCTGTAGATGCCTTTGTAGCCCTGTCCGAGTATCCGACACAAGAATGATATCATCAGCATATAATAGAATGTGTACAGTCGTACTTGAGATGTCAATCCCAGAGCCTCCTCCGTGTATGATGTAGTCTGCTACCTCGTCGATGTATAAGCCAAAGAGTGTCGGGGAGAGAGGGCAGACCTGCTTCACACCAATGGTGCTGGCAATCATATCTGATAGTACCCCTGGGCATCTAACTCGTCCAAACACTTGCTCATATAATCTGTAAATCCCCCACATCATGTCGGGGGTTATGCCCAGTGTCTGTAAGCGGTGGAAGAGGCGCTCTCTCGGGACTGTGTTGAGGCTTTGCGGAAGTCCACAAAACAGCAATAGAGTCTCTGTCTCCGTGCTCGAGTTTGGTCAATCAGGCATCTCAGGGTGAAAATGTGATCAATAGTAGAGAAGGCTCGCCGAAAACCTGCCTGACCAGGGGCACGAAGCCCCTCCCTCTCAGCGTGTGCTCAATTCTACCTCCAGGATAGCCCCATAGAGTTTGGCCAAGGTATGACCAATCATGATAGTCGTGTAATTACCGGGGTCCAACATGTCCCCAGCTTTGTGGATCGGTACAATAGTGTGCATCGTCCACTCAGCCAGGAAACCTTCTACCAGAGCCCTGTTAAAGAGGTAAGCAATAAAAGGAGAGAGAGTGCCAGTTGCATAAATGAAATGCTCACCCTGTAAGCCGGTGTGATCCTCAGCTCTCCCATGTTGGAATCTATGTATAGCTCGAGATACCATATCGGTAGTAAAGAAAACCAATGAGGTCGGTGGAGGCTCGGTGGGGCGAGGGATGACTGGCTGGTGCGGAACATCATAAAGCCCTTCTGCATAACTCTGCCAGCGTTGAGGATCAGTAATCGGGGTGGGGGGGCGTGGCTCTCTGAGTCGTCGCCAAGCAGTGACTGCATCTTTGCTCATGAGCATGTGGTAGATGTCCCAGTATTGAGCCTCCTCATATGTGCGTCGCTTACGGCGTGTAAGAGACCACATCTGTCTACTGGCCTGCTACTGTGTTATTTCCCTTTTCGCTATCTGGGCTCGGAGATGTCGATGAAGCTCTCTGCACTCATTATCATACCATCTATTCTGGGGCATGTCCCCGGATCTAGGTGGCTTCCCTGTCTGGAGATGGTGTGGAAAGCTGTGGCTAGCTGCTGTGTGCAGTATGTGTGAAAGCTGGGCCGTCAGTACATCGATGGGTGCTGTAGGGTCCATACCAAAGAGGCCATCATGTACTTTTGAATCATAAACGTCTGCAAGCTCCCAGGTAAAGTGGAAGATGGTACGAGATGCCTGAGTGGTCGGGGGTGGCAGATCAAGAGAGCTCCTAAGAGAAAAAGCCAAATAAGTATGGTCTGCACCAATGGGGCATGTATGGATAGTGAAAGAGTCTATCAGGTCTGTGCTCTCCCGCGAGCCCAATATGTAGTCCACAGTGCTGCTGCCTCCTGATGATGGGAAACATGTGTGTGAGGATTACTGTTATTACTTAGTATTTCATCCACTATCTGTGTATTAAGACTGAAACTGAAAGTAGACTTGAACACAGATGTTTGATTGATTGAAATTGTGATACAATAGGCTCCTTATATAGGAGTTCAAGAGACACGAATGAAAAGACACATCCCATGACCAATAGGCATGACTCTAGGCGAAGGGACACATCCTTTGGACGAATAGCTGCAACCATTGGGTGAAGAGTTGCAACCCTAGAGCGAAGGGGTGTGACCAGTCGTCGAAGGAGTGTGGCTCTTGATGAAGAGGCGTGTCTCTAGAGTGAATAGTCGTGACCATCCAAGTGTAGGGGTCCTTTGTAATCATGTCACTTCAGTATCTGTAATCATAAGGAGACTGTATAATGAACTAAGTCACAATCGTGACATTCCCTCCCATTTAAAATAAAACCCTTGTGATTAAATGAGAGTCGGTCGTCTGCCAAAGAATTCTTGGAGGAGTTGAGGATATTGTTGCATTTCTTCATCTGTCTGCCAAGTTGAATCTGACTCATCCAAGTCCATCCACTTAACAAGAAATTCTGTAGTAATCTTCTTTCTTGTTTCTTTCTGACGAACGTCAAGAATCTTTTCAGGAACAAGAATAATATGATCATCTTCAATCTCAGGAACATAAGAAGATAACTCCGGGATAGATGAATCTCCTTGTATGTATTCCTTGAGCCAAGAGATGTGAAATGTCGGATGAATTTTTCCCCAAGATGGTGGAAGATCCAACTTATAACTGACAACTGAAATCTTCTTTATAACTTTAAATGGACCATAGAAACGCGGTCGCAACTTCGGAAAGACTGACTTTACTGTCTTATATCGATGCGGTGCAACATAAAGCAAAACCAAGTCACCTTCTTGAAACTCAGTATGCCTTCTGTGCTTATTCGCATACTTCTGATACTTCTGTTGAACATGAATCAGTCTGTCTCGAACTTGTACAAGAATATCTTGCATTTCTTGAATCAACTGATCTGCTAATTCCTTGTCATAAACGGGATATCGCATTTGAATAGCCGAAAATTTATGACTATCAAAAGCAATAACACGATCATTCTGCATAAGAACGCCTCCGGATGCTCTATCCGAAGCATCGGTCATGACGTCAAACGGCTGAGTTGGATCCGCAATAGCCAAAACAGGCGTAGTTGTCAACGCATGCTTAAGATCATTAAAGGACTTTTCAGCTTCAAGTGACCATTGCAATTTATCTAGCTTTGTAAGGGCCGTCAAAGGAGCAGCAATATCTGAGAACTTGTGAACCTTGGTGTGGTAAAAATTTGCTAATCCCAAGAAAGATCGCACATCTGAAATTGTAAGTGGCAAAGGCCAATCAACAATGACTTGTATCTTCTTAGGATCAACTGCAATACCCTGTCCAGAGATGATATGTCCAAGATATTCCACATGATCTTTGAAAAACCGACTCTTCTTCTTGTTGATGTACAAGACATTTGTACGGAGTACGTCGAAGACAATCTGCAAATGCTGCTTGTGATCTGCTAAAGTCTTACTAAAGACCAAAATGTCATCCAGATAAACGATGACAAACTTATCCAAGTAAGGACCAAAGATGTCATTCATCAAAGTCATGAAAGTAGCTGGGGCATTGGTTAACCCAAAAGGAATGACCAAAAATTCATAATGTCCATACTTTGTTCTGAAAGCTGTCTTATATTCATCTCCAATTCGAATCCTGATTTGATGATAGCCTGACTTCATACCAATCTTCGAAAATACCTTTGCACCAAGCAACTGATCAAAGAGCTCATCGATGCGAGGCAAGGGAAACTTATTCTTGATTGTCTGCTTATTAAGGCACGATAATCAATGCAAAGTCGCATAGATCCATCCTTCTTCTTGACCAATAAAACTGGAGCACCAAAAGGACTTTTGCTTGGACGTATATGACCTTTATCCAACAACTCTGCCAATTGTCTCTGAATTTCTTGAGATTCTGAATAAGAAACTCGATAAGGAGCTCGAACTGGCGGTGGTTGTCCAGGAATTAGATCAATCATATGATCTACAGAACGTCGAGGAGGCAATGTCGTTGGCAGCTCGTCAGGAAATAAATCCTTATAAGGTTGAAAGAAGGGCTGTTGTAAATAAGAAATATCTGATGGCGAGGATTCCGATTGATCAACTGTGTTGTCTTCTGCTTCTCGCAACATAACTAAGGCAGAAGTGCTGTCGCGTTTACGCACTAAGCGTTTAACTTGCATAGCAGAAACCACAGTAATCGGCTTAGAATTAAACAGACCTCGTAATTCCATTTCTTGATGATTATGATAAAGTCGAATGGAATGATCTCGAAAGCTGATCAAAGGATCATACTCATATAACCAAGACTGTCCAAGGATCATGTCATAGTGTGACAAAGGCATAATAGAGAAGTTCAGCTGATCCTGATAGTCCTGAATCTGAAAATGCAACTGCTGAATCCGTTTGCTGCAATGCAAGAAAGAACCATCTGCAAGTTCCACTTGGAAAACTTCCGCACTCTGCTGAGTAGGTAATCGCAACTTGCTGACGAGAGTAGTTCCCACAAAATTAGTCGAGCATCCACTATCAACAAGAACATTGATAGGATGTTGGCCAATAAATCCCAATAAGCTCAAAACTTGATTGGAAAGGTTAACAGGCACTGAAGTATGGTTGTGGGCATTCAGCATCAAAGCACTGACAACTTTAGAAACTCGCACTGCATGAACCACTTGCTTGCCTTTTTCTGGCGCAGAAGGATGATGATGTCCATGTTCACCTTCTGGGAAACATTCCATGTTGGAATTCTGGCGAGAATTACGCTTCGGGCACTCATACCACCTGTGTGGTCCATGGCAAATTGTGCAAAGACCTGAAGGGTTGGCTTGAGAGGTTGAAGGTGCCGATGTAGAGGCTTGCTGACCTGCTGAGGTATCGCGGCGATTATTGGGTCGGCGATCTTGCCAGTTGCGTCCTCGATTCCGATTGTTGTTGTTGGAAGAGGATCCTGTTTGTGAGGCTGCTGCCTGACCTGAAAATCTAGGCCGAAAGGACTGTTGCCGAGTAGATTGCTGACCAGAGGATTGGGAATATTGAAACGCAGGTTGAGATAAATTTCCTCTGCGATTGGGCTGGGAGAAACGAGCACTGTTTGAGGACCGATTGCCAAAGAAGGATGTCCTGGGTTGTCGTCGTAGATCTCCAAGGCGCTCTACGTAGGCAATAGCAGCATCTATGGTGAGAGGGTTAAACTTCTGCACATCTTCCTGTAAGTTGGGTTCAAGCCCATCGATGAAGCTGTGTAGCTTGTCAGCGGGGCTGAGGCTCTCAATTTCCAGAGTTAAACGTTGGAACTCTGTGATATATGCGGCTGAGGATCCTGTTTGCCTCAGGCAGCGGAGAGCAGACCGGGCATGGTAGTCCGCACTGGCAGGTTCAAAGGCCTTGCGGAGGGCGCGCCGGAATTTATCCCAAGTAGGAGTGTGTTTACCATCTGCAACACGTCGTTGCCACCATAGAAGTGCTGTATCCTTGAGTAGGGAACTGGCTAAAGCAACCTTCTTGCTTTCGACCAAATCGGTATTGGTCAAATATACCTCCATTTTGAATATCCATTGGTCAAGCACGCGCTTGTCGCGGCGACCATTATAAGGGGCAGGCAGTTTGACATCGAGTTTCTTTTTTTGTGCAGCAGTTAATATTTTATAAAGAAGTTGGAGTTCTGCATTGTTTACCTCGGCAGTTGGATCTGGTTCATCTTCATTTTTTGCTACCGAAGTCTCTGAAGAAGATGGTTGTGGATCACTGGCTGATGTGCGCACTGGATGGGGCCGCTGCAAACTGGTCGAGTCGTCTGTTGATGGTAGAAAGACTTGTCGAAAAAGTTTGCTGAAGTGTCTCCATCTGCTCGCGTAATAATGTAATGGCCTGCATTTGCTCGTCTTGTTGCTGGCCCTCGGCCTCTGAGATAGATGCCATGTTGGATCTGCTAGAGGGAGTAGCGCGGAGAAGCCGGTGAAATATGTGGTACTGCTGGAGGAGAGAGTGACAGTGAATCGTCTCCCAATTCTGCTAAGAAATCGGAGCCTAACTCCGAAGGCTCGAAGTCTTCCACCTCGTCGAGAGGAGGTGTCTCTGCAGGGGTTAAGGGAGTGTAATCGAGCACAATGAGCTCGCTGCATACTCGAACCAAGGGCTGGAGCGAGATGATCCGGTTCACTGCGTCCACACGGCACTCGTCCAGGAAATATGCAAGATGTGGGTACCGTCCCAAAATAAACTCGTAATGAGCAAGATGGTGTGCTGGACACGTCAAGTAAATATGCCAGATCACCCACGCCTGGAACTGAGTGGCGTGGCGGTGACTGACGTATAATAAAAAGTCCAAGGGACCTGGTACATGAACTGGAGCCGGAACAGGTTCTGCAACAGGTTCGGGTAATGGGGCGGGCTCCGGTGTGGGTGTCTCGCGAGAGTTTGCGGGCAATATGGCCTCCGGGACCTCGTCTATGTACGAGATGTAAGGCACGGGCTGATTGTTGTTGGGTTCCATTGGACACCTGGTTGAGAAGGGGAATGTGTGCCAGAGTGGAGAGGAGTCCCTGGCGTGGTAGCGTGGGAGAGGAGCACACCGTGTATGGAAAAACGTACAAGAGAAGCGAATGGATGAGTCTTCCCGATTCTGGCCATTGTGACATCCCGTTATAAATAACGAGATGGTGTCTAGCTCCCAGGTCCAGAAGGTGTTGCCCATAACATGTACTGTCTGGCCCACTGTCCTCTGACATCCTCCTGGTCCCTGCATCTACATCGTCTAGTGCCTGTAGGATGAGGGGATCTGTGAAGTCGAATGATTCACACTGTCGATTCTGTGTGCGTGCATTGAATTCCCCCATCAGGAGAACCTCCCTCATGGTCGAATAGTGTAGGATATCTGCGGATAGAGTGGCGTATGGAGACTCACTAGGAAGGGCCCCTCTCTCCTCTCCTCTCCTCCTCCAATCTGGTCCTCCATGTGACCTGTGTTGTTGAATCTCGACCCCTTCGGCGGGAAGTAGCATATTGCCAAGTAAACTGTTCTCACCTTTGAGAGCTGTAGGCTAATCCACATGTAGCGTGCCTCTGGGTCTCTCGACACCACCCTGATACGTTGGTGTAGTGCTCGTCTGAATAGTATAGCGATCCTACCTGAGCCTCTGGAAGTGCCCTGTCGCATCCCTTGTCTATACACTGATTCCCACTGGTACCCTGCTACCCGTGGTAGGCCTCTCTCTGGGCTTTCATGTGTCTCTGTCAGAAACATGATGTCCCGGTTCTCCATAACCTCCTCTAGTCTGCCTGGATGTGTCCATAGAGCCCCATTGCAGTTCCAAACTGTTGCATATATCGCCTTGTGCTTCTTGATAATTTCTTGTGTCCCATAGGCCATATGGCGCTATGCCACCATCTTGCCCTCTATGTATACATGGCCGTCTCTGTAATGTGCCTTTTTCCCTTCAGCACGTGCTGCTTTAATTTGTGGCATGCATGATTTCCTATGTTGTCTTTGCATCCAAGTTTGCGAACTGTAGCACTAGGGCTTTACTTTGGGTGGGGTCCTTGGGTGGGGCTGTCCTCCATATCTTGGTGAATGGAAGTGGTGCATCCTCCCCATGGCCTAATTTTATGCATAAGTTTCGGCCGTCCGCCTCAGGGGTGCACCCCTCTGTCTCTGGAATACCTATCACGCGTATGTTCAGGCGACGGATTCTCCTCATCTTCTCTTCATCTAGTGTGGATTGGACCATGTGCGTGTCCTCTTGTACTTCTTTCTTAATGTTTTTTTCGACCACTTCCACCCATCCTTCTCTTACTGCTTCCATCTTGCCCTCCAGGGTTTTGGTAATCGTCTGGGTGAGCTCCTCCTTCATGGCTTCTTTGTCTGCCTCGAGGATTTCCCCTTCTTCTGGGCGTTCACACAGTGAAGCTACTTGGCCTTTAAGCTGGGAAATCTCCTCCTGCATTGTTTCCTTTTCTTTCTTCCATGTTTCTGCCTCGGTCTCCAGCTTAGCAATGCGATCGAGGAGGCTCTTCTGGACAGTGTTGAGGTTGCTGTCCGTGGTTTTCTTCAAATCCTTCAGTATCTTTTCGCACTTTTCCATACGTGCCTCCATGACGTTTCTTCTGTCGTTAGTCCTTGTGGGCTGTGACTGTTACTTCAGCAGACCAGGGTTGGTCCCAACATGGTGCTGACCTTCAGGAGAGAGAGAGAGATGGAGGGGACAAAGGGCGGGGTGCAGGCGGGCAAGAGGGCGCACAGGTGGGAGGGAGGGGAGGGAGAGATGCGCAGGAGAGAGAGACGGGGGGAGGGCAGAGAGAGAGAGAGAGCGAAGGGCAGTCAACGTGAGGGGGGGGCGCAGGTAGGCAGCAGGAGGGGGGGCGAAGGGCAGGCAGCGCGAGAGAGCCCAGGCAAGCAGGCGAGGCAGGAGTGCTTGGCGGGTGGGTGGGTGGGAGGGGAGGGGCGGAGAGTAGGCAAGGGCGAGGGAGGGGCTGGGCGAGAGTGGAGGGTGGGCGAGAGGGGAGTGCGAGGAGGGTAGGCGAGGGTGAGGGCGAGGGCGAGGGCGAGGGGGGAGGGAGAATGGCGGAAGGGTGGGCGAGGAGGGTGGGCGAGAGGGGAGGGCGAGGGCGAAGGGGTGGGCGAGAAACAAGCAACAGCACGAACAGCGAACCAGCGAACCAGCGAACAACGAACCAGCGAACCAGCCTGCGAGAGAGAGAGAGAGAGAGAGAGAGAGAGAGAGAGAGAGAGAGAGAGAGCCCATCCATCAATGCTTGAACGAGAAAGTTCTCATGGAGCATGGGTATTGTTTGAGAAATGAAATGAAATGAAATGTTATATGAACGTCTTCAAAAGGCCAAAGTGACCTATGGGACCAAAGTTACAACTATGTGACATCTGATACACTGTTTGGAAAAGAAAAGAAAGAACTGAAGGTAAGTATCTAGCCCCACAATACATCAGTAGGGGGCATCCGGAAGTAGCAACTAGGGAGAGTGGGAAGCTAATGCTACTAGTCAAAATGGGGTATATGAAAGACCCAATGGGCCTATGAGACCAAAGTGATACAATAATGTCCATGGCATATCTCATCATGGAATGGAAAGTAAAATAGAAAGAAAACATAAACATAGCTATCTCACTTAGGTGATACAAAACTTTCCATGGAAACTCATCATGGAAATACTAAGAACATAGAAACATGAGAGCAGCATCAGCTTCGAGTAGATGGTATACCACTCTCCAAAATATCAAGCATGGGGCTAATGAGTATGGCCGAGAGGTCTTCCTCAGCTATGTCATGTGGAAAGGTAGCTCGATGGCGGTGGAGCATGTCCTAATCTGGATCTAATGAGGTGATCGTGGTCGACAAGGGGCTGGGCCCCGGGGGCGTCGGGCACGTTGGAGTGTGGAGGGTCAATCCGAGGTAACTCCTCTCGGTCAAGGTAGGGCCGGAGCAGCTCGTGGAGGGTCCACAAGATCCACTATATTGGTGTCCTCCACCTCCTGGGTCCGGAAGAAAGTGGTGATGGTTGGCTGGCGATGGAGGGGGCAGGGTGGCTGGGGCCGAAGCTCTCTCAAAAAGGTGTCCTTGTGTCTACGCAACTCAAGCAGGAAGAGGCCTAGGCAACGTTGGTCTTGGAAGTCAATGATCCTAGAGAGTGGACCAAATCCCTCACGAAATAGACAGTGAAACCTCCTGCGGATCTCATAGTATACTGGGCAGCGGCATATGGCATAATCGGCAGATCCTCTCCTCTTTAGGTCTCCGTATAAGAGAGAGAAAGAAAGAAAGAAAGAAAGATTTTATTAACGTCATCCAAAAGACCGAACTCGGCCTATGAGACAAATCAGTGTACCTGTGTGGGGTATCCTCTGTCATCCCAACAAAATGAAAAAGTACTGAACTAAAAAGCTGAATCTGGGTGTGCAAGAAGTACAATGAGTGGGGGAGGGGATGGAGCTCTACTACTAGGAGAAGGCAAAGCTATATGCATGGAGTATATAATCATGATATGCAACCTAGCTAGCTCCATCCTGTACCATACTGGGGGTATAAAATGGTATACATCAATGAAGGGGGTGTCCACAGCTCCCTGAAGAACATGCCTGGGTTTGCTCTGAAGCGAGCCAGTCGCTCCGCGTCCTCCCTGTGAAACTGAGCTCTGATCTTTGTCATCTCTCTCTGGTATAGGCGTGGTGTCCGAAAGCCAGGTGTCCTCCGTCTCCTGCGGGCTCTGAGTGTCTCTGCTCTTTGGAGAGTAATTCCCTGCTGTGTAGGGGCTGGGAGTGGGATGGATCTCTGAAAAAATGTAGTAATCTGTGTCTGTCGTCCCCCCTCTGGAGCTGTCTAAGCCTGTAATGATGTCTCTCTGTGACGTTGTATGTCTAGAATGAATCTCCCCAGTATGCGCTGGTCTACTGCCTCAAAGATCTGGTGTAGGGAATGTGGCTCTCTGAATAAAATGGGATCTCTCTCTCTCTTATGGCTGTATATGCTCTGCATCTGCATACATAATGCTCCTCACTCTCCACCTCCTCTCTGCACAATCTGCATACCCTCTCCTCTCGGGGGATCCGTGCTGCTCTGCCAGTCTCGATCTCCAATCGATGTGATGAAACTCTAAGTTGACCAATAGCCACTTGGGAGCCGTGTGGTAAAAAGCCCTCCATGTATCTAGGCCTCTCTATAAATCCATCTCATCAGTGATACTCATGAAGTGATCTCTGTCATGGCCCTGTGAAAATGGAACAGCACAAGTGTGGGTATGGTGGTTGCTGAGCAAAAATATTAAAAGATTCACATTTGGGGTGCCCGGACAAATGAAATGATGTGTGGACACTTCAGATGTGAAAGGGGGGACCAAGACATTAATGTTTTTAATGTTTTATTGATGGTTGCCCCTAGGCCTTAGTGGTCCCTAGGGAACTTTAATGTTTATTAAAGTTGGGGCCCTAGGACATTTTTGGGGAGAGGCCACTCCACTTTTGGAGTTGCATGCCTCTCTCACCTCTCTCTCTCTCTTGCTTTTGGAGAGTCGTGTAAGCTCAAGGGTGGAGGAGGAGGAAAGAAGCTGGTCGACTGCTGTTTGCTGGTTTTTGCTGCTGTTTTCTGTGCAAGCCTGCCCGTACAGCCCACGTGTGCAGGCCGTACAGAGTTGTACGACAGCAAGTACAGTACGGCTGTTGCAGGTTTCTCTGCTGGTACAGGCGGCGCTGACAGGCTGAGCAGGTACAGGTGCTGTGGGTTTTGACAGTAACTGTGCTGCAGGTACAGTCGTACGGACAGCAGGTACAAGCAGCTGTATGACTGCTGACATGCGACTGGCTGCAGGTACAGAACTGTACCAGTTGGGACAGTCGGGTACAGAGACTGGTTTCAGGCAACGCAGGCAGGTACAGTGCCACGTGGATTGCTGGTACAGGCTGTACGGACAGGTATAGTGCTGATTTTCTGGTCTGTACAGACAGGTACAGCACTTCCAGTTGCAGGCAGAGCATTTTTAGAGCTTGGTTGGTGCGATAGTCAAGTGGTTGCAGGGGAAACAGTACAGACAGTCGTTGTCAAGTGTAGACTGGTACGAACTGTTCCACGGGTGCAGAACCACGTGCTGACTTGGTAAGCTCTGAATTTGTTCATCTACCTTTCTTTCCATTGGCTTGTGTCTGCTGTAGATTTGTGCTATCTGGCCCCTTGTGAGAGGAGGGGTATGGTAGATTGAAAAGGGTGGAAACAGAGATTGGACAGTGAATGTATGTTTGTGCTGAGTTGTTGAATCATGTGCATGAGATATGCCAGATGTATGCTCAAGGCTGTCCTGCTAAATGGTCTTGGCTGATCAGAGGGGAGCACAGAGTGTTGCTTTGAGACACAGATCTGTGTGTGTGTGAATCCTCTGTGCTAAGAGGTATTGTGGGCTACCAGATTGGACATACAGGTGTATTCTCTTGGCTGGTTTAGTTGTACTCAGCCTTACATATTTTTGAAATTGAATAAAGAAATACCGCAAGGGGCGCCAAGCTTTGGGGCCAACAGGTGTCGTTTTATTTTCAGATTTGGGGCACTCTAGCTCCAATCACATTTGTTTTATATCTGGACTACAAGTGGAAGGGTGACTGCTAGTCTACCGCACTTTGGTTTCTACCAGAGGCCGGTTTCAAGGTTCCGTCCTCGGGACCAATCATCAACTTTCTAAAGGTGGTGAGCTCGTGGTTGACTCGAGGAAAGTCATCGCTGAAAAATTCAGCAAACATGTCTGATACAGAAGATGAGTACTTTTATCATGAAGAGGAATAGCAAGAGACCTCTCCTGAGAGAAATGCATCTGAGGATATTCTTGCAGGAGAACAGGTTGCAGATGATGAGCATTATGAGGATGTAACTCAGCCAGAAGATGTACTTGGTAAAGAGGATGATGATGCTCGGTTTAAAGATCGTTTGGCTAGTGTTATGGATGTGTTTATGCAGCTCACACAAAGTGAGAAGTTTGCTGAATTTATGAGATCCCGTACAGAGCCCGAAAAGAAGAAGAAGAAGGTGCGTTCTAAGAACCTTCCTCAGGGTCATAGTGGTGCCATCCCACAGGATCCATCTTTTGGACAGTTTCCGAACATGCAACATGCTTATGGTGCTAACTCTGAGAGTTCCTTCTTTGGACAGCCATCTATTCCTCAGCAGCAGACTATGCATCTAGGTTATTTTGGTGGTGGCTCGGTGTTCCAATCTATGACTGGGGGTTATCCTCAGGGAGGCATGGGTATGCCAAGGCCTTTTGGAGCTAATTTTCAGCCTGGTATGCAGGGGAATATGTATGGTGGTATGCAGTCCGGTATGCAAGGAAATATGTTTGGGGGCATGCAACCTGGAATGCAAGCAAATATGTATGGTGGTATGCAGCCAGGTATGCATAATGGTATGTATGTTTGGAAACATGGTTGGAATGTATGGCATGCCAGGTGTGGGAATGGGTAATGTTGACCCTATGATGGGCATGAATGTTGACCCTATGATGGGCATGAATGTTGGGGGCAGCAATCTTGTGAAGCCACTTCCATATGATAATCTAACGCCTATGGGAAAGGCGAAGGATTATAAGGAAGGGGGAGCTGCTGTGAAATTTGATACATTCAGTGGAGCCAAAGATAAATTAAAAGCACTTACCTTTTTACAGCAGTTCGATGCTGCTTTTTCTGGTGGGAATTACACAGAGTCCTCTAAAGTGAGGAAAGCTGCCACTTTTCTCAAAGGCAATGCTTTGCAGTGGTGGTCTACTCTTCTTCTGCAGGGCATAGCACCCACTACTTGGGTACAATTTAAACAGGTCTTCTCTTCCGTATGGCTCACATCTACATTTGAGGTGGATGTTATGACTGCATGGCACAAGTTGGATGCTTCAAAATGTGAAAATTTGGAAGATTATAACAAGAAGTTTTGGGAAGCTTTACTTCCAGTGACTTCTTACCGTGCAGTGCCTTTGTCTGAGCAGGTAGAGAAGTATTGTTGTGGGCTGCCCAAAGAGGTGCGAGATTATTGTATCAAGACTCGAGTAACGAACATGTCACAGATGATAGAAAATGCTATGATAGCTAATGCGTTACTCACTGGAGGATCATCTGGGTTTAAAGGCAGTAAGAACTCGAGCAAGAAAGCTGAAAAATCTGGGCATGCTTCACGTGATGCTAAAGGGTCTTCAGAGACGCGGTACAAGAAGTTGCCAATGCCCAAGAGAACTTCTGAGGAGAGACAGGCTTTGAGAGATGCTCGGAAATGTTTTTACTGTACTGAAGAGGGACATATGTCATTTAATTGTCCCAAGAGAAAGTCCCAAAAGGACTCTGACAATAAAGGAGAGCCCAAGTCAAAGAAACCAAAACCTTCTGCAAGGTTAGTTCCTGATCTTGTGGGGGAACAGCCAGGTGGTGAAGAGACAAAGTTGTGCAGGGCATGGGGCAAAGTGAGAGATGAGAATGCCTTGATATTCTTTGACACAGGTGCTAGAGCCAACTTCATTTCACCAGATTTGGCTGGCCGATTGGGGATTCGTGCAGAGGGTATGGGGCCGTTATATGAGGCTAACATGGCTTGTCCAGGGTATACAGAACCCGTGACTCCTATCATTGGGAAGCTCAGGCTTCATTTGCAGGGTTATGTGGACAGCGAAGAGTTTTTCATCATGCCTCTGGATGGCTGTGATGTTTTGTTGGGTATGCCATGGTGCCATAGAGTACATGCGGTGGTGGACACATACAATAGGAAGATCACTCTGACTCATAGAGGAAAAGAACATGTTTTGGATGTAAAACTTAAAGGGGAATTTGTTCCTATTGTATCAGCTTCTGCAATTTCATCAGTAATGAAAAAACATCTTTCCGCGTACTTGATTTATGTAAAGGATGCACAAGATGATGAGTCTAAGTCTAATTTGTCTATGTTAGATAAGGACAGGACTGATTTCTTATGTGGGTTCCAAGATTGTTTTTCCGAGTCATTGCCCCTCCTGAGAGGCCAAAAGATCATGCCATTGATCTAATTCCTGGTAGTACTCCACCAAATAGACCGCCGTACCGTGTTAGTGCAGCCCAACAGGAAGAAATTATGAGTCAGGTGCAGGAGCTTTTGAATAAAGGGTTGATACAGCCTAGCTCATCACCCTTTGGCTCACCTGTACTCTTAGTGCAAAAGAAGGATGGTTCTTGGCGCATGTGTATTGACTACAGGGCGCTGAACAAGAATACCATCAAGAATCGATTCCCCATTCCGAGGATCGATGACATTTTGGACCGCTTACAGGGCTCCACAGTCTTTAGTCGTATTGACTTGAAAAGCGGGTATCATCAGATACGTATTAGACCCGAGAATGTGCATAAGACAGCATTCCGAACCACGTTTGGGTTGTATGAGTTCTTGGTTATGCCCTTTGGTTTGACAAATGCACCTGCCACATTTAACAGAATGATGGACAGGATTTTCAGGCCTCATAGAGCGTTTGTGGACACATTCTTTGATGATATGATTGTGCATTCACAAACTGAGGAAGAGCATAGAAGCATTTGGCCATTGTGTTTGCAGAACTCAGGAACCATAGGCTGGTTGTTAATGGCAAGAAGAGTGAGTTCTTTTTGCAAGAGATACATTTCTTGGGGCATATTGTGTCTAAGCATGGAGTTCGTATGGATCCAGCGAAGATGGAAGCAATTCTTAATTGGCCAGATTTGAGGACCGTGCATGATGTACACAGCTTTCTAGGATTGTGTTCCTATTATAGGCGGTACATACGGTATTTTGCTGAAATTGCTTCGCCCCTTCATGCCTTAACAAAGAAGGCAACTCCGTTTAGATGGGCTGATCGGGAAATTACAGCATTCAAAAAGCTCAAAGAAAAGCTTACTTCGGATCCAGTATTGGTGTTACCGGATCTCCGAAAGGCTTTTGTTGTCCAGTGTGATGCATGCGGAAGTAGCATTGGGGCAGTTCTCATGCAAGAGGGACATGTGATCACCTATGAGAGTAGAATATTGCAAGATGCCGAGAAGCAGTTACAGGTTTATGAGAAAGAGATGTTGGCTGTAATTCACGCTCTTTCTACATGGAAACACTACTTGCTTGGGGCTGATTTCACTGTGCAGACAGATCATCAGACCTTGCGTTATTTCCTCACGCAAACTAAGCTTTCAGAGAAGCATATGCGTTGGGCAAACTTTTTGTCTATGTGTCACTTTCAGATTGTGCATGTGGAAGGCAAAAAGAATGTAGTGGCCGATGCTTTGTCACGCAAGCCATAGGTCTCAGCAGTTTCACTTGCTTATGAGCGCTTATTCCCTAAGCTGAGCATGCGTTATTATGGGCCTTTTTAGGTATTGGAAAAGATTGGTGAGGTAGCCTATCGTTTGAAGCTACCAGATCATTGGAGGATTCACAATGCTTTTCACGTGAGTCTCCTTAGACCTTTCCGTGGGGATGTGCCTAAGGATGTATCAGATGAGGCTCAGTCGGAAGTTGAGGAACTTGATGAGATTCTGATTCCAGAGCAGATACTGGCACATAAGGAAAGAAAGGTATGAGGTAAAGTTTCCCGTCGCTATCTTGTGAAGTTCAAGAACTATTCACCGATGGATGCGAAGTGGATGGAGGAAGGTGACTTAACAGATTCACCTCAGGTTTTGCAGCTTTGTCTCGATGCCTTTGAGTTAGAGCCGACTCTTGTTGTGGCTCATTTAGGTTCAGCAGAGCATGGGTCTGGAGCATTGCCTGATGCTCAAGAGGGGGGTAGCACCTCCACTCCCTTGGTACAGACAGGCTCAGATGACATCTAGAGGTCGCTTGGTGCAGTTTTTATCTCACCCGAAGGTACTGATGGCTGACAGTACATCTGTTTATGGGACTTCTATGATATATGTGTACTAGTCACATGGGATATTGTGGTTATGTATGGTTCACAGTGGTATACAACTTGGACTACTACTACGCCATTGGTTTGCAGTGAATGTTGATACATGTGCATGGCTTAGAGAGATTGGGACGCTGATCTTGCCATATTGTATATTTCACTTTGGATATTTTACTGTATCACCAGAATGCAATCGAGGACGCTTGCCATTTTTCAAGAGGGGGGTATGTCATGGCCCTGTGAAAATGGAACAGCACAAGTGTGGGCATGGTGGTTGCTGAGCAAAAATATTAAAAGATTCACATTTGGGGTGCCCGGACAAATGAAATGATGTGTGGACACTTCAGATGTGAAAGGGGGGACCAAGACATTAATGTTTTTAATGTTTTATTGATGGTTGCCCCTAGGCCTTAGTGGCCCCTAGGGAACTTTAATGTTTATTAAAGTTAGGGCCCTAGGACATTTTTGGGGAGAGGCCACTCCACTTTTGGAGTTGCATGCCTCTCTCACCTCTCTCTCTCTCTCTTGCTTTTGGAGAGTCGTGTAAGCTCAAGCGTGGAGAAGGAGGAAAGAAGCTGGTCGACTGCTGTTTGCTGGTTTTTGCTGCTGTTTTCTGTGCAAACCTGCCCGTACAGCCCACGTGTGCAGGCCGTACAGAGTTGTACGACGGCAAGTACAGTACGGCTGCTGCAGGTTTCTCTACTGGTACAGGCGGCGCTGATAGGCTGAGCAGGTACAGGTGCTGTGGGTTCTGACAGAAACTGTGCTGCAGGTACAGTCGTACGGACAGCAGGTAAAAGTAGCTGTACGACTGCTGACAGGCGATTGGCTGCAGGCACAGAACTGTACCAGCTGGTACAGTCGGGTACAGAGGCTGGTTTCAGGCAGCGCAGGCAGGTACAGTGACTCTCCAAGCCCCCGTGTGTGTAGGCCTTGAAATGCTCCTGCGTGTGTATAAATCGTTGGCTTCCTCCTCTACATTGTCACCGTCCTTAAGCCCCGTGATCTGCACATGAAGTTCCCTTGTCTTTCTTCTTTGTTCCTCCTCAATGGTTAGGTTGATAATCTTCGAGGTAGATGTGCTTTCGGCCTCCTTGTTCTTACCTTTCTTGACATTTTGCAGATAAAGTATGCAGTTTTAGCACTTGGAAATATTCGTGGGCTTCCATGGCCACCTGATACGCAGGGAACTAAACAAAAGAGTCTCGCTCTAGATCTTTTTGATTGGCTTCAGATCATGTTTGGTTTCCAGGTAGGAGTTTTTGCAACAGCAAAGCTTGCAGGCTTAAAAACTTTAATTTTGAAATACTTTTCTTCCAGGAAGGTAATATTATGAACCAGAGAGAGCACTTGATTCTTCTACTTGCAAGTGCAGATATGGGTCAGTCACCGAGCCAGATTTCTCAAAAGAAGGTTGAGTTTCTTTTGGATTGTGATGGAGGACTGCTAACATGATGACAATCATGTTAGCAGTCATATTATGATATGCAGGATACATGATTGTCATAATATGATGACATGCAGGATACATGATGACAAATGACCGTTTGTTGCATGTTTCAGTTGGACGATCTGCCGCTGCATGAAGTCGAGGAAAAGCTACTCAAGAACTACAGGAAATGGTGCAAGTTTTTGGGTTGTGAATGCAATGTGAGGTATATCAGTGTCGTTGTTATACAGTATACTTTATCTGTGGCCAATGTTGAAAGGTTTTTATGTGTCCTATTACCAGTATGAGTTTGAAGTGTTGGTTTAGTTGTTGGCTGGCCCTTTCTTGAGTGGTTATTGTATCTTCTTCTTAGAAATGGGTGTGAGTTTGACCTTGACACCTGACGCGCACACAGAAAGAAACACAGAAAGAAAGGTATATTAAGCATCTACTAAAGGCCCAATGAGCCTATGAGACCAAAGTGATACAATAATGTCCATGGCATATCTCATCATGGAAAGGAAAATAAAATAGAACAAATCAAAACTTTCTCACTGGAGTGATACAAAACTGTCCATGGAAATCTTGTCATGGAATACCAGGAGCATGAAACATAAGAGGAGAGAGATCTTGTTATCGTCTGTTGAGGCCGAATACAGCCTATGAGACCTATACAAAACACATGGAGCTAGGGAGGAAGTGTCTCCTGATGGCAAAATATCTCTGCAATGAAGGTAGACAAAGCAATGCTTTTCCTTTGTGAGAGGAAGGTGTGAATCTTACTTTCTTCTTCAAATAAGTTGGGAAAACGTGTGTGAATGGCAGTGTAGGCGGGGCATCCAAGAGCGTGTAGCTTGTTCTCTTGTACACTAGGAGACCATTGTGTGCATGTTCGCTGGGACTCTGAGAGTCTGACCCAGTAGATCAATAGATGCATCACTAAATGTGATATGCAGCGGAAGTCTTTGTATTGGAAGATCCTGTCACACAAATGCTCACACCGTCTTCTGTATCCTGAGTTTCGTGAGTTTAGCAATCCACTTTAATACTTCAAACTTTAAAGAGATATGAGAGAGAGATATGAGAACTGTACACCAGATTGGGTCCCGAATTACCCACTGAAGGGCCCCCTATCCCGATAAAGAGATAGTATTTGCTTTATTTCCTTAGAGAGAATGACTGTGGGCTGTAGATAAGCCAAACGCAAGATCTCGGAGGATCGGAAGCCTGGCTGAACTGTACACGGCTGTAGAAACACCTCGATGAACTGATCTCGAGCTTATGCACTCTTCCCAAGGGCATGAGGAAGGGCTGCACACCTGAGGCTGAGAAAAGGAGATGGTGTATTGTTCTAAGCTATGTTAGAATGCTGTAAATGCTGTGTTACCTTCGCCAGAGGGCTGGTGTATGACTGGATGATGCACTGAAGGCTGAATACTGATGTAAACTGCTGGAGGACTGAAAACGCATGGAAGGACTGCTGGAAATCTGCAAACGCAGGGCTGTAGAGCTGTTTTCTGGCGTAGGACTGATGCTAGACTGAAACGCAAGCTACAGGGCTGCTGCTGGACAGAAACGCAGACTTGAAGGGGCTGAAGATCTGTAAACGCAGCATGTAGGGGATTGAACTGGAGGCGGCTGATTCACATGCAGAAAACGCAAGAGTATATGCTGATTTGGGGCTGAACTGAAGCGCTTATGGCTGTAGGGACTGCTGAATTGCATGCGTTGGAGAACCAAGGTTGGCTGAAGCACACTCAAGCACTCCAAGGGCTGGATGAGACTAGTCTAGTGTTGAAGGCAAGGGAACTCCTAGGGCTGAGGAGGAAAGCTCTTAGCACACTGAAGACTGAATGAGAAACTAAGCCCTATGCAAGCCTATTTATACTAACTAGAGGTTGGTCAAGTTGGCTGGTCATTTATTTAATAAAGTTTATATTTATAAATGACAATAAATGCTAAATAAATACCAAAAAATATGGAAAAAATACTAGATAAATCCTAGTAAATTCCCTAAGGCTTCTGGGATGTTCTAAATGATGCATAGGCATATGAATGCATATTATGCAGGATGTAGAGTGCTTTCTAATGCAAACCCTAAGGCTTCTACTGACTCTACATGCATGAATGATTCTCTCCAAGTGGGTTAAGGGACTTGACTGATTGACTGACCCGCTAAGGCTGAGAAATGACCTACGTAGCTTGTGCCTGACTTATCCTGGATTGAGGATGTACAATGGGGTCACGGCGTACGACAATTATCATCCTACTGGGTTCTAATAATGTACAACTATTGCACTGCTGATGATGAGCCATCTTGTCACCATGCACTAAGTGCAGAGTGCATGTGACACTAAAAGGGTGCATGGCATCCCATCAAGCAAACCATCGTTGTTGTCCAACATCTACCCCGAGCTTAGTATCTAACTCTTATGAGTTTTTTGTCTTTTGCAACTTGCTTCACAGGTTATCCGTGGCAATATGTCATGAAGTAACTTTTGAAGCTCGTTATTGTATTCATAATTCTACTAATCTTTGCATTCCCAAGGTTTCAATGGCAGAACCGCCGGACTCTAATAGAAGTGGGTAGGCGGTTTGTTGTTTGACCTTAAAAAAGTTAGTAAGAAACTTCTTTTGAACCCTTTCTATGTCTTTACAAGTAGATGTGGAGATGCTACCCCCCCCCCTACCTCGACACCATAGAGTAGCAGTGGTGTGAACAAAGTATGTAAAAGATATTTCTTAAGATCCCAGCTTTTGATTCCTGCTTCATTTCATACATTCTCGAATGCATAGTATCCTCAATTCGAGGGAGTGTGTTGCTGCCATCTATGGGTTGACGGTACCTCGATACCAAGGTGCTCACTACTTCCACAACTTGATTTTTGTAGAGAGAAAGAAAGAAATAAAGAACGTAATATTAACGTCTACGGAAGACCCCAAGGGTCTATGAGACCGCAAGTAATACAATGGTAACATGGATATAATGATACCCATGGAAACAGATAGCAGATATTACTCTAGAATCCCTCCTCAGCCAGGATCAATCTCACGTCAGAAAGGGGGTGAGGCCTTTGTGATGGGAGCATGTCAACGTTGGTGGAGAACCTTCTGGATCTATTTCTGTGTGGTGGGGAGAGAAAGAAAGAAAGAAAGAAAGTTATATTAACGGCCACGGGAGGCCGAATCCGACCTATGGGACAGATCGGGTACATCCATTTACATTCCACTTTGGGTATCGATGCCAGAGAGAGAGAGATCAACTTGCAGACCCTCTTTTACTCATGATGAATCAATGGATAGTAGGCATTATGCCCTCATCGTGGCAAGAGGGACTTGTAAAACTTGTGCCTAAAAGAAATCTCTGAACAAACCTATTAGATTGGTGGCCTATCAAATTAATGCTAGTAATCTACAAGATCAACACCAAAAGGCTTGCTAAGAGATTATCAAAAATTCTGCATAGAGGCCTGCACCACCTGGCACAATATGGATTTGTTTTTCAACGACAAATCACAGACAATGTTTGTAATGCTTATGTGGGTATTGAATATGCCAAATACACTGACCAAGAAGTGCTCTTACTACAAGTTGATGTAGCCAAGGCTTTTGATACAATTCAGTGGGATTAAATTTCTATAGTTACGCAAAAGCTTGGTTTTGGCACTAAAATGCAGAATGTTATTTACTGGTTGTACAAAGATAACACAACTTGGTGTATCCTAGGAAAAGGATTGCCTTGTCAATGGGTATTGGGCCGCTCAGTAAGGCAAGGATGTCCCTTGAGTGTTGATGATCTCTGACATGTGTCGAAACTTTAAAGTTGACTCTTTTGGTAAATGGGAGCTCAATCTATGGGAGATTTTGGTAGGTCATGTGACTGGAAAAATTATCGGATGCCCTTATTCTACTCAATTGATTAAAGATTGGCAAAAGATCCTACAATATCTTCATTGGTCGAGTAGAGCCCCAGAGATAGGAAATTCTCTGTGACAAGAAAGTCTACATTGGAGTCGAGCATTTGATTGTCCACTTGCTTTGTGCTCTCCAAGAAAGGCATACTTCCTATCCACAAAGGGGATCTACTTGTGTCAAGATGTCATCACCAATGAAGGAAGAGTAATGTCTTTTCCAGAACCACATCAACGTTGGCATTTGGGCATGCATTGTAGACTAATTTGAACACTAATTAGAGAGGAGCTACAACCATTTGGTGTGTTATTGGATGACCCTATTGAAGGGCGGCTTGAAGTCTGGACTTTGCAAAGAATGGAACATGGACCATTCCCTAAAGTCCCTTTATAATAGCTCACTATGTAACATGCAGTGGAATCATGCATAATAAGGATCCTGTCACACAAAGTCTCACACCGCCTTCTTTATCCCGAGTTTCGCGAGTCTTTAGCAATCCACTCTTAGCACTTCAAACTTTAAGAGATGAGAGAGAGAGAGAGAGATAGATCGTACACCTTATTGGGTCCCAAATTACCCATTGAAGGGTCCCCTCCTATTGCTAGGAGTATTTGCTTTATTATCTTTGAAGAGAATGACTGAGTGACTGACTTTAGACTGTAGATAAGCCAAACGCAAGACCTTTGAAAGACCAAGAGTCAGGTTGAACTGTACACGGCTGTAGAAGCACCAATGATGACCGATCTCAAGCCTATGCACTCTTCCAATGGAATGTAGGAAGGCTGCAAATCTGCACCGGAAGGGCTGAAGCAAAACGATGCTATGATGAATGCTGAAAACGCAAGGTTTTGAAGTGGCTAAATGCTGAATGGTGCTGCGTTTTGATGATGAGGGGCTGGACGCTCAATTGTTGATGCTCTTGTGCTGGAGGATGAAACGCTTGAAGGCCGATGATTGAATGATTGAATGAATGCAATGCTAGGCTATTTATATGCCTTTCATGAGTAGGTCGGCTGGCTGAAAGCTGGCCGACTCCTTCATGTCTTGCATTAAATGAACAATGTTGATAATAATATGGTTAAATATACCAGATACATGTTATAAAATGTGAAAAAAATAGGATGATATTCTGAGTGTTCAACAATGATCTAGATGGTCTATATGCACATGGGATGAATGCTATGCAAAATGCAAACATGTTTTGATGCAAACCCTAAGGCCTCTATGAATTCTATATGCATGAATGATTCTCTCCAAGTGGGATGCAAACCCTAAGGCCTCTATGAATTCTATATGCATGAATGATTCTCTCCAAGTGGGTTAAGGGACTTTGACTGACTGATTGACTTTCTAAGGCTGAGAAACAACCTAGGTAGCTCGTGCCTGACATATCCTGGACTGAGGATTACAATGGGGTCACGGCGTACGACAAATATCTACTGTTGTACAATGTTGCACTGATGATGAGCCATCTTGTCACCATGCACTACAGTGCAGGGTGCATGTGACACACTGCTTCTAGATTATATCGATTGATTCTCCTAGAACCATGTTTTTTTTTATTATGCTAATCATCTTTAGGGAATCCATCAAACCACAAAATGGTGGAAGCAAAGTGTGCACAAGATCAGGGACAACAATTTACCTGTGAAGCAAAAAGTTTTCATGTGGAGATGTATTGTTGGAGTATTCCCCGTTGGAGAGTTTTATGGATTTTTGTTTTCAAGGATGTAAGCCCAGCGGGGCGTGCAGTGAAAGACTCAACCACGTGTCCAAGAGATAAAAATATAAAGAGAGAGGGGAGAGAGAAAAGGGAATGGGGATCTTGCACAGTACACCGCATTGAGCGGAGAACAGGCCCCTCTCCCTTTCAGGAATTTATTCAGGAACAATCCACGGGCACACTGGCCAGGATCAATACAATCAATGAATACAAAACAAATAAATATGCCGATGTAGGATATCCAAGTCGATGTCGACGTACAAGATCTCTGATGTCGAGCACACCACGGGGACGAACCACAAGTATCTCTAACCGGGCTAGTACCAAATCCAAATATCCAAATCCAAATCCAATGAATCCAAATCCAAATCCAAGTCGAAGTCCAAGTCCAAGTACAAGTCCAAGTCCAAGTCCAAGTCCGATTCCAAATCCAAGTCCAAGTTCCATAGCCAAGTTCCATGTTCATGTCCAACCTATATATCCAAGTTTCATGTTTATGTCCAAGCTTCATGTTCCATGTCCAAGCTCTATGTCCAAGTTCTCCATGTCCAAGCTATATGTCCAAGTCCAAGAAACACTCGCTCATCCCTTGAGTAATCTCCACAACTCCTATAGCTTTATCCGTGAAGAAAACCATGGAAAAGCTCTTTCTCGCAAGAAAACTGATATAAAACCTGTTTTAATGGTTTTTGGGCGATGAAAACATCCAAAAAAACATTTTTAAGGGTTTTTGGAGCAGTTTTAGATTTTCGAAGTTTCTGTCCGTACATGTGTCCGTATCGCCCATGCATATGCCCATATAAGTCTAGGGTTGACCGTACATCCGAAAAGCAAGTTGGAGAAGGTGTTGATGGCGAAGAAGAAAGTCTTCATGATCATAATGATGTCCACACACACTCCACGATCTCCTTCAATTTTCAATGATCTTGTTCATGGTTGTACAAGAGAAGTCCAATCCTTTTTATACTTGTAAGAGACCTTGCTTTTTGCCAAAAAGCCTTCATGCTTTTGCTTTGCCTTTTTACGCTTTGCTTTTCTCTTTTTGCCTTTGCTTTTGTTCTTTTTACTTTTATTAACAAAATATTACTCAACTTTTGGTGCTTTGCTTTTCGGGCTTTAAGGCCTTAGAGCTGCTTTTTGAGAAAGCGCCTTTTAGCTTTTTGGTCTGGCTTAGTCTCCTCTTTCCAATAGTGCCCTTGGCTCGCAGTCAACCCTATTTGACTTTTTCCTTTTTCTTGCTTTTTGACCAAGAATGGTGCTTTTTCTTAATTAATCCTTATGGATCTTGTCCCCATGTCTTCCTCCATCTATCTGGTGTCCAGGCATGGATTTCATTATGTGAAATAGAGCTAGGAGGGCCAAATAGTTACAAAGGAACTTTTGGATGTTTGGAAAATATGTGCAACGAATGGATAAATATGCTCTCTTTGTTACTTGGCTATGATTTTGGGCACTATGGACTATACGGGTTGCTCGCAAGTAGATGGTTTTCCATTCATCAAAGATTGATAAGTACTTCTACTTCCGTCAATCTTTATGATAATCTTGGCATGACAGCTATTAGCTCTACAACAGATATCAAACTCAGTTTGAATTGTTTTTTCACTGTTTCTAGATGTATATCATAGTGAAGATCCCTCTTTTAGGGCTTCACTCTATACGTTAATATAGGCATTGTTTTACAAAAAATTGTATGTACTTATATAGCACAAATCACAACAACAAGAGTCTATAGATTGATCATTCTAGGGCCTTGGTTCTTGGACCATGCAAACATGTTATGGGATATGAATAAGTTGGTAAAATGGTTGAAATTAACTTTGTAGAAAGTATGGAACAATAAACTACAATTAAACAACGGATATTCTTCTGAAGATGTATTATAGAGGTACTTCTTGTTGGTACAACTTTGGCCAAAAGAAAGATTACTACTGCTCAATGTTCCATTTGTGGTTCGCTGGTCATGACAGTATGATTTGAGAACATCAAAGACTAACTAGTTATAGATTTTTGTTTAGCCGTTTGTTTGTGGATGAAATGCACTAGACATTTGTAACTTGGTTTCAAAGTTCTCGAATAATGCCCTCCAAAAATGCGTGGTGAACTTGGAATTCTTGTCTGATGTAATGGTGCTAGGCAAACCACAAATGGGGTACCAATGCTTGAGAAAAAGGTGGGCTACATCCTCAGCTGTGGCCGTATGCTTGCATGGGATGAGCATGCAGAACTTATTGAAGCGATCCACACATATGTGGAACCTTAACTTTTTTAGAAATCTTACAGGCTTGAACATGTGAATAAACATCACGTCTCATTCTTGGCCAATAAAAAGACCGTTCCAATTTCTCGAGGGTACTGTTGATACCTCTATGTCCTCCAACTAAGGAGTCATGGTCATCATGGAGAAGAGTTTCTCGCTTTTCTCGAATGACACAAAGGCGGTTCTTGTAGAACAACCAACCATTCTACACTGAGTAATGGCCATGCTTAGAAGTGAGGGCCAAATTGTATTGAGTACCAAACTCAGGGGAATCGACATACTGATCTTTCATGCTATCTAAGTATTTCCCAGTGATTTCGAGAATGATAGACTCCTGCATGGTTTGGATGCTGCCCTTTCAACTATGAGCATCTGCGACTAGATTATGCTTACGAGGGATGTACTCAATCATCCCTCCAAATTGTTGGAAGATCCGACTCCATGTGGCTTGCCGATCACTCCACTGGTGGGCACTTGGCATGGTTTGAAGCCACTTAAGTGCTTGGTGGTCTGTTTTGATTGTGAAAACTTGTCTTTATTTAAAGGAAAGACTTCCAATGTTTGAGCGCTGTGATCACACCCAAAAGCTCTTTGTCATAAACCGAATAATTCTTTTCGACGACATCCAACTTTCTACTGTAGTAGACTACGGGTCTATTGTTGTGCTGAAGAACTGGACCTATGGCTACATTGCTGGCATCGGTAATGACCTCAAAAGGTTCATTTTCCAAGATGCTAACTTCAGAACAAGCGCTTCTCAGGTTGCTTTCTGGAGTGCACGGAATGCATCAAGCGCCTTGCCTGTAACTGTGACTTTTTGTCTACGAGTCTTGATCCTCTTGAGCAAGTCGGTGAGAGGTGCTGCAAGGTTGGAAAACTAGTGAACATGAGTGTTGTAGGCTTGGCAAAGGCATACGAAAGAACGGATCTCTTGGGTGGTTTGAGAGATGTCCCAATCCAAGATCTCTTGAACCTTTGAGGGGTCCAATCGAATCCCAGCGGAACCGATGATATAGCCCAAGTATTGAACCTCTGTTACGCTGAAGATAGACTTTTTGGCGTTTATGTAGAGCCCATTATCTCGTGAAAGTTGCAAGACTTTCTCGACATCTTTCTGATGCTGCTCCGTAGTGGCTAAGAATATAAGTATGTCATCAAGAAATATGAAAACACACTTACTAATGAGGACTGTGAAAATCTTGGACATCATTTTATTGAAGATTTTGGGTTCATTGGTAAACCCAAAGAGCATGACTACGAACTCGTAGTGACCATGCTCTATCCGGAAAGCTGTTTTTGGAATGTCAACATAAAAAATGCGGACCTGATGGTAACCACTCTTGAGGTCAATCTTAGTGAAAAATTTTGCACCGTCTAAACGCTCCAAAATGTGCTCAATCCTTGGTATAGGAAACGTATTTTTAATGGTGAGTATGTTTAATGCCCTGTAGTCTACACGAAGTCGTGCAAACTTGTCCTTCTTTTGGACAAATAGGATGGGTGCAACAAATGGTGAGGAAGATGGCCGAATGAATCCGGTTGAGAGGAGGTTAGATAATTTCTTTTCTAGGTCGTCCTCTAAAGTCTTGGAAAGATGATAGGGGAACCTGCTAGGAGGTTTTGATCCAGGGACCAAATCGATATGATGGTCCTTAGGACGGGATGGGGGGAGATTGGGCGCGGGAGATCGTCCCTAAGCATAGTGTCCTGATGTCTAGACAGGAGGTCTACGAATTGTGGGACTGGGGATGAAGATGAGATAGCCGCTACCGATGAGATAGAGGCTGTCTGAGCATGAACATAAATCAATGCTCCTTTCGCCTTGTGGATAGCTCGTCATGCCTGGAGATGAGAAATCAACGGGATGCCAAGAATGCTTCTATCCCCATGAATCATGACGGGCTCAGGAAAACCTTTACAGATAGTAAAACTGTCCTGCCCCCAATTAGGAATAGGCTTATACTGACGAAACCACTGGTTTCCTAAGATCATGTCACACCCCAGAAGAGGTGAGACAATGAAATCTCGTTGGAATGAGGCCTTTTGAACTGCAAAGGCAAACTGTTGTGCCTTTTGAGATATGTGGGTGCGGAGACCAGGTGTGAACCTGTCCACATCCAAATGATATGGCATTGATGCTCATTTTGGTACCAACTGGGGAGAGATGGAGTCCTTAGAAGTGTCCATGTCAAATAGGACTACAAGCAGAGGCATAAGTTCGGATGAGGTTGTTTTGTGCAGCATCGCTCTCACCCTCTTGCTTAGCATCAAATACCACGGATAGCATAGGATGCATAGAAGGTAAAAGTTTGTGGTATTAGGTGGGGCTGGAAGAGCAGGAGATGCTGTGGCAACTGTGGAAGGTGTTTTGGAGACCTCCGTTTGCCATTTCTGGCAATCCTTCTTACCATGCCCAATGGTATGACAGAAAAAACATATGTTCTCAGATTGGTACTTCCTTTGCTCCTCTGGAGGAAGATTGCCTCCAGTGCCTTCTTTAGCCTTTTCCTCAGGGGTTTTCTTAGGCTTAGATTCCTTATCCTCTTATCCCCTGAACTAGAGCTAGAACTGACGTCCTTCTTAGCATCTTTAGAAGATGCATTACCTTTCCCTAGCTGCGCAACAGATTGCCGCTGCTGGGGTTTGGTACTAGACTGCAGTTGCTTACGCTTGCCTCCATTCATCTTCATTTTGAGCTAGAGTCAAAGCCCGATCATATGTGCTGGGTTCAAATTTATGAACTGTGAGCCAGATGTTAGGATCTATTCTACGAATGAATTGATCCTCGAATCCAAGACAGAAAGTAAGCGTCTTCATCACGGTCGCTCCGTTATATCCCCCTACAAGAGATAGGGTTATCTTGGCCTGCTCAGATAACCCTATCTCTTGTGCTAAAGTTATAACCTTATCGGAAAACTGAAGCACAGGTGACCTGTTCTGTTTGAGTCCATAGAACTCATCTGCGAGGTTGGTCAAATATTGGGGAGGGAGAAATCTAGTCTTAAGGTCATGGACAAAAGTATCCAAGCGAAAAGTTGTGACACCTGCGGTTGGGTCTGTATGAAGACTAGACCAATGCTACCACCAAGCGACTGCCTCACCCGTAAGGTGGGGAGTCGCTACGTGGACTCTATCTTGAGAATCTGTGATCCTAGCTAAAGGAAAATGAGCATTAAATTGATGAATAAACTGATTAACAGAGCTGAATGATCACACTTACCATCATACTCACTAAAGTTTGGTTGAGTTCGGATGACGGTAGTTGATGTCATGGGATTCTGGCTGGTGGCACCTATGGGAAGGGAAACTAAAGAGAGGTGCTGATATCTCAGATGTATAGTCTCCTTTTCCCTTTGGTGTTCGAGTAATATGCGCTCTTGATCGAGCTCTCGTTGGTGCTCCCTAGCAGCGAGTTCAGCCTGACGCCGGTCTTTGTCAATCCTGCATTGGGCTTTCTCGTATAGTCCCGTCTGTCTGCTTTTTCTTCCTGCCGTCTGGCTTCATCCTCTCGTCTTTGTTGTTCCATCTGAAGGAGGCAAGTGGAGGAGTGGGTTTTGTTGCTGTTGCCTCCAAGAGTTGGAGATGCTCCATAAGAAGCTGATTCTGTGCTCGAAGTAGAGCTATGGTATCTGTAGTAGGTGGAAGAGCAAGGTCTCCTTCAGGGGAGACGTCTTCTTGTTGATGTGTACTCTACTCTGTAGACATGTTATTGAAGTCGGTGGTCGTGCCGGAGTGAAGTTTGACCATCCAAGGATGCTCTCACACTAGGATGCGGTGTGTGTGGACAAGCTAAATTTGATACCAATGTAACATGCAGCGGAATTATGCGTAATGAAGGATCCTATGACACAAAGTCTCACACCAACTTCTTTATGCTGGGTTTCGCGAGTCTTTAGCAATCCACTTTTAGCACTTCAAACCTTAAGAGATGCGAGAGAGAGAGAGAGAGATCGGTAAACCTTATTGGGTCCCAAATTACCCACTGAAGAGCCCCCTCCTATTTCCAGGAGTATTTGCTTTATTATCTTTGAAGAGAATGACTTAGGGACTGACTTTGGACTGCAGATAAGCCAAACGCAAGACCTTTGAAAGACCAAGAGTCGGGCTGAATTGTACACGGCTGTAGAAGCACCAATGATGATTGATCTCAAGCCTATGCACTCTTCCGATGGAATGTAGGAAGGTTGCAAATCTTCACCGGAAGTGCTGTAGCAAAATGATGCTATGATGAATGCTGAAAACTGTGTATATGCTGAAAACGCAAGGTTCTGAAGTGGCTGAATGCTGAATGGTGCTGCTTTTTGATGATGAGGGACTGGATGCTCAATCGTTGATGCTCCTTGTGCTGAAGGATGAAACACTTGAAGGCCGATGATTGAATGAATGCAATGCTAGGCTATTTATATGCCTTTCATGAGTAGGTCGGCTGGTTGAAAGCTGGCCGTCTTGCATTAAATGAATAATGTTGATAATAATATGGTTAAAAAGGCGAGATAAATGTTATAAAATGTGGGAAAAATATTGAATGATATTTTGAGTGTTCTGCAATGATCTAAATGGTCTATATGCATATGGGATGAATGCTATGCAAAATGCAAACATGTTCTGATGCAAACCCTAAGGCTTCTGTCTTTTATATGCATGAATGATTCTCTCCAAGTGGGTTAAGGGACTTTGACTGAATGACTGACTCTCTAAGGCTGAGGAATGACCTGCGTAGCTCATGCCTGACATATCCTGGACTAAGGATTACAATGGGGTCATGGCGTACGACAAAATATCTAATCCTAAAGGGTTCTACTGCTGTACAGTGTTGCACTGATGATGAGCCATCTTGTCACCATGCACTACGGTGCAGAGTGCATGTGACACACTGCTTCTAGATTATATCGATTGATTCTCCTAGAACCATGCTTTTTTGATTATGCTAATCATCTTTGGGGGATCCATCAATTGGTAAACCGCAAAATGGTGGAAGCAAAGTTTGCACAAGATCAGGGACAACAATTTACCTATGAAGCGGAAATTTTTCATGTAGAGATGTATTGTTGGAGTATTTCCCGTTGGAGAGTTTATGGAAAATAGGCATATTGCGTCTGCTAAATGCCCTTCTTGTCGCTATCAGAAAGAAACAGTGCGACATTTATTTTGGTACTCTTTAGATAGTAAATGCCCTTCTTGTCGCCATCAGAAAGAAACAATGCGGCATTTATTTTGGTACTCCTCAAACAGTAGATCTTTTTTGGAAAGACTACTTGTGGGAATATTTCTTGGATTCTTTTTTACAAGGATCTTTTGAATGTTTGGAAAATATACACAATGAATGGCTAAATATGCTTTGCCTGGCTATGATTTTGGACACTATGGACTTTACGGGTTTCTTGCAAGTAGATGGTTTTCCATTCGTCAAAGATTGATAAGTACTTCTACTTCCATTAATCTTTATGACAATCTTGGCATGACAACTATTAGCTACAACAGATATCAAACTCAGTTTGAATTGTTTTTTCACTGTTTCTAGACGTATATCATAGTGAAGATCCCTCTATCAGGGCATCACTCTATACATTAATATAGACACTGTTTTACAAAAAAAGTGTGTGTACTTATATAGCACAAATCACAGCAGCAAGAGTCTATAGATTGATCATTCCATGGCCTTGGTTCCTGGACCATGCAAACATGTTATGGGATATGAATAAGTTGTCAAAATGGTTGAAACTAACTTTGTAGAAAGTATGGAACAGTAAACTGCAATTAAACAACGGATATTCTTTTGGAGATGTATTATAGAAGTACTTCTTGTTGGTACAACTTTGGCCAAAACAAAGCTTACTACTGCTCAATATGCAAGGTGCTCATGCTCTAATAAGACTATTCTGCACTTGCTATGAGTGTGTACTTATACAGTGTTTGTGATAGGTTTATGTGGAAAGAGAGCTTGCTTGTGTGCGCTATTGACCTTAGCCCTTCGTCCTGTGCAAGGTATGAGCCCTGTGCTCATTGTTGTGCCATGTCTTGCCTGTGTGCACTGTGTGCTCTTCATAGCCCTTCGCCCTCTGTATGGTCTTTCTCAGCCTATGCTCGGCACCCAACAATCCCTTGCGCGTGCACGTGTGACAGTGTCCTCTTAAGGCGTGCTCTTTGCGCCTTCTGGTGGTTTGGTTTGCTTGCCTTGTGAATAGCTTTCCCAACCCTCCTCCTCTTCTACTTCATCAAGGTCCTATAATCGTCTACTGGACATACTATAGCTTTATCTTTTCTCCTGTGTTCACCATGGACACCATAAACAAGTCTTTCATGAGAAAGTATACACCGGTGTATCACTTGGAGTGGTGAAGATGCTAAAAGGCTAAAAAGGAATCAGCTCGTGCATCATCTCACCATGATAATCCGGATGCGCAATACTTATACGATGGTTTGCACATGGGACAAGCCTAAACCTACAATTAAATACAAAATCTCGATGCAAACAATTCTGCCTAAAGTAAAAAAGTTTTCGGAGAGTGCTATCATCTTATCTTTCCCTAGGAAAATGCCATCATCAAATAATGTTTCGCAATTGTGAAAAGTATTATGTAGCACGTGGCTTTTTTGAAGTGGGAATCTCCTTTCTCACAAATCACAGGAGCAAGAGTCGACAGATTGATCATTCCGTGGCCTTGGTTCTCGGAGCATGCAAACATATTATGGCATATGAATAAGTTGGTAAAATGGTGGAAAGAAACTTTGTAGAAAGTATGGAAAAACAAGTTGCCACTAAAACATTGAGTATTCTTCTAGAGATGTATTGCATGAGTAATCCCTATTGGTAAAACTATGCCCAAGGTGTTCATGCTCGAATGAGAGCATCCAACACTTGCTATGGCGCTGCATTGACATCCATGATTTCTTGCATAGTTTATCTGCTCCTTTGGCAGCCAGATTTCGTGGTACACATTTCTCTTAGAACTTCTCAATCTTCGGCAGATATGAGGGGAGGCTAGCAAGAATGGCTCCATTTTTTGAATGGACAAGATTTTGGGCTCTTTGGTCACTTTGGATTGCATGCAATTGACTGGCTTTTGAGTCACTCCTGATTGACAAGTATTACTACTTCCTCAATCATTGTGCCAATCCTTACGTGTCTGCCATCAGCTCCAACAGCTAGAGCAAACACATCTAGATTTGTTTTTCCATTGTTTTTAGTTTTGTGAATTAATGAGAAGCACTGTAGGGTGCTTCTCTCCGTACAATTAAGTAAGAGAGCAATGGTTTTACAAAAAAAAGAATGTGTGTGTACGTATATGTATGCATGCATGCATGCATGTACACACATTCGTGTACATGTGTGTGTGTGTGTGTGTGTGTGTGTGTGTGTGTGCACTCTTTAACAAAAAGTGCGATTCCATCATTTGATGCTATATTCTTTGATGACAGGCTTCCCACTATGCATCATCAAAACCAACAACAACGACGAATTCTGTATGTTGGTCTTTATCTGTTGATATGGGGGGAAGCTGCAAATTTGAGGTTCATGCCTGAATGCCTTTGTTATATTTTCCATCATGTAAATCTCCGTAACCTTGCCCCTCCTTGTTCCTCTCTTTCCCTTTTTTTGTGTTTTTTTTTTTCCTAAGCTTATGTGCCAGGGTTTGAACGAGGAACGTGTTGTTAAGCAGGCCCACTTGCTACCACTCATCAAGAGCCTGCTGGCAAAACACTTCTTTTTTTAAGAACAGATATAAGGGCATAGACATCCCGAGATTCATGTTTGAGGGGCTTTGCATCAATTTTTATTATATGTTTTCTCCGCATCAATTTTTATTATATGTTTTCTCCATAAAATTATTTTTGAAAGTCTTAGAAAGTTATTGTTTGTATTGTTCAAAACACATGCAGATGGCATATGATGTCAATTTTTTGCTAGACAATGTTGTAAGCTCTGATACATGTGAGAACATAAGGTTGACCTATGGAGAAGAGGAATATTCTTTTCTCACGAAAGTGATCACACCAATGTATAAAGTGATATACAAGGTGATAATTTCTTTCTATGGTAGCTAGTCAGTCACGAACCATGGGCATCCTCTTGCCCAAGTGGTTATCGTGCCCTATAAAATATGCCCTACGAAATGTTTAATTTGCAGGCCTGCTGGTGCTTTCAGGAAGTCAAAAGGAGCAAGACTGCTAGCCATTCCACCTGGCGAAACTATGATGATTTGAATGAGTATTTCTGGTCGGTTCTTTTGCCTTTATGGCTTTCTTATGCTTTGCTATGAAAGCATCGTGTCTCACATGATTCACGACTTTTGAAAATAGGTCCAGTGATTGCTTTAGTTTAGGTTGGCCCTGGCGACCTGATGCAGACTTCTTCGTAACCTTCAAAAGTAAGGTTTCCCCGGTAAGTATTTGAAATTATTTGCAGTTTCTGTTGTGGACCTGTTCTTCTGCCTCTTCCAAATATTGGAAATAATTTTGGACTTCTACAGGTGCATCTAGAGGGGAGACGGACAATCTCGTGGAATGGCAAGACTCGTTATGTCGAAGTCCGTTCATTCTGGCACATTTTCCGAAGTTTCAACAGGATGTGGTCGTTTTTCATCCTTGCTCTCCAGGTAGTTTTTTGAGTTAAAGCAAACTCTCTATATGTATCTGTGCATGGATGTGTGTATGCATGCATGTATGTTGCACAATCAATAATTAAACTTGACTCTTTTTCCAGGCTATGATTTTAGTGGCATGGAATGGATCCGGTCCCATAAGTGATATGTTCAATGTGAGCGTTTTTAAGAAGGTTTCAAGCATATTTATCACAGCTGCTATCCTTGATTTGCTCCAAGGTACTTCATAGCTGCAGATTCTCTTCATTCAGATTGGCCATTGGCATTGGCAAAATGGCATGTGTGATACCATGATTTTGATAACGAATTTCTGTTTTTGCCGACTCAAGCAACTCAATATGTTTTGTCATCTTTCAATTTTATCAGCACTAGTTGAGATTGGGCTAAGCATCAAGGCATGGCGAAGCTTGCAATTCACTGACATCCTTAGATATGGTTTGAAACTGGTGGTTGCCATAGTGTGGGTTATAATTCTTCCTATTGGCTATACGCGCACTTGGGAGAGTCCTACCGGGCTGGTTGGCACCTTAAAAAATTGGCTTGGTCATTCCTCCAGAAGCCCATTCATGTACATCACAGCTGTGGTAACATACCTAGTACCCCATGCTGTCAGTGCATCAATCTTCTTGTTTCCCAAGTTGAGACGGGTAATGGAACAGTCTCACTGCAGCCTTCTCCATTTGATTCTTTGGTGGTCCCAGGTGAATTTGAACGGTCTTCCATGTTGTATTTATTTGGATCTAACACATGTCCCTTTTTCCTTTTAAACTATAAGATGCACGTCTGAATATGTCTGCAGCCGTGTTTGTTTGTTGGTCGTGGAATGCATGAGACACAGTATACTCTGCTCAAGTGAGTATTTACGAGGCAACTCTATGACTTCCGATACAAATCGACTGTTTTTATTCCATGGCGTTTTACATGTATACCCTGCCATCCTATCTGATGGAAGATCTGATAATGGGGGGTGTGGGTGGTTGCCCATGGACGGGCAATCAAGCCTGCTGTCCATAGCCTGCCCATTTGGGTTTCATGGGCTGTTGTGTAAAGGGCCTAAGAATGGTTTGTTTTGCCAGATACACTCTCTTCTGGCTTGTACTTCTTGTCAGCAAATTTTTGTTCAGCTACTATTTTGAGGTAAGAAAAGTTCAGGAGTGTATATCTCAGCATTGCTTTCTTCTTTTTCAAAACTTTCTTACTCTGCACTGTCTAGAGAGTATGTACAAAGTCCACTACTTCGGGATGATGCTACTTGAGAAAAGCTGTGGTTTACGACAGATGAGGCCTTTGGTAGAGTTGACAAGACAAATTATTAATTCCCGTATGGCAGGGCAATACAAGTGGCATGAATTTTTCCCAAACGGTATGTCCCAAGCCTTTTATTTGTTGTTGGGAGAAAACCAATTACTAACGGGTTTGCATAACAACATGTTAGAAGGAAACCATGTTGGTGGGCTCTTAACCGAGTCATGAGTGGCTGTCGTACCATGCTGTCCAAAAGGGGCACATGATATTGAATATCGATATCTCGTGCATGCGCACCATTTCCCCTAATGCACACGTGCACATAAAACTCACCCTTGCCCCCAGTAGTGCACATGTACATATAAAACTCCTCCCCGCACATGTCATTGGTGCTTTTGGGCCGTCGCATAGGAGTGGACGTCTGTCCTCAATCTTCAGCTGCGCTCACCCAAATAAGAAGAAAACCTGTTACTAATGGGGTTGTGTGGGTTCCCCACATAGTCATTCACTTGTTATTGATTGCAGAGAGGGGAAACTGGGGTGTAGTACTCGCACTATGGATTCCTGTTATTGATTGCATGGGTTCCCCACATACTCATCACTTGTTATTGATTGCAGAGAGGGGAAACTGGGGTGTAGTACTCGCACTATGGATTCCTGTTCTAATGGTAAAGTTGACACACAAATCGAAGACAGGCTTTTATATGCTGGTATTCTACAGTCCATCCATGCTTCATTATTGACCTTGCATACGATGACAGGTTTATTTCATGGATACACAAATTTGGTATGCAGTCTGGTCGGCTATTTTTGGAGGCATCAATGGTGCATTTTCACGTCTTGGTGAGGTATGTACCTGGCCTCAGCTGTTGTGTGTCTACTTTTTTTGAAATGCTTTGATTTCACCAAAATTCTGTCGATGGCAGATTCGAAGTCTAGCAATGCTTAGGTCTCGCTTCTGCTCCTTACCTGGAGCATTTCATGTAAATCTAGTGCATTCTGCTGTTGAGCGGCCTCGCTCAAGACCCTTCTCTTTCAGCTGTTCCTTTGCAAAGGTGTGGTCCTAAGCCCATATAACTGAGAAAAGTATTCTCTGTGGCCATGTCTTTTTGTGATGATATACATGGGTGCTCTTTTGGTATCAGGTTGTGCCTGGGAGTAGTGCAGTATTTACCAAGTTTTCTCAGCTCTGGAATGAAGTCATCAACAATTTTCACGAAGAAGACTTGATTGATAACACTCAGAGAGACCTCCTCCTCGTGCCATGTTCCCCAGAGACCACAAGGAACGTCGCCTTATGGCCTTCATTTTTGTTGGCAAGCAAGGTAGTAGGCAAGTGCCCTGGTTATTCTTTCCCCCTTTTTTTTTGTTGGGGCGGGGGGGGGGGGGGGGGGGGGGGAGACGTAAGTTCAACACAAGGGGTTTTCTAAATACTTTCAAAGAGAAAAACTTACAGAAATATCTTTACGAAGGGGTTAGTTTTTAAGGGACTTAGGGAAAAAAGTAAGTTTGAACAGGAAAAGGGGTCAATTTTTAGGGTCAAGATTCATAGGGAAGCATAGTTATCGAAATTCTGTCTGAAACATGGAGTGTTCAATGCCTGGGGTTCCAGGGGTCGAAATGCATTTCCCCCATTTTGCATATCTGAAACAGCATGTTTCGGGCGCTTCTCCTCAGCCATTCTGGCCATGTTTCGGGCGCTTCTCCTCAGCCATTCTGGCCATAACCCCAACAACTACTGGGTGTCAAATGGCTGACCATTATTTAATCTCTTCTCATTGGCCTAATTTCTTCATCTCTCCCCTTCCCTCCTTCTTCCAATTCCTCTACTATCCCTTCCTTCCTCTCTCTCCTTTTCTCCTTTTCTTCCCAGCTTGTACCTCCCAGCATGTCATGTTTCATTTCCATAAAAAATTCCTTGTCTGTTTCTGTTTCCCAAAACTATGTTTTGTAGGATAAGAGATTTGATAAATGTACCCTTCATATGGCTGTGATATGTTAGGTTCTTGAATATATTCCCCCCCAACCCCACACCCCCCTCCCCAACATATACCCCCCCCCCCCCCCCCCGCCCCCGCCCCCCCCAAAAAAAAAAAAAGAAAAAGAAAAAAGAAAAAAAACGGGGGAAAAAAAAGGGGAAAAAAGAAAACCAAAAAAAGTCTCTACCACATACGCTTAAATTTGAGCTTAATGCTCATCTGAAGCATGCAGGTACCTAAAGCAATACGCATACTGGAGCATGTGACAGATTCTTGGAACGATGATGATCTCATCAAAATACTTAATGCGGACGAATACATGAATTATGCCATGGAAGAATGCTATGGTTTATTCATATTTCTCTTGCGATCTATTGTGACTGGTGAAAAGGAGATCAGGTAGTAGCACAAATCAGCAAGTTTTGTCCAAGACTTAGATTTGCACGTGTTGCTTCATAACATCTGAATGCAAGCATATTGAACTTACTGACAGATGGTGTTGATGCACACATTTGGACCAAATTGGTATCCATTCCTGCAGAATCATTGAAGAGATCATGAAAGAAGTGGAGACAAACATCATGAACAAAACACTTTTGAAACTTTTGAGGATGGAAGCAATGCCACTGCTTTATGAAAAATTTCTTAAGCTCGTGGAGATACTGGTGAGTCCTTTTTTGTGCATTAGTTCTGCTTTGTGTGCATTCTGTGTTCTGTATAGGATAAGGTTATCTCTGTGTACTTTGTGTCAGGACAAGTGTGACAGTGAGCAGATACACAATTTGGTGGAACTACTCCAGGATATGCTTGAAGTTTACAGCTTGGATATTAAGAGAGATGGCAGGTAAGTGTATGAATCATAGTTATGGGAAATGACCGGAACGTGCAGTCTCCAGGCGAAAACATCGGTTTTGGGGGGTCCGTGGCTTGAATCGTGTTTTGCCTGTTTCAGCCATTCCAAAAAGTGTGGGGTTTTGGCCATTCCTTCTTGCCGTTTCAGCTGTTTCTCCAACAATGGGAATCACCCTTCTACCACCCCTATTTCAGGTCTTGTGTAGGTCAAATGACTTACACCTTCTTACAATTTTCAGTATCTCTTTTTACCCACCTTCTTTCTTCTTCTCTCCCTTCCTTTCCTCTCGATCTCTTGCTATACCTTTGTCTCCTCATCTCGGTTCTTATCCCTAGCCTATACCTCGTGGTGTTTCCCCATTTTCCCATAACATGGTCTGAATACAATCTTTACCTCATCATCACAAAGAATAACTTGTCAGCTTAAGGGTATGATTTAGATGTGGAACTGACCGGATGTTTGGTGACTTATAGTTTTTGCGATGATTTGGGAGGCGAAGAGCTTGTGGACACACACAGTGAATGTTCTTCAGGAAGTCACGAGGGCTTTCAAAACAGACATAGCCAGTTGTTTGACCAAAATGCACTTTGCTTTCCCCCTCCACAATCTGATTCTTGGAAGAAGAAGGTACACTGAAACGATGTTCAATTTTTCTTATGATTTACCTTTCTAAAAGCAAGGCAAGCCTAACACTTTTCAGAACCCATTTCAGATCAAGAGGCTTCAATTGCTGTTACTCACAGAGGAGTCTGTTGTGGACGTTCCCACTAATGTGAACGCAAGGCGCCGCCTGACTTTTTTTACAAACTCTCTTTTTATGGATATGCCGTCTGCTCCTAGAGTTCGGAACATGATGTCCTTCAGGTTCTTTTTTACATTTCCTCCTCTTCTATTCCAACCCCTTCTCATAAATTAGAGAAGGAATTATCAAGATATAGAAGAGGTGTGCATTACTCTCTTCTTTTTTTTTGGCTTGCTTTTCAGGTCTAACTAATACATTTTCTTTCTTAGAGAACACTTTAAAAAAATACATAGAATATACTTTTACTTTTCTTTTCTTTTTAAAAATACATAAAATATTGCTTTTGTAATAGGCAGGTCCAAGTCATGGAAGCCCGCTGCCAAGCAGGGAAAGTGGGCGGTTTACCACGAGGGTAGGGCCATAATCACAGAAACGCCCCATGTGCAGGCACGGGGTCTGTGAGAGCATAGATAAACTTCACATGGTTGTATGGAATGGAAATCTATGGCCTGACCCGGGAGGTTTTGCAGAGACATTCATGGGGAGAGAGATCGTCTTTTACACAGTGACTCACCAAAAAAGCCGTAAGAGAGGACTTTGGTGAGTCTGTGTAAAAGATGAAATCATCAGGGAGAGATATCATTCTTTTTTTTTTGGAGAAAAGATCCTTCTATTAGTTACAGGAGCCCAGGACAAAGGGTTGGCTGTTTGACACCCTTGTCACACCATCCTTGATGTATGGAGCTGCCTTTTTGGGGGCCAGATTTATCCGATGAGGATTGGCAGCGAGCTGAGATTCCCGAGGTCATGATGTTTCCCATATGATCCGCAGAAAACCATCAGTCCCACACAAGATTATCCTGGCAGAGTTTGCTACAGCCCTGATGATAGTGGATTCACTCTTCAGACTGTCACATACTTCCATGGCATCAGTCACATGGATCCCCACAGGTACCCAAGGCTTGCCTTGGAGTGTTCAAGATGGCTAGCACTCCAGGGCCACCCTGGAGTATGGTGTGCCCGAGTTTCCACTTCATTCTCAGGATATGGGCTCTGCATGGAGCGATTCCCACCCCCTTCAGTACAGTTTGGACTACCCTTTTCTCAACCTTTACACCCACTGCACATGGATCACACCTCTCTCTCTCTCTCTCTCTCACACACACACACACACACACATACACACAGGCCAAATCTGAGAGTAAGATACTCAAAGGATTAACCAATAGACAGCTAGACGTAAGAAACGAGCACATGTTAAGGGCCAATACAAGGACTTACACCATTCTCTCGAAGGTGTGAATTGTAACGAGGGCTGGAAGTCTGGAAGAAAATCCGGGAGGAACACCCACCCAGACCCATCACATCTCATGCATATGGCACACATATGCACGATCCCTGTATGAAGTACCAGATCAGCCCCCCATCCTACCACCATCACATCCACCTTTTTCACACCTGCCATGGTAACCTGAGCCATCTGGAGACTCAAAAACAGTAGATCACAGGACCACGAGGGCCTCTTGGTAGAGCACATCTCCTATTCGGGGGAAACTTTGGCATCCCTCCTGGACGATATGTTCAACTGGGCTCTTTCAGAAGGCTTCCCACCCACTTGGACAACCCATTTTCTGGCAGCACCCATGGTAGTAGAGGCACTCTTCCAGACAGTCACATACATTCACAGGATTAGTGCCATGGCCCCCTGGAGACTCCCGAAGCTCGCCCCACAGTCCTTCCAGCTGCTGGCACGAGCCATGGTATAGCGGAGTATGCACCTGGTTCACGAGGTAGGGACTCAGGATGGATCGCCTCCTGCCACTCTAGCATGACCTGGACTCCCCATTCATCAGGCTCTCTCAGGATGACAGGGACCGGGTGGTCATATGTGATTTATTGGGAATATACATATAGGAAACCTGGATCACAACACACTGTCACCCCTTTGCTACACACCCCTCCTGCTGTCCATGTTGCCCTGCGCTGCGTACCCCTTGCTACGTGTGCACCCTTTGTATCCCTTATCCCACCAACCTTGCTCAGGACCCAAGGCAGCAGCTAGGGGAAAATAGCCAGGATGAACCTACAGGAGTAGAAGGCATACATCAAGACTGTGGAGGACAACACCAAGAAGGTGTTGGATAGGGTCCTTAACCAACATGAAAAACAGTTGGAAGGCCTCTGTAAGGAGATATACAAGGCAAGAATAACAAGATTGAAGAATTGGAGGCAAAGGTGAACCACCAGGAGGAGGAGATTGGCACACTGAAAGAGACCGAGATGCAACAACAGGCAATGCCAGAGGCTGGCCCAGTGATATGGGTACTCCGGGCAGAAATGGAAGTCCTAAAGGCTAGTGTCAAGGACCATACAGTGGACGAAGGGGAACTGAATACGCAGGAGGGCCTAAGGATGGACTTGGAGTAGCTGAAGGCTGAGTGATATGTTGCAGGAAGATGTGGTGAAGAAGCACAAACCTCCATAGAGCATCATACATGACAGACTCGAGGAGGAGAAATGCAGGAAGGACAGGGCCGTGCATGTGTGAGTGCAGGGGCTACAGGTTGTGGCTTCCCCCAAGGCAGATGGTATGGAGTGGATGCGACCGACCCCCCCCTTTGGAGACGCATGGAGGGCAGGGAAGGATGACACGAGAGCGGCCACCAGCAGAAAGGCCGCCTTAGACAGACTGGCTACCCTCAAGGGCACACAGGAGTACTTGGGGGATGAGGTCATTATCTCACTGAGCGCCGTCCCAAATAGGGATGCGGGATGGGATCTATGAGAACCAAACACTTGAGGTTAGCAGTATGGAATTGCACTAGCACCATGTGGTTGAATCTAGGAGGTTTGAGCGAGATTCTCAGAGGCAAGGATACATAGCCACATATGAGTGGGAGTCAACTTTTTGAGGCGAGACCCGCACATTAGGAGTATGTCGCTCAGGAGGGGTAGCCGTCCTTTTTAAACCCCACCTCCGACAGATTCTGAGCATCTTTTGGAAGGATGAGGATGCTCAGTATCTTTGGCTGTGGCTACAACATACGGGGGACCAAGTCATCCACATTGAGAGTGTTATTTTGTACCAAGCCACTCCCCTTATGCCGCATAGCATGGCCAGTCACCATGGGGATATTATGAAGTTCTCACAGCTGGGGGAAGTTCTGCTCAAGGACATCAACGCTAGGATGGGGAGTTAACAGGTCCCACTACTTGATCTAGATGACCCTATTCAGGAGCTGGACATCACTGACACGAGGTTACAGAGATCATCATAGGACGGTGAGGAGGTCACGGTGTATGGGAGACATTTCTTAGAGCTGGGAGCTGCACATGGTCTTGTTATCTATAACGGGATGTCCCGATGGCCATCCTCAGATGCCCTCACCTCCTTCCCTTACTCAGGAGGTACCAACACCGTGGACTACTTGATGGGTTCCTAGCTTTAGCACACCTTCTCCCCGACTTCTCCATCCCAACACGCCCTTTGAAGCTGACCATGCCTACCTCTCTTTCACTCTTACTTGCACACCACCCATCCCCCCGCTACCACCGCCCATCTCACATTACACCCAGGTCCATTTTGATCATGAGCTTTACCCTGTTTACTTTGATCACATCTACCACCAACTCCAGGATGTGGATCTTACTGTCCCCCTACCTGCCTTCACATCACAACTCACTACCATACTCCACACGTTTGCCACCACTTCTTTCATCTACACGTGGCGGTCTACCACTAAGCCACCTTGCGGATCTTACTTCTTTCAGCATGCCCGACATCCGTGGCCCTCCAGACGTTGGCCACGATCCCGTCATCAACTCCAGATCGAGGACATGCTCCATCACCATCGAGCTACCTTTCCACGTGACGTAGCCAAAGGTGATCTCTTGGCCATACTCAATAGCCCCATGCTTGATATTTTGGAGAGTGGTATAACATCTATTGGGGGATGATGCTTGGCTCATGTTTCATGTTCCTGATATTCCATGAGATTTTGAAACAGGCCTTCGTAAGGGCTGTGGCACGGGTACTTAGATTATCTTCAAAAAAACAACAATTTTACGAGTAAAACCTTGAGAAAATTTGAAAATTAGCAAAAGAGAGAGAAGATACCACACTAGGGGTTGAAATAGCCTTGGGCCGACCCCCCCTCCCCCTCTCCAAGCTATATTAGATTAAACTCCTTGGAGGAGTCTTGAGTACAAGTTCTTAGAGTTAGAGAGTTGTCTTGTCTTTTTACATGTCTCAACAATGAGAGAATAGCTGAATTTATAGTTCTTGCCAAAAGCACTTGAGAAAAGCGCTTTAAAACTTACTCATAGTCCAAACAGCCTCTTTTTAATAATAAAAGCTTCTCTTTTTAGTATTTAAAAACCTTTTAATCTTTTTCTTTCCAAAAACTGGTTGCATCATTCCATGCCTGTAAGGTGACCTTGTGTTGCTATCCTATCACATGTCAGTGCCACATCACCATCGCCACGTCACTTTTTTTTTTGGGTGGTGGTGGTGGTTGTTGTTTGTTTGCGTGTCGCGTTTTGCATATCTGCAACGTGTATTTTGATGCTTCGGTGACAGATTTCCTTGGACAGTTTTGCATCACTCCAATGTAGATAGTTTGTTTTGTTTCTATTTTATTTTCCGTTCCATGATTAAATATGCCATAGACATTATTTTATCCCTTTGGCCTCATAGGCCCATTGGGTCTTTAGTATACGTTTAATATCTCCCTCTCTCTCTCTCTCTCTCTCTCTCTCTCTCACACACACACACACACACACATCACACAAAAAAAAACCATTAGAATGAATAATCCACATAGAAGTGATATATATATATATATATATATAATATTGTAAAAGGACCAAAATATTGGGTTTATCTTTATGTTCATAATTGATCTCAATATAAAATTTCAACGAGCTTATGAATCTATAAATTATTTCTTGTTATCGATATTATTTTTATTTACTATTAATGAAGAGTTTATATTTTAAATTATATTTAATAAAGTTGAACTTTAAAAGTTTTTTTAAATAATATTTAAATCTATGAATTTTGTAGATAGAATAAAAAAGTATATATAATAGTTGTGTGATTATCAAAAAAGTAGCTATATTTGTAATATTTTTTAACTTTGTAATACCTTTATAATGCATATTGTTAGTAAATTATTTAGTATGAATTTTATATCAGTAATTAATAATTTTAGTTATATGAACTATTCATGAGTGATAAACAACTTCCAAAATCAAAGGCAGGTCTATTGAGAACCTTGTTTAAACATTGCAACAGTGTTCTTACACCATATTATGACGAAGAAATATTGTTCACCAAACGAGTTTTGGAAGAGGAGAACGAAGATGGCATTTCCATTCTTGACTATCTTCAGCATATCTACCCAGGTCCTACTAGTGTAAAGAAGTTGATGTTGCTGCTAGAGTCTTGAAGCTTTTTGGCTTTATAAAGGAATATTATCTATTGGTAACAGATGAATGGAATAACTTTCAAGAGCGCTTGAAAGGTAGTGGATCGACGGTGCTTGCAAGTGAATCTTGTAAATGGGCCTCATATCGCTTACCCACTTTGGCAAGAACAGGTAATATTGAACTCAATTTCACAAAATTTGTTTCATAGTGTTAATCTCTTTGGGACTATGATAATTGACACTCACCAATGCATCATAGTGAGGGGGATGATGTATTATGGAAAAGCCTTGGAGCTGCAAGCTTTTTTAGATATGGCTTCAGAAAATGGTGATTTTTCCAACCTTTTGAAGGCAATCATGCATGCATGCATGTATGTTTGTAATGTATGTGCATGTATGTATGTGTGTATCTGTAATGTATTGTATGCATGCATGCATGCATGCTATATACTGTGTGTGTGTGTGTGTGTGTGTATGTGTGGAGGGGTGCATGGATGTAAAAAGAATCTTTCCCCATTGTGCAGAGATCAAGGAAGGATACAAAAAAACTCTTCATTCTGCTCTTGGAGATGTAAACCGCCAGCAATCACTCTATATGGATATTCAAGCTCTGGCTGACATAAAGTTCACCTATGTTGTTTCTTGTCAAAATTATGCGCTGTATAGGCGTACTGAAGACTACCGTCAAAAACAAATCTGCGAGCTTCTAAAAGAGTAAGTGAAACAGATCATTGAAGTGCACACATCTATACTTATGTAATCATTCTTCTCTTTTTTTTTAATTTGGCGGAAAGGAGACTTCTATTAAGTATGAATAGACCATACAAAATCACAGCTGGAAAGTGGAACAAAACATCATTCTGGAATGTAGGGTGATCTCAACCAATGGGAGCATGAGGAGAGGAGCCTTACTGGGATGCGGGGCAGGGACATACTTAGCCTTGACATCGACTCTTCTATCCCCCCGGAGTGGCTTGCCTTGATCCTGGAACACACGCCAACCACCCCCCCCCCTCCCCCTTCCCCTGGTTTGGAGGATTTCAGTGGATGCACCTTGCAGAGGGTGAGGGTGATTGGTTTCCATGAGCAGAGTTGGCACATAGATCCTCCACAGAGAGGGATTTTTGTGGTTATGGCTATGGGAGGGTTGCCCTCTCACACGACTTCAGTGGGATCCGAGATAGTGGACATGGCACGATCCCTTTGCTAGAGAGGAGGTTCCCGACACCCCTTTCTTTGCTTACACCACGCACGGTTCGGCCTCAGGATTCAGATGCCCGTGATCGAGGGCACTCTAGTAGTAGTGGGGCACTGGCAGTCTCACGACATTCCTCAGTTTCACTCAGATTTTTGGAAGAGGTTGTGGGACAGTTTTTAGTTGTGAAAGGTTACTCTCTTTCTGTGGCAATTGGCACATCGGAGCCTGGCGTGGCGGGTGGCACTTGGCCATCGGAGGTAGGCTCAACAGTTTGTTTGAGGTGTGTCCATCTTCAGGAGTCCCATTGTAAAGTGGGGATCCTAGTGATTGTAGGCTACTTGGTGTGAACCAGGAGAGGATGCGAAGGATCGATAGTCTGACTTTGATAGTGCTATGTATACTATGCACTTATCTAACTTTCTTTTGCTAGCAGAATTGTCATGATTGATATTTCCTTTATGCATCCAAGAATAACATTGGTTATCGGAGTGAAACAGGCTGGCCCTTTGTCTCCTTCTCTCTTTGGGCTATACATTGATGAGATATCTGATTACATAGATAGACAGAGAGGACCAGGAGCACAGTTGGCAGGAGTCTTGATACCTATCTTATTATATGCAGATGACATCGTCCTATCTCTAATTCACCAGAGGGGCTGCAAAGGCACGGTGAACCTTTGGAAGACCAAGGTTATGATCTTTAACACATCTCCACAATGGGTAGGCAGATCCGCACCTCAGTTTACATATAGTGGGCAGCCCGTGGAGTATGTAGCCTCTTATGTATATCTTGGGATCACTTTTGCCGGCATGACTTCTCTATGCGGAAGGCAACGGAAACTAGATTGATGCAAGGGTATGCAGCTCGGGGCTCACTTGAGAGGCATTGCTCACAGATACAGTTTCAAGAGCCGAGGATGAAGCTCTGGCTGTTTGACGCATTAGTCACACTTGCATTATTGTTTGGAGCTCCCATTTGGGGTCCCAGTTTATACCACAAGAGGAGATGGAAAAGGTATATGATGGGTGGAAGTCGATGGAGAGGCCAATAGTGATGATGATCTTGCACATGATCAGGAGTAAGCCTTCAGTGTCACATGAGATTGTGCGAGCGGAGATGGGGACTTTCCTATCGTGACAGAGGCTCTTTTCGAGACAGTGACATACTGGCACAGATTATGGGAGCTCCCACCAGATAGATACCCCCTGCTTGCCCTAGAGTCCTCGAGACAGCTAGCACTTGATGGAGACACGTAGTGTTGATATGCACAGGTGAGCACTGGCATGCAGATGGGGGGACTCCCACTGTTTCAGTAAAGTATAGAGGCCCCTTCCTTTGCTCTTAGCCACACAAAACTGAACGGGGTGATCAGGAAGGACATTGTGAGATTGGATGCTCGGAGGGCCTGGCATCCAACCCTCCAACCCCTAGGGACGAAGATGGCTTTCTATAGAGACCATCGTCTTCACATGATGGAGGATGGCTTCATCATACATCCGCACTACATGGATACACATCTCTCATTTGGGGTGCGGTGTGCGATTGGACAAATCCGCACCTCATCCTACCAGTTGAAGTGGAGACAGCTAGATATGGGCCAAGAGCAACTGCACCAAAGGACAAGACATGCCAGCTTTGACATACAGTTGGTCCTCGAGCAGGTGCAGCTAATCTAGGCCGGAGTGGTCCAAATCCATCTCGAAAGAGGCATTGGAACCTCCCCCTCATCTCATAGTATACTTGCATTTGCATATATAATGAGCCTTTGTCTCAGCCTCATAGAGAGCTTTCATTGACTTCTTCCAAACTAGAGCCACGAGAGCAGATCCACCCATTCATCCCGACCTCCAAGGTGATGTAGGAGCTCGGCCGAGAGGAGTGACATCAGACAGAGTCACTGAGCTATACAGAGCCCCACACCCATGACATAGTGGCCACCGTCCATGCTCACGTCACCTTAGGAGGATCAAAGCCATCATTTCCCACCACCGCAGGACTTTCCCCCGCTGTCTCAACCTTACTACATTGGGTACCATGATGCAGAGCCCTATGTGAGATATTCTTCGCTGATGTGAGAGCTTGAGGCTCTTTGGTTTTTTACACAAATATTTTCTTGTAGTTTTTACTTCAAGTACCATGATGATTTATTCGATGGACATGATGTAACATTTCAGTCTCATAGGTCATTTTGGCCTTTTGAAGACATTAATACAATTCTCTCTCTCTCTCTTTCTCTCTCTTTCTCTCTCTTAGGACGCATGTTCCAGACATTTACGGCATCCTCAGATCGGATGTATGACATATTGTACCCAGACTATGGGACTGGATGGAGTTAGGAGTAGATAACATATCATACTTGTATCACCCCTTCAGCATATAGAGATGCATTAGTAGCCCTAGTACTCCATCCACACCCTCTCGTTTGTACACTACCATTGAGTCCCCTATGGTCGTGTTGTCATACTTGTACATTTTATTCTCACTCCACATTTTCCTCTTGATGACTGGAGGAACATCATTGTACTAGTTTGTCTCATAGGCCAATTTTGGCCTTTTGCAGACGTTAATATATCTTTCTTTCTCTCTCATATGAGGAAGTTAGCCCATGGATTGAAGTAGTAAAAAAGCAGAAGGATACACTAGTCAATAAAGTGGAGGTGATGAATGCTACTTTGGAAGAGGAAGCCAAGAGACGGGTACGTGCCTTACATGTACGCGTAGTTGGTTGGGAAGATAAGGGGAATCCCCAAGAGGATGCAAAAGCTCTTGAAACGAAAATTGGAGCCATTGATGTACCCATTACTGGAGCATTGCGAGTAGGTAGAGATGAAAAAAGATATTGATCATCAGGTTTGGTGACTTGGAGAAGAAGAAGGCCTTCCTTTCCAAAAGGATGGCCCTTAAGGGGGAAAAGATATATTTGGATGAGGACCTTACACTAGCACAGATAGCACACTGGAAGGAACACATGCCGTGTGTGCTTGAGGCAAGGACAGAGCGGAAATGGGCGGTATACAGAGATGGCCGAGTCATCATTATGGAGAGGAGGCCCGCCTGATGGTGCGCGGCCTATGAGACCTTGCGATTCACGGTGTGGAATTGCAATGGAGCCCTTAGAACAGATGCAGGATACTTTGAGGATACTTTCAGAGTCCACACACAGTGATATTACTATGTATACGGAGATCCATCAGTGCACAAACAAGAGGCTTCCTGACGTGCGGGGTTATAGATGGGAATCAGTGTTCCGCCCTCAGCCAGGCACAGTGGGAGGTACCAGAGGATCTGGATGAGTGGCAATACTTTTCAGGGAGGAGTTTCGTGACAAAATATGTGGTACATAGAGATGCAGATGCGAGGTACATGTGGGTGTGAGTATGCAGAGGGGGGCTCCGCGAGCTATATGTGGCGGTATGCTAGTTTCCCCCAGCCCACTCTAGGTTTGCACCATCAGGAGAGTCGCCCTATCACGTCAGAGGATGTAGGGTTGCAAAGATCAGCACAAGATGAGGGGGAGATTATAGGTTATGGCAGGCATTTTCTTACACTCGGGAGTGTACATGGGTTGGTCATATACAATGGCCTATCGAGATGGCAAGGATCAGATGCTCTCACACACTGGAACTCTAAAGGGGGAGCGAGCACAGTGGACTACTTGATGGGATCTCCTTCATTGATACCTGATGTGCGGGGTTTCACGATTTCCAGTCGGCCCATTGGCATAGTAGCCGATCATGCATACTTGAATTTCACACTAGTAAGTAGATCCCCGAGAGATGGGCCAGCCACTCATCTACCTAGGTACCCGAGATATTGGTTTACATGTGAGACAGCTGGGGTTTACCGAGATGCAGTATCTGAAGGCTTGTTTGCTTTTGACCCGCATAGCCCTATGGACGAGATTACATGAGGATTGGCAGGTGTACTACATGCATCCGCCTCATATGCGTTTTCTTGCACTATGACCCTTTCCACCCCCCTCCGCAGCATTGCCCCACAGAACAGTGGGTATGATGATGAGTGTTGTGAGACACGAGCACAGCTACAGCGTGAGATTGCCATTGGGACTCACATGCATAGATAGGCTAGGATGATCTTTCGGCGCCTTGTGAGGAGGAAGAAACGAGCCTACCTGTCTAAGCTAGAGGAGGAGATCTACCAACACTTCCTGGGGAAGGACAGCAAGAGGGCATGGAAGATGTGAGAGACAGCCTGGTACTCCGATTACTGCACCTGAGGCATGGCATGCTTATGCTAGAGAGCTATATGATACACCAGGACAACCACTCACCCCCCCTCCACTGGGAGCTACATCAGCTAGCAGCACCTTTTTTAGTATGTCGATGGTGCTAGATGCGATAGATAGGTTACAGAATGGAAAGGCACAGGATAATGATGGGCTAGTTGGAGAGCACTTCTCATATGCGCGTGATACTTTGGCTCCACTAATCGTACATGTGTTTAATTGTGCCATTTGTGAGGGTTTCCCGGCAAGCTGGACATAGCATATCATTGCACCACTCTCTAAGAGTGGGGACCCCATGGTACCAGGCAACTATAGGACGATCATGATTGGACATAGCATATCATTGCACCACTCTCTAAGAGTGGGGACCCCATGGTACCAGGCAACTATAGGACGATCATGATTGGTCATTACTTGGCCAAACTATATGGCTCTATATTGGAGTTAGAGCTGAGTCGCTGGGCAGCGAGGCATGGTCATGGAGCACAGTGACAGGTCGGCTCCAGGAGAGGATTTACTACCTTGCATCACATTCTGACACTTCGGGCACTTATTGAAGAGGGCAGGGCACAAAAGAGAAGGATATATTGCTACTTTGTGAACTTCTGCAAAGCCTTCGATACCGTACCACGTGCCAGGCTTATGCACAGATTGCATGACATTGAGGTACTTGAGAATATGCAGTGGGGGATATATGCTTTGTATGAGTTTGTGACAGGCAAAGTCCAAGCTCCAGGCGGCGGACTATCCGATATGGTGACCAGCACGATAGGGGTGAAGCAGGGATGCCCTCTATCACCCACCCTCTTTGGACTGTACATTGATGTGGTCTCCGATTATGTAGACAGATTGGGAGGCCGAGGGGCATGCTTGGCAGGGGTGTTGATATGCATCTTGTTATATGCAGATGATATTGTTCTAATCTCAGACTCTCCGGAGGGATTACAGAGACATTTGGATGCATTACAGGCATTCTGTGGGGATAGAGATCTGACAGTGATAGAGCAGTCGTCTTATGTCGTGTTGTTGGCCACGCCCACCAGGATCCTGACCACGGCATCCGCACCATCACCAGATCAGAGCCATTATTGGTTGGCATCGGAGGCACCTACCTTGCTTCTATGACCTCTCCATTCTAGACAGCCCCATGGCGGAGATATTTGATCTGAGGAGAGGGCAGCACTTCAACTGATCATGATTGGTCACACATTGGCTAGATTATATGCATCTATTCTTGAGCAGGACTTGAGTAGATGGGCAGAGAGAGAGGGCATACGTGCATCAAGGCAGGCAGGGTTCAGGAGAGGTTTCTCCACTCTTGACCATATCTTGACACTCAGAGCTATTATTGATGAGGGCAGATTATATGGCAGGAGGATGTCACGTGCATCCCGCACTTGGATGCCACGTGGACATTCTGTACAGAAGGTGCAGGACCTGGGATGGTGAACTGGTCCCATGTGAGCCCAGTCCGGGACGAGTCAGCCAGGGATCCATCTCAGTCGTCCGAGGTCAGGTGTGCATTGTCCTGCACATGAGTCCAAGGTCAGGTGTGCAATATCCTGCACAAGAAGCAGTGCCAGTCCGCGCTGTGAGTCTCCCTCTGGAATGATGTCAGATGTGCTGAGTATCTGGTTTGCAACTGGATGCCAGACCTCTGTAGGCATGTAGGTTGCATGTAGAGATGGGGCCAGCCCATAGGGCTACCCCAGTGTAGGTGTTTGCATTGGCATAATTAGTATGGGCATGGGGGAGGCATAGAACCACCCCCAAGGGGCCAGGAGGGCCCAAGACTATGCCCACCAGCCAAGGCAAGGGCTGGAGGGGCAGTCGGCCAGCTCCAGACCCTCTGGACAGGCAGCCGACAGAGGGTATAAGCCCTGGACAGAAGGCGGCCAGGTGTGGGGGGCAGTCCCACACCTCTGCGTTGAATGCCCAGCAGCCAGGAGGCTGTCCAGGGGTCATGCGCAGGCTGGACAGGCTCCAAACCAGTGTGAAAACACTTTAATAGAGTGTGAAAGCATTTTATTGCTTGGAATTCAGTCGTGGGACTTCATAAAGCCAGCCGACTGCATGTTAGGAGGGGTATAAAAGCCCAAGTCATATTTCATTCATAGCATCTCACAATTCACCAAGAGCTCCAAGCAACCAAGGGCCAGGACAGCCAAGAACAGTGCTAAAGCTAAGGGGTGAAGGACTGAAGGTCAAGGGCAGGTTTTTCCAGCCAAGAAAAGGTCAAGTACTTTGTATTTGTTCAGTTTTACATCATTCTAATAAAGCAAATACACCATCCGTGGTGGGGGCCCTACAGAGGGTAATTGGGACCCAATACTGTGTCCTTCTCCATCTCCCCCTTCTCTCTCTATTTCTGCACATAGTCTTTCAGTTTGTGCGTTAATTCCGTCGCGAAAAGAGTGCTGTTTTCTGAGTTTTGAAGTACCGATCCTTCTCCGAAGCTTCCGCATATTACAGTGGTATCAGAGCCTACTTCAAGGACGAAGATTCAGCAAAGAAAACCAGAAAATTTTTCGCTCGTGTGGTTGGTTTTTAGACGCCGGTGGACTACCCCTTTCGGAGTGACTCCTGTCCCTCGAAGGACGGTTGGTTTTTAGCCTCCGGAAGCCTCCGGAAGTCTCCCACACAGACAGTGGATGGTCAGATTGCGTTCCGGAAAGGAATTGCAGATTCCCGCTATGGCGAGCTTTGGCGACGAGAGAGAACCAGAACCATGGGACCAGAGTGCACCAGGCAGCCCAGCTAGGGCACCCGGCTTGAGTGTACAAGACATGTTCCAGCAGATGATGCGAGCAATCGCAGACCAGACAACCAAGTTGGACGAGCAGAAGGCGCGGATTTTGGCTCTGGAGGAGCGTTCTCGCTCTCCAGTGTCGCGTTTTCCATCTCCTCCTCCCTCTCCTTCCGTACCCCAGATACCAGATCCTCGTCACAGGGACCCTCTCGAGGGGTCACAGCCGCAATCAAGCTCCTTGCTTGAGAGGCAGATACGGGCATTGGAGATTCGACAACGAGAAGACGAAGCCATGCGACGAGTGGAACACGAGCGTTACCTCCAAGCTTTGGACGCCAGATTGACACCGGCGGCGCCCTCGAATCATTTTCCCGAGAAAATGAACTTCAGTAAGTATAATGGTAAACTCGATCCCACTACTCTGTATTCATGGTTACATCAATTTGAAGCTTACTTTGCCGCAGTTAGGAAATCAGATATTGACAAAGTGATCTTAGCCAGTTGGTATTTGGAAGGTGAGGCCATTCCTTGGTGGACTCAGTGGGCTCATGCCCACACCAGATCAGGTATGGCAGCTTATGGGTGGGACGAGTTCGTCCGTGACCTTAAGCAGCGGTTTTTACCGCCCCACTACCTTGAGCGACTCGAAGACGAGTTCAGGGGTGCGCGTCAGAATGCGCAACCAGTCCTTCAGTTTGCCAATAGAATTTCGACCTTGTGTCTACAATTAGGCTTATCTGATGCGGACAAGAAAGGGCAGTTTTTGTATGGCCTGGACACGCACATCCAATGGGAGGTGCGTATGTTTAGACCAGCCACCTTTGAGGACGCACTCTCGCTTGCGCAGAGTGCAGAAATGAAACACAATGGTGGCAAGCCCAAGACTTCCCAGCCGGCTTCTCCCAAGGCTAACACCTCGGGGGGCAAAAGCCAGAACCAGACGGGTTCTTCCCCAGGACAGAGCCCGGGAGCCTCTGGCTCCAAGAACTCGAACAATGCGTCTAAGCTTACTCCAGACCAGAAAGCGGAGGCAGGCAAGACAGGTGGCAAGTTGAGTGCTGAGGAGCTTGCTCAGTACAGGAAGGAGGGTAGATGTTACTTTTGTCACACAAAAGGACATACTTCTCGGGATTGTCCGAAGAAGCCTCCAAAGCCCGCCGCCGCCTCCACAGCTTCAGTGGTGAGCACAGCTCCCACACAGACCCCAGTGGCTACCCCTAGTTCTTCAACCCCCGGTGCTTCAGTTGGAGCAATTATTAGCCGGGAGCTCGAAGATAAGCAGAAGGGCGCCCATGACCAGGAGTATGAGCGCAACGAATTGCTCAAGTCCTTTGGCTACATAGGTGGCCAGAGAGTCGTTGTCTTGTTTGACAGCGGCAGTACGGAGGATGTGATCACGGAAGAGGCCGCTAGGCGTGCCCGCTTCGAGCTGACTCCGGTGGACAAACAAGTTGAGGGATTTAGCACAGGTATGACAACGAGCGTCAAGTATGAAGCTCTAGGTGCTAAGTTAGTCATTCAGGGCATAGAGTTTGTGCGTGACTTTATGGTTGCCCCTCTTGTAGGAGCAGACATAATTTTGGGTATCCAGTGGTTTCACAAGTTCCTTCCTGATGTCAAGTGGGACAAGCACACGTTCCAGATTGATCGGAATGTGTCAAACACCCCTGTGACCATTAAGTGTGAGCCAGGTATTCCAAACTTTCCGCTCATAAGCCACTTGCAGGCTAAGCGAGCAGTCAGGAAAGGCGCACAATGTGCGATGATTTACGTCCAGACAGCCCAGACGGTGGCCAGTGCTTCCGAGAAGTACTCGGTTCTCCATGAAAAGTTCCAGAAGATTTTTCTTCGGGACAGTCTCCCTCCCCAGCTTCCCCCGTCCAGACCGGAGGATCACAAGATTGACCTCCTCCCAGGCTCGGAACCCCCGAGCAAGTTTCCGTATCGCCTTTCGAAGGCAATGGAATCGGAGTTGGACCGCCAACTCCAAGAATTGTTGCAAGCTGGCTTCATCCGCCCCAGCGTGTCGCCGTTTGCAGCACCGATCTTATTTGTCAAGAAGAAAGATGGGTCTTCTCGGTTGTGTGTCGATTATCGTGCACTCAACAAGCTGACTATCAAGAGCAGATTCCCGATGCCTCGAATTGACTACATTCTCGAGAGGCTGAATGGAGCTAAGGTGTTCTCTAAATTGGATTTAAAGAGTGGGTACCACCAGGTTCGGATTGTTGAGGGGGACATCCCCAAGACAGCTTTCCGTACAGAACGGGCCCACTATGAGTTTGTGGTTATGCCATTTGGATTGACGAACGCCCCAGCTACATTTAACCGCATGATGATGCGTATTTTTCGGGAGTTGATCGGAGTGTGTGTGTTCATATTTTTGGACGACATACTCATATTTTCAGCTACAGTTGAGCAGCATGACATTGATGTGGAGAAAGTCCTTAGGTTGCTGGAAAGCAACGAGCTCTATATCAATGAAAAGAAGTCAGAATTTTATCTGTTCCAGGTACATTACTTGGGATATATAATCAGTGCCGAAGGCATTCGACTTGATCCGGCTAAAGTGGCCGAGATTGTGAACTGGGAAGTACCTCAGACTGCTTATGACATTAGATCATTTGTGGGTATATGCCAGGCATATTCCACCCACATTGATAAGTTTTCTGATCTCTCGGCAGACCTCACCGATCTGCTAAAGGGAGTGAAAACAAGGAGGCAAAAGATTCGAATGACTCCACGAGCGTTGGAGGCATTCCAGAACCTCAAGGTGGCTTTGTCAGAAGCGCCTTGTTTAGCCCTTGCCTCGTGGGACGAACCATTTCAGGTGATCACCGATGCGAGTAACATCGCAATTGGCGGTGTATTGCAACAGAATGGTCATCCAGTAGCTTACATGTCTCGTAAGTTACTGCCCGCCGAAAAGAATTACTCAGTCTACGATCGTGAACTCCTAGCAGTCATTCAGGCCTTGAAACATTGGAAACATTTCTTGTATGGCCGTGACTTCGAGGTTCGCACTGACCATCAGGCATTGCGCTGGATTCAGACGATGCCCAGTGCACAGTGGAGTGATCGACAGCACCGCTGGAGTCAGATATTCCAGCAGTTTGGTGGCATGATTGAGTACCTTCCAGGAAAGGCCAATCCAGTGGCCGATGCTTTGAGCAGGAAGGGACAAGTATCTGCGATTCAGACCACTAGACTGGACCTTGTTGGTACAGGACTAGAAGACATGAAGCACACGTACGCGGATTCCGAGGAATTCGGTACACAGTGGGAACAGGCATTGGATGCCACAGGACCATGCCATTTTCTGATACGCGATGGTTGGCTTTACTACAAAGGCCGACTGTGTGTCATGAAATCATTCCGGGCAGCTCTTCTCCATGATGCCCATGACGCCATTACAGGTGGTCATAGGGGCATGAATTCGACTCTGGAGAAATTAGAACGGCAATACTATTGGCCAAAGATGAGGCGTGATGTGTTTACCTATGTACAACGCTGTGACATTTGTCAAAAGGTGAAAGCTCCTCGTGGAAAGAAGATAGGGTTGTTACAGCCTTTGCCAATTCCTGAGGGTCCTTTCCAAGACATTTCGATGGACTTTGTCACAAATCTGCCTCCCAGTCCGAGTAAGCGTAATACACAGTGTTTGACTATTGTTGACAGGTTCAGCAAATTTGTGATGCTTATTCCTTGCAGGGCCAATGTGACCGCCGAGGATGTTGCCCAACTATTCATTCGGCATTGGTACCCGATTGGTGGGATTCCTAGGACCATAGTGTGAGACCGAGATGCCAAGTTTACCAGTCATTTTTGGAGGGCATTGTTTGATAATTTTGGTACTAAGTTGAATTTTTCCAGTGCATTCCACCCACAGACAGATGGCCAGACAGAGATATACAACCAGTTGGCCTTTGATGTGCTGAAGTGTTATGTCCACGATCAGCAAGGTAAGTGGGAATCGTTTTTGCCTTTAGTTCAAGCTGTTCTGAATGACTCTTTTTCTTCAGCTATTGGCAGGACTCCATATGAGGCAGCGTTTGGAAGGCCTTTCCAGTCGTTGTTAACCAGGACCTCGTCTTCAGTACCGGAGGCGAACAGAGTGACGGAGTCTTACCAGGAGATACTAGAGTCCGTTAAAGACAGATTGGCTAAAGCGCAAGAGGCCTACACTCGACAGGCCAATAAAGACCGAAGGGACATGAAGTTTTCGGAAGGAGATTGGGTATATCTTCGGATTATGAAGCAAAGATTAAAGCAGGTGGGCAAGCGATGCCCAAAGTTGTCTTTCAGGAGCTTCGGACCATTCCCCATCCGGAAAAAGATTAATGAGGTGTCTATGCAGTTAAAGCTACCTCCGAGTTGGACTATGCACGATGTATTTCATGTCAGTTGGTTGAAGCCATATGCAGGTCCACCCCCTTCAGAGGTCAAAGACGAAGCGGAACCAGACATCATTGATGAAGCAGAGGTAATGGTTCCAGAACAGATCCTTCTGCACCGTTTCAAGCATGGCTCAGGCCGAAGACTACGACAGTTCCTCACGAAGTTTCAGGACCGAGGAACTCATGAAGCGGTATGGCTCGACAAAGAATTTTTCGAAGACTATCCGGCTTTATTGACGGATTATTTGGAGGCTATGCAGCTTCCGTCAAGTTAAGCAGAAGGGGATGTCACGTGCATCCCGCACTTGGATGCCACGTGGACATTCTGTACAGAAGGTGCAGGACCTGGGATGGTGAACTGGTCCCATGTGAGCCCAGTCCGGGACGAGTCAGCCAGGGATCCATCTCAGTCGTCCGAGGTCAGGTGTGCATTGTCCTGCACATGAGTCCAAGGTCAGGTGTGCAATATCCTGCACAAGAAGCAGTGCCAGTCCGCGCTGTGAGTCTCCCTCTGGAATGATGTCAGATGTGCTGAGTATCTGGTTTGCAACTGGATGCCAGACCTCTGTAGGCATGTAGGTTGCATGTAGAGATGGGGCCAGCCCATAGGGCTACCCCAGTGTAGGTGTTTGCATTGGCATAATTAGTATGGGCATGGGGGAGGCATAGAACCACCCCCAAGGGGCCAGGAGGGCCCAAGACTATGCCCACCAGCCAAGGCAAGGGCTGGAGGGGCAGTCGGCCAGCTCCAGACCCTCTGGACAGGCAGCCGACAGAGGGTATAAGCCCTGGACAGAAGGCGGCCAGGTGTGGGGGGCAGTCCCACACCTCTGCGTTGAATGCCCAGCAGCCAGGAGGCTGTCCAGGGGTCATGCGCAGGCTGGACAGGCTCCAAACCAGTGTGAAAACACTTTAATAGAGTGTGAAAGCATTTTATTGCTTGGAATTCAGTCGTGGGACTTCATAAAGCCAGCCGACTGCATGTTAGGAGGGGTATAAAAGCCCAAGTCATATTTCATTCATAGCATCTCACAATTCACCAAGAGCTCCAAGCAACCAAGGGCCAGGACAGCCAAGAACAGTGCTAAAGCTAAGGGGTGAAGGACTGAAGGTCAAGGGCAGGTTTTTCCAGCCAAGAAAAGGTCAAGTACTTTGTATTTGTTCAGTTTTACATCATTCTAATAAAGCAAATACACCATCCGTGGTGGGGGCCCTACAGAGGGTAATTGGGACCCAATACTGTGTCCTTCTCCATCTCCCCCTTCTCTCTCTATTTCTGCACATAGTCTTTCAGTTTGTGCGTTAATTCCGTCGCGAAAAGAGTGCTGTTTTCTGAGTTTTGAAGTACCGATCCTTCTCCGAAGCTTCCGCATATTACAGAGGATTTATTGTTGCTTTGTGGATTTCCGGAAAGCTTTTGACTCAGTACCGAGAGCCAGACTGATGCGCAGACTACAGGAGATGGGAGTGCCCACATAGCTGATTTGGGGAATCATGGCTTTATACAGGACAGTTGTGGGGCAGGTACGTACTACTCAGGGTATATCTGAGATGGTTCACTCCACTATTGGGGTGAAGCAGGGCTGCCCCCTTTCTCCCACCTTATTTGGGATGTATGTAGATGAGGTTTCAGACTATGTAGAGCAGGAGGGTGACAGAGGAGCACAGCTAGCAGGGACATGGATTCCGCTGTTATTGTATGCTGATGATATTCTGCTGATCTCAGATTCTCCAGAGGGGATGCAGCGTCATTTGGATGCATTGCACACGTTTGCACAGGACAGTGGATTGTCTGTTAACCTTGGTAAAACCAAGGTGATGGTGTTTAACACCACAGCACAGTGGGTTAGGAGGTCAGTACACACCTTTACATATGGTCAGGAGACAGTGGAGTATACAGATGCATATACTTACCTTGGTGTGGTTTTTAGTGGCCCACTATTTTCCTTGAGGAGAGCAGCGGAGACCAGATTGACCAGAGCTTATGCAGCATTGGGGAGACTAGAGAGGATGTGTTCGCAGGTTCAGTTTCAGGAACCTCGAACAAAGCTCTGGCTCTTTGACACTTTGGTCACTTCAGCCATGCTGTATGGAGTGGAGATATGGGGACCCTCAGTGGATCACCACATCCGAGGTGGTAGCACTGTGGAAAAGATGTATGGAGAGGCCCTTGGTTTCTATGATTTCCCGGATGATTAGGGCCAAGGCCTCCGTACCACATGATATTATCCGTGCAGAGATGGCTGCCCCCCCACCATTGGTAGTAGAGGCACTCACTCGTTCAGTCTCTTTTATACATAGCACTTGGGCTCTCCCTAGAGACAGATATGCTCGCTTAGCCCTGGAGTCTTCACGACAGTTGGCATCACAGGGAGACGGATCATGTTGGTATGCACAGATGATAGCTTGGCTCCAACTGCATGGCTTTAGTATGGACAGGCTACCTCCATTTCAGTACTCCCTAGATGCACCCTCCCTCTCTCTCACACGGGCAGAGACTACCAGACTTATCAGGCAGGACTTGACTCAGCTGGACACTAGGAGGACATGGATACAGCCGACACACGAGCTTGGTACGAAGATGGCTTTCTATAGAGATGATCTTCTCTAGCTCACGGAGGATGGGTTTGTAATTAGACCCAGCTACATGGATACTCATCTTTCTCATGGGGTACGGTGTGCTATTGGTTAGATGCACACATCCTCACACCAGCTAGAGATTGAGACTGGCAGATTCAGAGGAGTACCAGCTGAGGCCAGGATTTGTTAGTTGTGCTAGATGGAGCCAGAGACAGAGTTACATTACATATGTCATTGTCTAGTATATTATGAGATACAAGGCCGTTTTCATTGCCTGTTCAGAGAACTTTCCAAAGTCATGAGATACCAGGATCAGAGATGCCTCGGATTATACTTGCTGGAGCTGCATAGACATAGAGAGGGTCTCTTGAGAGGGAGGGGATCAGAGAGGGAGAGACACCTACAGAGGCAGATTACAGACTTCTTTCGACCAGAGATTGAGCAGTCAGGCCAGCAGGCATTGCAGCCGCACCAGAGTATAGCCGCACCAGAGGTACACTGATTGATCAGGCTATAGAGCTGGGGCGGTCCAGGCGCCCCAAGATGAGAGGCCCATCTCGACACCGGCGGAGACTACAACAAAGGATCAGGACCATACTAGCACGGCATGGGATACGTCCAGTTAGAGTACTCACCATGGAGGACACCTTTGTTGCTGGAGTTTTCCTCCCCAGATGTTATCCATTAGGAGCTTCTAGTACCTTACTTTTCCTCATAGTTATTGCTTCAATTTCATTTAGTTGTTTAGTTGTTTTAGCTTTTCTTACAAGACATTGTATCAGATCCACCAATTGTTGTAACCTTTTTGGTCTCATAGGTCATTTTTGCCTTTTGAGGACGTTAATATATCATTTCATTTCATTTCTCTCTCTCTCTCTCTCTCTCTCTCTCTCTCTCTCTCTCTCTCTCTCTCTCTCTCTCTCTCTCTCTCGCCAGCCAATCATCACCAGTTGCTTCTGGACCCAGGAGGTGGATTGCATCCATACAGTGGATCTTGTGGACCCACCTCGGGTTTCTCCGGAGGAGTTACCTCGGACCGGGCCTCCGCATTCTAGCGTGCCCGACGCCCCCAGCCCTTGGACGCCAGCCACGATCCCCTCATGTGCTCCAAATCCTGGACATGCTCCACTGTCATTGAGCTACTTTTCCTTGTGATGTAGCTGAGGGAGACCTCTCGGCCATAGTCATTTGCCCTATGCTTGATATTTTGGAGAGTGGTATACTATCTATTGGGAGACTGATGCTCCTCTCATGTTCCATGTTCCTTGTATTCCATGATGAGTATCCATGGATAGTTTTGTATAACTCGAGTGAGATAGCTATGTTTTGTTTTTGTTTTATTTTCCATTCCATGATGAGATATGCTATAGACATTATTGTATTACTTTGGTCTCATAGGCCCATTGGGTCTTTAGTAGACGCTTAACGTATCTCTCTCTCTCTCTCTCTCTCTCTCTATTATGATTGGCAAAACCAAGGTTATGGTGTTTAACACCACGCCACAGTGGGTTAGGCGATCAGCTCCCATATTTACATATGGGCAGGAGATTGTGGAGTATACAGATGCATATACATATCTTAAGGTAGTATTCAGTGGGCCAGTGTTTTCGATGAGGAGAGCATCAGAGACTAGATTGACTAGAGCACATGCAGCCGTGGGTGGTTTGGAGAGGATGTGTTCGCAGGTTCAGTTTCAGGAACCTCGAACGAAACTTTGGCTTTTTGACACTCTAGTGACATCAGCTATGCTTTATGGAGTGCAGATATGGGGACCTTCAGTGGGCCATCACAGCGCAGGCGGGTGGAGAGGTATGGAGAGGCCTTTGGTATCTATGATTGCTAGGATTATTAGAGCCAAGGCCGTGGTACCTCATGAGATTATTCGAGCAGAGCTAGCGGCTGCCCCTCTGGTGATTGAGGCTCTTACGAGCTCAGTCTCCTACATACATGGCTTGTGGGATCTCCCCCGAGACAGATATGCACGCCTCGCCCTGGAGTCCTCCCGACAGTTAGCTTTACAGGGAGACACGGCTTGTTGGTATGGACAGATGACATCTTGGTTCCAGGCACATGGTTTTAACATGGACAGATTGCCTCCCTTCCAGTATTCTCTGGAGGCACCCTCTCTCACTCTCACACGGACAGAGATTACCAGACTCATCCGTCAGGATGCTGGACATTAGGAGGACATGGATACAGCCGACTAAGGAGGTGGGCACGAAGATGGCTTTCTACAGAGAGCATTTTCTTCAGCTCACAGCAGATGGTTTTGTGATCGAACCCAATTACATGGATGTACACTTGTCTCATGCAGTACGATGTGGTATTGGTCAGATTCGCACATCCTCACACCAGCTTGAGATTGAGATTGAGATTGGCCGATATAGAGGTATACCAGCTGAGGCCAGGATATGCTGAGTATGCCATGGGGAGCCAGAGACAGAGCTGCATTATATATGCCATTGTACTGCATACTATGAGATACGTGGTCGTTTCCACTGTTTATTCAGAGAGGGTTTTGGACCACTTTCCAGAGTCATGGGGTACCAGGACCAGAGGTGTTTGGGATTGTTCTTGCTTGAGCTGCGGAGATATAGAGATAGCCTGCTTAGGCGCACAGAGAGCCAGACTCAGAGGCACATTACAGACTTCTTTAGTCCAGCCATCACTGCGCCAGATGGACCACAGCAGCAGCAGCAGGACATGGATACTGCCCACACCAGCGGTACACTGACTGATCGTGCGATTGAGCTTGGGTGGTCCAGACGCCCACGACTACGGAGGAGGACATCCCAGCATAGACAGAGGTTGCAGCGGCGGATTCGGATTATTCTTGCGAGACATGCGGGACACCCAGTCAGGGTGCTGACCACAGAGGATATTGAGGAGGTCCACCAGCGTCCGATGCGGCACATATTATGAGATGGAGGCACCTCCATAGTGTACCCCCCCGTCCCACATGATATTGTATCCCCTCACTGTACTCCACTCACCTCCATAGCGTACCCTCCCCTCACTAAATTCACACCCTATAAGGGTTTCTGTTTATCTTCCAGTTCCAGTTTCATTTTCTAGGTGCCAGTAGTATCATCTTTATTTTTCATTTTCTAGTTTTTTATCCAGACATTGTATCAGATCCACCATGATGTAACTTTTTGGTCTCATAGGTCATTATGGCCTTTTGAAGATGTTAATTTCGGCCGAGGCTGGACACTGGATCTTGGTATGCAGAGATGCTACAGTGGTTCTCACATCATGGTATAGACATTGAGCGGTTGCCACCTTTTCAGTATGATCAGTCTGCTCCACGGGGTTACCTCTCTCTCAATGAGAGGAACAGAGTGATGAGACAGGACATATGGCAGCACTACATACAGGAGACATGGACAGCACCAGAGAGCCCACTACCACCAAAGATGCTGTATTACAGAGACCACTTTATGAGCATCTCAGGGGATGGGTTTATACATCGACCGCGGTACATGGATGTATACATGCCCCACAGCTCTCGCGTTGCTATTGGACAGCTACGAGTCTCATCACATCAGCTAGAGATAGAGGCTAGGAGAGCGGCACGGGTTCCTAGAGCTGAGTGGATATGCAGATTGTGCCGCGAGGAGGTGGAGACTGAGGATCACTTTGTATGTAGATGTAGAGCCCACCAGGGGGTCAGAGATAGATATGCAGGATTGTTTGAGGAGCACTCTTCACTACATCAGTTGATGGAGGCCTCGGACCAGCGACAGCTTGGCAGACTACTACTAGAGCTTCATAGTTCTCGAGAGAGACTCCTCCAGACACCCGCTCCCACTAGGGGTGGGAGACAGTCCCAGCTCACAGATTTCTTCCAGAGAGCTATGCCAGTGCCAGGTGATGTACCACGTGGGGTGACCGCACAGAGAGCAGAGGAATTGAGAGCCAGGAGGAGACCTAGACAGACTGGACATAGAGCACCCCGACTCTGTCACCGAGAGATAGCAGCTATCCGAATGAGACACCAGATGGAGACACAGGAGAGGCTAGCTCGCTTTCATTTAGACTCAGGGTACATGTTCATGCCATTCACAGCCTCAGCATCGGCGATGTATGATATCTTATATCCCTCTTATGGCACTGGATGGAGTTAGACATAGATCTGCATAGCATGCTTGTACTACCCCTTCAGCATATAGAGATGCATCTTGCCTTAGCACTCCATCCACATCCCCACCCCCCTTATATTGTTTGTATCTGGGCTCCACCGATCCATGACGATTCACAGTTGTATCCAAACACATTGTTACATTCCTGTAACGCCGCTACGGGCGTTACCACAAGAGGGGACGGCCTCTGGCTCACCACCCAGCCATAGAGGAAGAATGAGGATTGCCCCTCATCCCCCAGGCTATATAGTGTGTGGCCTGCCGTCCACACTAGCCTGGCCACCCATGACTCCGCATGGGCGTCCTCTCCCACTGAACCCCGGACATGGCCATCCGGTCTGCCGTCGGTCACAGGCATTACAGCCAAGGTCACTTGTGTGCGTCCTTTATCGGCAAATGTGTTAGCGTGATCCTGTGCGCTAAGGATGCTCTCGCGTGCAGCTTTGAGCATATCATCCATATATTCAAGGAACTCCTTGACAGATTGAATCTTCTCCTTTTCCAGGCCTACAGCCATCGGAGATCTCGGCTGGAATCCATACATTGACATGAATGGTGTAAATCCAGTTGCTGAATGCTTGGAGCTGTTATAAGCAAACTCCAATATGGGCAAATACTCTTCCCAATTAGATTGCTTCTTACTAACATAAGAACGCAACATATCCTCTAGAATTTGGTTAACTCTTTCAGTTTGACCATCAGCCTCCGGATGATCTGCCGTACTCATACTCAGAGTAGTATCCAACTTTTTGAAGATTTCCCTCCAAAAATGACTGTTGAATTTTCTATCTCTATTTGACACTATATCTGCGGGCAGGCCATATAGCTTGTAGAGATGTTCAATAAAGAGTTTTGCCAACTCTGGCGTTTTTACAGTTTTCTTGGTGGCAATAAACTTTGCCATTTTAGTTAACCTGTCCACTACCACCCACACCGAGTCATTCCCTCGACTCGTTTTGGGTAAACCGGTAATGAAATCCATGGAAATGCTTTCCCATTTCCCTTGAGGAATCTCCAGCGGATGGAGTACCTTAAGACGTTCTGTTTATTGACCTGGCACTTACTGCATTTCATCACATAAGTCTGGACGTTCTTAAACAAACTAGTCCAATAAAACTGTCTTTTTACTAGTGCATAGGTCTTCTGAATCCCAGGATGACCCGCACTTGGACTATCATGACTTTCTTTAAGAATTTGGGCCCGAAAGTCACCAATAGTTGGTACACATACTCTACCCTTGTAACGTAAGTACCCGTCGTCAATGGAGTAATTAGCATATTTCTCCCACCGACGAAGTTTAGCATCATCCTTTGAAACCGTGTAGGAAAACAAAGGTGATGAAGGGCCTACGTCTGAGCTCTCCGGCTCAAAACTATACCCCGAAGATTCGGCTAGCCTCTCCGGACTAACTCTCGCCTCGCTACCCGCCGCACCTACGGCCAGTCTCTCCGGACTAGCATTACGTGCCGACGAGAAAGGTGGACACGGCTGTGACAAAGTGCGTACGCGTACAGCGCGCCAGACCTCTGTAAAGACAGGATCATGCTCACACAAGCCATGATTTGGTATTTCAACCAAAACCTTAAGGCAAATTTCATGCCTTGATTTTGCATCATGTCATTAGCACAGAAGCTAATGTACTGGAGAGCACTCTAGTAGCGCAAGTTCTTAGACTATGCTACTAGATATTTGTAGACTACGCTACCATGTTGCATCACCAACTTGTTAAAACTTCTCCTTGGAAAGCTCTACGGCCATAGGAGAAATAAACTAGAGCCAATCTAATCATGCATCACAAGGATTAGTTCCAAAGCTGAGAGATACTTTCTCTCTTAAAGTAACATCTTTGCACAAGCATATGCTCTAGAATCTTGTTGAGTTTCTAACTACCATCAATCTACGGATGGTTAAACTCCACTCTAACTCAGAGTAAATGTAAGTTTTGAAAATTTCCCTTCAAATATAACAATCAAACTTCCTATCTCTTATGCCATACTATATATGCGGGCAGACCATATAGTATGTGGAGATGTTTGATAAAGATTCTTGCACCACTACGGGTGTCTGGAGTTACATCCAATCACTTATAACTCTTTGTTGCTATTACCAGACACATCCCTTCAAGTATTGTCTGGACTAACACAACTATTCCAGTTTATGTTATATTTGAGGATTTCCCTCAAGAAAGGTTTTTGTCCTCAAAAACTCTACTCTCAACAAGCGACTACGCGCTAGTGTCATAGGTCCAAGAACAAATCTAGACCGTGTTTAATATCATATGTTATATTCTTGAGTCCTTCCAAGAAACTTTTAAACATCTTGCAACGAAGATGTGGTATAGTGTCTACGCACATATGGTGGTACTATTGATAAACTGCTTTGCAACAGATCAGTGGTTTCACACTTGTAACAAAGTGCTTCATTGTTGCATATTATTACCCTTCATAAGCGGTTACACACTTATGAATTATTTGGGTGGGTTGTACCATCTATCAAGAAAAATTCCAAACTACTAATAACCACATTATTAATCCACAGATAATGACTGAGCTTGCTGCGAAGCCATAGGTTGCTATATAATTGATGGTAATTACACAAGCCCAATTTATTACATCATACATTCAATATAAATGCAAACATCACAGTACTTCGTGATGATGAACTTAGGAATTTCATCCTATCTCTGTTTGGTGTTGGTATGAAGTATAACTATGAGAACATTATTTGCTGCCTCCTCATTATAGCGGCAAAGCTACCTACCCATCACAGGTGGCAATCTCTACCAAGCTATAACCAATGACAAGCAAATAAACGAGTACTCTTGTAAGAACTTCATAACCATATCTCGCACCAAACTCATAATCACTACGGATTAAATGCCAGGGCTTGCAAAATTGAATGTTATCTGATAGGTAGAGGGGATCATCAAACTACGGATGACCTCGACAACTCACTAGGACTAGTGATGTGTAACTTTTAAGTTACTCCACTCTCCTTGCTTATTCCATACCATCGAACAAATCGGTCCCTCGATTTGAGCAACGTCAACATATTTATGAGTACCTCGATACTCATGGATTGTGGTTCGGTAATTTAAAATATTGATCTAGAGTATCTTTCACTCGAGGATCTTAATTTTATTAGCAGCTATGTATTAGTAGTGAGTAACTACGTACCCACCACTATCATCACACTAGTAGCTCCCTACTAGTCTGTGAGTAACTCCGTACCCAATGGCGTACCTCCCCCGAGTGGGAGTACCATATACAACCATCTATAACAAGATGCTTAAGTCACTTGCTGCAAAGAAGTGACTACACAAATTGACCCCTCCATTGCACATTGCAGTACAATCTCTGGTATTACAACACGAATTTTTGGACGTCCTTATCATAGAGGTCAACTTAAAAACTAGTGCATAGGTCTTGTGGAGTCTCGGCTGACCTAACCACACCACTGGTGACTTCCTACAAAAAATGTGGCGCCGAAGTCACCACCTATGTACTTTAACTCCGTAAAGTACATGGTCTTCATCTATCATCTATGGAAAGTTGTAAAACATTCCTGCGATGGATTTTTATCACCCTAAAATTATTGTGCACTATTTTAGTGTGAAGAGCTTTTTTCCTGGGTACCATGGTTCACCCCAAGCTCATCTTTTGCTAAATTCTCCGATTTAACAAAAGATATGTCTGCCTCCGAACACTCCAGTTCAGTCCCAGACTTTGAGTTTACTTCTTAACACTCCGGTTAAGTCAAAACTCACCAGATACAGTAGGATTTACCGCTAAGCTCTCCGGCTTAGCCTCCTATCCTAACTTAGCCCGAGTTTATGTACACTTCATATGTCGGATCCGATCCTAACAACAACCAGGCTCATCTGGAGTGAGATACTACTCACTATTGCCATGTAAAACCTTATTAAATCCTAGAAATGCTCCACTCATTTCCCAGGGGTCATACGACTTATAGGGTTTACACGCACATGAACTTTGTAAGCAAAATAGCCTGTCATGCAATATTACAATTGCTTCTGTAGGAAAGTAATATATTTCCCAAATTCATATGGTAGCAACTAAAATGTGCTCACAATCGCACACTTATGTTGAACATAGGCAAGACTACGCTTGCAAAATGCTATAGGGCGTCCCCCATGCATGAAATTGTCCAACCAAACTAGTCTTACTGCTAACCTCTAGATTTAGATCACTTTGAAACTAAATCACTCTGTTAGCACTAGTACACCATCATAGTCTTGCTACCTAGAGCTTCTCCGAACTCTGTAACTGGGTTTTATCCCAACTTATGGCTATATTTGGTAATTTTCAAAGTTCAAATTTTATCTTGCACACTTTATCACTACAGACAAGTGTACATACAGACCTGCCAAAGAGTCAAGTTACATGCACAAGCCTTAGCGTCCCATTCCACCAAGACTACAATCGATTACGAAGAATGAGGATTGCCCCTCATCCCCCAGGCTATTTAGTGTGTGGCCTGCCGTCCACACTAGCCTGGCCGCCCATGACTCCGCATGGGCGTCCTCTCCCACTGAACCCCGGACATGGCCATCCGGTCTGCCGTCGGTCACAGGCATTACAGCCTACGTGACACACATGCACACTTTTTCTTTTGTTTCTTTTCTTCCGATGACCGGAAGAACACAGTTGTATTATTTTTTGTCTCATAGGCCGACTTTGGCCTCTCGTAGACGTTAATATATCTTTCTTTCTTTCTTTCTTTCTCTCTCTCTCTCTCTCTCTTCCCCCTTGAAAAAAGAAAAGTTTGGGTGCGATCTTCTCTTGGCATGACATCCACATCACAATATTTGGCATCGGAGGGGGGATGTCTCGTGCATGCCTTTGAGATAGGAAGCCACGAGTGTCTGCAGCACACAAGGACCCCCTGCAAGGAGGACTGGCGTGCACATAGAGAGAGCGAGTTTGGGTAGTTGGCTTCTAGGAGCATAGATGGCATATCAACCCTTCCCCTCTCAAGGTTGCAGATGACCCCTTTTGGCGTTTGTGGCTTTGGGAGAACCAATCCGTTGTCTGACTTCAGTGGGACGTAGGTGAGTGGCATTAAAGGGACCCCATGCTGCATGTCCTAGGTGTCCTCTTCTTCGAGTACTATGTGTAGTGGGATTATGGATCTAGCTGCATGGGATTGACGGCACACATCGGTGAGCCCACAACATCTCCCCTTTCTTCCTTTGTGACTTTGGAAGAGTTTGTGGGGTAGTTTTTGTCCGATGAAGATCACCCTTTCCCTTTGGCCACAACAGTCTAGCAGTGGGCACTTGCCTCACCATCGTCGGCGGCTCATCTATGTTCCATTCTTTACCGAACAAGTTAGAGTCATCACTTGGCATTACAGGCCTCAGTGTGGCTTTTCCCCCTCCCCCCATGTGTATAGTTACCTCCCCCTCTTCTGCATTGTATGCTCTACTCCTTTGGAGGGATGTTTTCTGCTCGTGAACTGAGATTCTTTTCTTTACTAGAGGAGGATCTTGTCAGGGGAAAAATATTTCTCAACAGCACTACTGCAACAACAGTTTAACCACTTGAAAACATTATGATCGTGGGTTTCATTGAAATTGTATGAATTGTAAAGGTAAATGTTTGGCATTTTTCAGATACCCTTCTCTGAGGATAGCATATATTGATGAAGTGGAGATAAATAACGACAAAGAATTTTACTCTGTACTAGTGAAAGGGTTCAGTGGTAGTAATTTCCATCAGGTGCGTTCTTGTTACCGGTGCTCTGGTCTTGTTTGATCCTAGCTGCAGTCAAACCAGGGGAATGTCTCCCCAAGAAATCTTCATGTTAGCTCACAAAAGTATAGCATCTGTAAGTAAAAAGTGATGTGAAAACGAGGATCTTTTCTTTGTTATAACTGTTTTTTCTGTTAAGCTTGATATTCATCCTTGCTTGTTTGCAACCACAGGAAGTCTACAGAATCAAGCTGCCTGGGGATCCTATAATGGGTGAGGGTAAATCAGAAAATCAAAATCATGCCATTGTTTTTACTCGAGGTGAGGCACTTCAAGTCATCGACATGAACGAGGTAATGTCATTAGGAACTAACTACGGCCTTTTCATATGTTCCCAAATTTTTTTTGCAACTTTGCAAGATATTTTTATTATTCCAAAAAGTACAGAGCGTTTTACAAAGATCATTTTAACTCTCATTAAGTATTTACTAGACACGAAATGTGTAGTGACTAAGAAGACTTCTTTTGAGGTTTTGAATGTGTTTCTTTTCTCAATTTAACTTCATAAGGTATATATATGAGAGTTTCGTCATATGAATTAGCTCTCTTGACCTTGCTTATGGTTCATAAGCATGTCTTTTCTGTTCCTTCTTTATCTTCCTTCCATTTTCTTAATCAAAACTTATACTTCCTCTTGCACTCTTTCACAAAGAAACATTCTTCAATCATTAATCATAAAGATTTACAAGATAGAGAACCCTTACTTGTGTCACTTGAAAGCTTGGATTTGATTTTATGCATGCATTTCATCCATCTCTTCTGTCTTCACTTTTCTCTTCAATCAAAAAACTACATGTTTTTACTTCAATAAGTAAATAAAAGTACCTACAAGAGCTTAATAGGCCTCCTAAACTCTAGCAAAGAAACCTTCATAACTTATTGGTGAAATACCTTTTGTGGCTAGCGTATCCGCTAGAGGTAGTGCGCCATGGATAGTAGACTCTACACTTCCATGCTGTGTGGAAATTGAAGATTTGAGATCAAATTTAGGCCAAGATCAGGGGAGGACCCAAAAGAAAGGCTTCTGTAGAATCTTTGAGCCACACCCCAAATTCAATCTTCGTGCACCATAGATGAGTTGTGAATAATGCAAGCCTGCGAGTCCAGGAGCTATTGATTATGCCACATCCAACCATGGTCATAGAAATATTGAAAGATCAAAAGCCTTGCAAGGATAAATCTATTGGTAATTCGAGCCTTGAATTGTGCAATATTTGGCTTCTTTGGGGTTCAGATTATCCTGTGAGGACATGGCCTTTCAGTATTGGACTGTTGCCATTAAAATCCAAATAAAAGACAAACTAAGACAACGTAAAAGAATACCATCACAATCTTCTGAGAGGAAGAAAACCACTTAACGATCATGGTGCTGTATCATGGTGCTGAAAAGTTCCTGTCTATGCGTACTCAAGGACTGACTTGCTCATAGAGTGTAACTGTGACCGTATTGCCTCATCTTCCACTCCTGTGTGTCTCAATCGCTTCATCAATTGAGTTTGTGACGCTATGTCGAAGACCTTGTAAAAAGCACAAACTTACAATATAGCCGTGGGACTGTGTTAAAAGCCTTGCAAACATCACAAAGCAACAATATAGCTAACATCCTCTTTGCTGGCTTCCTTAATGATGGCTTTGAGTGTGCTGACGTGTGAAACTTTGCCTGACCTGTGGCTCAAATCCCTTGTTGCTCTACCAAGTTGCTCACATATGCGTCTGTTGCAGATCCAAACATCTTGGCCATGAGATGGCCAACTGTGGCCGTCCATTGGAGTCCGGTCTCGTGGATTCGTTTGGCCTCCTACCTTGTGAATGGGTATAATGATGTTATTTTACAAGCTGTCGCAAGTGGACTCATTGAGTAGGTCTACTTGAATCAGTGCAAGGGTCTCGTAACTGTGCGTGACTGACTCTGATCGTAAAAAGCACAAAGCAACAATATAGCCGTGGGAATGTGTTAAAAGCCTTGCAAACATCACAAAGCAACAATATAGCTAACATTCTCTTTGCTGGCTTCCTTAATGATGGCTTTGAGTGTGCTAACGTGTGAAACTTTGCCTGACCTGTGGCTCAAATCCCTTGTTGCTCTACCAAGTTGCTCACATATGCGTCTGTTGCTGATCCAAACATCTTGGCCATGAGATGGCCAACTATGGTAGTAAAAATGGTCTTGTGGATTCGTTTGGCCTCCTACCTTGTGAATGGGTATAATGCTGTTATTTTGCAAGCTGTGGCAAGTGGACTCGTTGAGTAGGTCTACTTGAATCAGTGCAAGGGTCTCATAACTGTGCGTGACTGACTCTGATCGTAGGCCCTCATAATCTTTTTCCTTGCAATTTTGGAGTTTCTGGATAGCTTGGGTGGCCAGCTTGGAAGCAAACAGAACAGGTTGGTCAGGGTGTATTTGTAATGCCAGTGGGGAGCTGGTTGGCTACATTGAGGAGTGTGTATGAGTAGGCTTGCCATATGGCAGCCTCCATTCACACATTGCCAGACGCGTCTATATTCTCTCCCCTTTTTTTTCTTTTTTTCTTTTTTCAAAATCTGAATTCCAAATGTTTTTCCCATGCATCTGTTTAAATCTTGATGCATATCTTCCTCTTTTTTATCTGACAGGATAACTACCTGGAAGAATCTCTAAAGATGAGAAACTTTCTACAAGAGTTTCAGAAGGATTCTGGCGTGGGATTTCCTTCTATACTAGGAATGCGTGAGCACTGTTTCACAGAAAGGTGAGTCTATTGACTTTTGAAGGAAGATTTCTTTGAATTTTGAACTAATGGAAAGCTCTCTTTTGCAGTAACTCGTCTCTAGCTCAATTCATTTCAAGCCAGGAGTCCAGTTTTGTCACAATTGGACAACGCATTCTAGTGAATCCTCTCAGGCATGTCTCTAAAGCACTTGCTTTGTCAAAATATTTCCAATTGTCATATATCCAGTGTTGTAAGGGGAAAGGACCCCTCTAAAGACCTTCTAAATAGAAGGTTTTTTGTGTATTCCTCAGAGTCAAAGGGCAAAGCTTTTATGAGAGAATGAATAATGTGCATGCCTGAAGTCATAATTTTTTTTCAAACTTCAATATGCCATTGGGGTTTTTGAGTCAGAAGTAAAGCATGCATGAAGTTCTAGTTAGCACTATTTGAGACCTTGCTTATACCGTTGTTGGTTTTGAAGCAGGGTCCGTTTTCATTATGGACATTCGGATGTGTTTGATAGGCTCTTTCATATAACAAGAGGGGGCATAAGCAAGGCTTCCCGTGTTATAAACTTAAGTGAGAGTATTTATGCAGGTGAAGCAAAGATTAGATTCCTGGCAACTCTTAATTAATAGACTGCAGGCAAGTTTGGATCCAGAAACTGAAATCTGCTGATTTATGCAGGATTTAACACGACTCTGCGTGGAGGTAACATCATGCACCAGCAGTACATACAAGTAGGGAAGGGACAAAATGTCCGGTTCAATCAGATATCACGTTTTCATGCTAAAAATTCCGTTGGAAATGGAGAGCAAATGATAAGTCGGGACATACATCGGCTGGGCCATCACCTGGACTTCTTCAGAATGTTGTCAGTCTACTTTACTACAGTTGGCTATTATGTTAGCAATCTGGTGGGTTCCTGCCTTCAGTTCCTTTCATTGCATGCTTTCCTCTAGACTGCTCACTTTTACTTTGTAAGAAACTGTAGTACTGTATGCTATAATGCCTCTGGAACCTTTTCACAGATTCTTGTGCTTACTGTGTACGCTTTCTTGTACGGTCGCCTGTACCTAGCCCTAAGTGGCCTAGAGAAGGGTCTGTTTGAGTTGGTGGGCCTTCAGAAGAGTCGCCCTTTGCAAGCTGCATTGGCATCTCAGTCATTTGTGATTTCTGGTCTCCTCATGGCTGTTCCTGTGGTAGCCGAGATAGGGTTGGAGCAGGGCTTCCGCAGAGCCTTAAGTAGATTTATCATCATGCAACTCAAGCTTGCATCACTCTTCTTGGCCTTCTGCATTGGCACCAAAGCTCACTTCTTTGGTCAGACTTTACTTCATGGAGGAGCCAATTACCAGCAGCCTGCAAGCGGGCATGAACACTTCTTGTCCCATGAAAAGTTTGCACAGAACTATCGTCTCTACTCTCGTAGTCACTTCACAAAGGCCATCGAGCTTTTGATGCTTCTGATAGTGTATCATGTATATGGAACTTCAGAGAACAAAACAGCTGCTTCTTACCTGATAAACTTCTCCTTGTGGTTCTTAGTGGGAGCATGGCTTTTTGCACCTTTTTTGTTCAACCCACAAGGTTTCGAATGGCAAAAGACTGTAGATGATTGGCAAGATTGGATTAAGTGGATAAAATCCTCTGGGAAAATGGGGGTGCCAGGAATCAAAAGCTGGGAGTCGTGGTGGGAAGAAGAGCAATCTCATTTAAATTCTGCAAATCTTCAAGCCCAGCTCATTGAAGTCCTTCTGTCAGCAAGGTTTTTCCTGTACCAGTACGGTGTTGTCTACCACCTCCGCATAGTTCATCGAAGCAAAAGCATTCTGGTGTGCCCATATTCTTACCAACACAAACCATAGCTTTTGTATTATTTATGTTAGCTACTTGCCTATCAGCCTCAAGACAATTTCGATATGTCTGGCATGGGTTGTACAGGTGTATGTCCTCTCTTGGCTAGTTATTGTGGTTGTGCTGGCAGTATTGAAGGTAAGTATGGAGGTTGTGCTTCAAGGAGTTTCCCTAGCTTTTTTCACATGATGTCTGGCTTTTATCTTTCTTGTATATCTGATCAGGTCATAGCCATGAGCAGAAAACAGCTCAAAAGAGAAGATCGTCTTCTTGTCAGGTTCCTCAAAGTAGGGCTTTGCATGCTGGCGATGCTGACAATGATGGCCTTGTTTGTGGCTGGACGCCTTACTATAGTGGATGTGTTCGCTAGTGCTTTGGCATTCTTCCCCTCTGGGTGGGCATTGTTGCAGGTAAACTAAGGCCCTTCTTGGACTGTTCTTAGGCTGCTGAAGTAGTGGGTGCCCTCATCCAGCCAACTGATTTCAAAGAAGCACACACACAACATCAAGCTTGTCTTTTATATGTGCAGATTTCTCAGGCATGCAAAGGGCTTATGCAGAAAGCTGGCATGTGGGAATCTGTCAAAGGATTAGCCCGATGCTATGATTATTTAATGGGGTTAATGGTGTTTGCACCTATAGCTCTATTATCGTGGATCCCTATCATTTCTGATTTCCAGATTTGTATTCTTTTTGACCGGGCCTTCCTTGGCTTTCTTGTATCACGGCAGGAAAACCGGAGAAAAAGGGCTTGGCTTCAAGGAGACACATCAAAGACTGAAGAAAAGGGAGAGAAGACCGAAGATAAGGATGCAAATGCAAAAGATATTGATAAAAACTCTTGAGAAAAATGGTCTGAGTTGCAATTATGTATATTCTATTTCATAAATTGCTCTTTTCCTTATATGAAGTTGGGATCCTTTTGTAGAATAGTGACAAGGAAATCTCTCTCTCTCTCTCTCTCTCTCTCACACACGCGCACACACACACACACACACATGATGAGATACGCAATGGTGAGGTATGCCATGGACGTTATTGTATCACTTTGATCTCGTAGGCCCATTGGGTCTTTAGTAGATGCTTAATATCTCTCTTTCTCTCTCACACACTTTTTTGGGTGAAAACCACTGTTTCATTATAAATGCAATGTACATTCATAGCTGCCCAAACATAGAGCGGCTACTATGGGAAAACTAGAAACAGTGATAAAACATGTCCAACTGGGCCGTGGAAAGGTCTCCAAGACAGTGGGCATCTTGGAGATACTGGAGCAAGGAGAATCTGAAAAAGGCGAAGACAGAAGTGTGCCCAAACAGCTGAGTGTTGCGGGCATGGTATAAACTCCATTAAGTCCCAATAACAGCACCACGAAAAAAAGAGCATATCATGGGGGGTAGAGGGATATCTACCAAACAGCCAAAAGTGCCTGCCAAAGGAAAGGCTGGAAACCGGGCATGGAGAAGAACTGTTAAACGAGCTAGGAAATCTCGAGCGGCAAGACAAGTCTAGAGAAGATGCATGACTGTCTCGCGCAGATGCGAACAAGTAGGGCAAACCGAGGAGGCAATACGTCGGGTAGCTAGAAGGACACCCACTGGGAGGGCCCCCACCAAACATCGCCACAGAAAGACCTGCTGCTTGAGGGGAAGCTTACTTTTCCATATACGATGAAGACATGTTTTCCACCACCCAAGCAGCCTATCCAAATGCCAAAAATGATTGCCATGCTCGTGAATCCATGGTTGCGGAAGAAGACAAGAAGTTTTTTTGGCAAATAGATCAAAGTGGAATAACATGGTAGCCCCCAATAGAAGAGGAGAAAACAGGCGAGGCACCGGCCGGAAAGGCTGTAGCGACTCAGTGATCGCATGACATATAGGTCGGTGATGCATCCCCAGATGAAATCGTGTCCGGGTCTGTGGAAAAGAGAGTGCAGCCACTATCATCCACTACATCATCCATCAGAGAAATGCCCAAGTGATGTAGAAAATAAGCCTTATGAGGCTGAAAAAGTGCCAAAGGGGAATCAAAGACCCGACTCCAGTGTAGACTTTGCGGATGAAGCGAGTTGCTGGGATCTGGAGGGCGGCCAGACCAAGATAAATGTGCCAAAAGCTGTTGCCAACCGGAAAGCAAACGGGTAGAAAAAGAATAGCTAGGAATGTTGCCTTGAAAATGCCTGAAAATAACATCCGGGATAGCTGGTGTCCATTGTCCAAATGCTGCTATCTTGAGAGAGGCAAACAAGCGAGAAAGCGTGAGTGTCCAGGGTTGACGACGTTCCACGAAAGTAGGCAAGAGCATGGCCTTGCGAGCAAGCACATGAACATGTATGTTGAGCAAGCCCCCATGCATTTTTGGTATGCAAACATAACTGCATTTGAGTAGACGTACCGCCTTATGGTCAGTTTTGGTACGCCAAAGACATTATATCGCTATGGACATAAACTGCTAAATGTCCGAAGAGGACCAATGAATGAGTGGAAGATGAAATTGCACATAAGCCATAATGATGGACTGGACAATCCAAAGGCGAACATGAAGTGGCCAAGTGGAAAGTTTCCAGTAGTCCAGCTTATGGTAGAGCTTTTGAAGCACCCATTGTCTCTCGTGTGCCAAGGAAATGTGCCAACCAATGGGGTACCCCAAATGCCGCACCGCATGATCAGGAGGGAGCAAGAGGCTTGGCCACAAGAAACGATGGCAGCCATGCTCGTGCAAAGGCAGGAGTTTTGATTTTGCAAAGTTAACTTTTAACCCCGCCGCCAAACCATACAGATCAAGGGCTTGCATAAGCTGTTGAAGATCTGACTGAGAATTGCGCAAGAAGAAATAGGAGTCATCAGCATAAGCCCGGCTAATAAAAGAACTAGAAATGCTTGCTAAAAGTGAGGCTGGGAAAACCAGCATGAAGAAGAGCTGTCAAATGAGCAAAAAATTCATGAACAGTAAGAGAGGCCAATAAAAGATGTAGCATAGTCTCACGTGGATGCGAACAACTCAGCCAAACTGATGAAGCAATCTGCCTGATAGCCAACGGAGAACCCACTGGGAGTGCACCCAACACCGCCAAAGGAAAACCCGCTGCTTCAAAGGAAGTTTACTTTTCCAGATGTGATGAAGAAAAGTCTTCCACCATGCAAGAGATTTGTCCAAGCACTATAGCCAATTACCATGCTCCTGAATCCATGGCTGTGGGAGAAGACTGCGATAGGTATCTTTAGCTATCAGATCCGCAAAGGTGAAGGAGGAATAACCTGGGAGCCCACGATCAAACCTCCAATCTAGGAGTGGCAGAGTAGAGAAAAATGGCGGAACCGGCTGAGACGTATGCAGCATAGTAATAATAGCATGCCAAATAGACTGATGGTGCATACCCAAATGATGACGCCTCCTTGCTTGAGGGAAAGAGAGGTTGTAGCCTCTTTCATCAATCACATTAGCCACGGTACAAATTTCCTATAATGAAGAAAATAAGCCTTTCGTGGTTGAGAAAGGGCTGATGGGCAATCAGAAACACGGCTCCAATGTATGCTTCGCTGACAAAGGGTGTTGCCAAGATCCGGATGAGAGAGTAATAGTTGCTAGTCATGAAGTAGACGAGTAGAAAAGGGACAACTAGGAATGCGTCCCCAAAAATACCCAAATATGACATCCCGTATATCAGGGATCCAATGGCCAAAAGCACCTGTCCAGAGGGAGGCCAACATACTAGAAAGCATAAGTGTCCAAGGTTTCTGTTGCTCCACAAATGTTGATAAGAGAATTGCCTTCCTCGCCAATACATGAAAATGAATATTAAGAATGTTCAAGCCCCCATGCATTTTTGGTGTACATACATAATTATACCGGAGTGGACAAACCGCTTTGTGGTCCGTTTTAGTGCGCGAGAGACATTCCATCGCTTTAGACATGAATTGATCAATATCTGTAGAGGACCAATGAATGAGGCAAATGGAATTGGACATACGTCGTAATGATAGACTGAACAATCCGAAGGCGAACATGAAGCGGCCAAGTAGAAAGTTTCCAAAAATCAAGCTTATGATAAAGCTTATGAACCACCCACTGCCTTTCTTGTGTCAAAGAAATATGCCATCCAATGGGGTACCCCAAATGCTGCACCACCTGATCTAGAGGAATCAAAAGACCCGGCCACAACAATTTATGCCAGTCATGCTCCTTCAAGGCCAGGAGTTTGGATTTGTCAAAATTTACTTTTAAACCCGTTGCCAGACCATACAAGGCAAGGCAATGCATAATCTGTTGAAGATCTAATTTAGAGTTTTGTAAAAAGAAAAAAGAGTCATTTGCATATGCTTGACTAACAAAAGGAGAACTCCCATGAATGTTAATGCCTTGTAAATGTTGTGTTGAAACCAGGGCATCCATGTGTAATAGCAGGGGATGAGTGGCAATAGCATATACCAAAGCACTCAATGGACAGCCTTGCCTCACAGAGCGGCCTAAGGTCCAAGAGGAGGAAAGGGCATCAGCCAATAGGCAATGCACAGTGCCATCCTCATAGAGCCTATAAACCACATTTTGCATTTTCCCAATCGAGCTATGACTGTAGAAATGAAGTCCCTGATGAACTGTGTCAAAAGCCTTTTCAATATCCACCTACATAATGAGAACATCCCGATCTGTGTATTTGGCATATTTAATGCCTATATAAGAATTGGCAATATTATCCATGATCTGCCTGCGTCGTGGGACAAACCCATACTGACCTGGCTGCAACCCATGATGGAGAAGATGTGACAATCTAATAGCCAGCATCTTCAAAACCAACTTATACACCACAGGCATTAGTGTAATGGGGCACCAATTTGACAATTGTGCACATAACTGTTTTTTGGGAATCGATCGTAGCAGACCTTGTTTCCACAAAGAGGGCAGAGAACCAGAGATCCATGCATGATTGATCTTATGCAGTAGAACAGGGCACAACTGATCCCAAAATTCAGCAAAGAATTCTATTGTCAGACCATCCCATCCACGGGATTTAGAGTGTCCAAATCGTGGGAATGCAGCAAACAACTCACCCTCTATAAAGGGAAGCTCAAAATCATGTGCCTCATCCAAAGATAAAATGGTTGAACCTGCACAAGGAATACATTTCTAGCATCCATCTCAACAGAAGAATAAGGGCTAGGGGAAGCAAATAAGTCAGTATAATAATTGCGAACAACATCATCAAGTTGCTCCTTATTTTCTATCCAGGAACCGTCTGGCCTTTAGACCCAATGAAGTGAGTGCATCCGACGGGAGGTATGAAGGCTTTTAAAAAAAGCCTTAGAGGAGCACCCTGTGGCTTTTTGATGTGAACGCAATTGCCATTTGCGGAGCTTACGACAATCATTGTCAACTAAACACTGATAGACAGCCTGAAAGCAAGATGCTCATCAGAGGACAAAGAGCTATGCCGAGAAATATATGTGAGAGATTGAATTTAATTCTTAGCATTTGTGATGTGTCAGCACAAGTCTCCCATATACCATTTGCCATAATATTGAATGACATCTTGCATGCCCACAATAAAATAGTCCCATGCCCAATTTGCATCCATTGAGGCATGTAATGCAAGACGATCAATAAGCCCAATCACCATAGCTTTAAAGGTCTGATGTTTGATGTAATTGTTATTGACCAATAACAAGCGCTTGCATGGCAGTGGTATATCATGCACTCGGAGAGCAAAAAACAAAGTAATACAAAGCAAAAAATGATTCGAAAACTGCAGACTGAAATCCAAGTTCATCTCACAAGTGAAAGCATCAAATTGCATTGCATGCAGCATATACCATTGATCTGGTCGAGCCCAATACTGAGTAAATGCATTATGATGAAAAGTAAACCCAGTACGACCAGGCAATAAAGTGCTGCCACAAATCACAAGCATGTAAAGAATCAGTCATGTGACTCCAAGCTTGGTGTTCTGTCATAAGCATATGTGATCGTTGCGTACTACTGTCCCCAAGAGTAGGAGAATTGTTAAAATCCCCACAAAGAAAAGCATTGTCCATCCAAGGGTAACATTTCCAATAGAACTTGGTGGGAAAACCACTTTTCCAAGGGCTTCTGCTAGATACGGCAATGGAGACGTACAATATTATGGTAGATCAACTACCTCAACCCAAACATGACATTTGTGGCCTATAAGACTTTGATAGTCCTTGGTAGGCAACCAAGGATATACATGCACCAATTGCATTCCAAAAAAACAAAGGGGATTTTTCCAAAATTTGTTGTTTGTATTGAGCGTTTGTGAATATAACCTCATAGAAGCCTCTGGTCGCCTTGTAGCATCCCGCAACAACACAACCTTTAAGCAAATATTTCAGCCATTGTGCAACATCTCCAGCATCAGGCATACGTCTGGAGAAGAATAATACAACAGCTTGCTGAGCCAAACTCATAACAGGTGCATAGAACACTTGCCCTTGAACAGAAACAGGAAACTCGGGCACATGATCATTCCCCATGCTTGATTGATCTCAGAAAAACCCTCGTGCAAAGCCTCAGCAAAGGGCTGCAGCTCAGGATTAGCACAATAGTCCTGTCCTTCATCAATAACGACCCGACGACGCTTGAGATCACCTCTCTTATATTGATGAATTTCCATGACTTGAAAAATCCCCACAGAAACACTGTTGTACAACACACACACACACACACACACACAGAGCAAGTAGGAGGAGGGAGTGATGAAATCGCAGGCTCGCAAGCAAGCAGAGACACACGTTCACAGATGAGTAAGGTCACAAGCGAACAGGGTTGCAGGCAAGCAAGGTCGCCGACGAAAAGGGTTGCAAGCGAACACAAGCAGTCAAGCAAGGTCGTAGACCCGAACACACACACACACCACCCCCACCACGCACGTGGGCATGTATGCGTGCGCGTGCATTTTCAAATAATTCTTCGATAATTGCCATCATAAACTCCAATCATCTTGTAATTGTCAAATGAATTCTATAAGTTGGAAGTGTTTGCTTCATTATTTTACTAAAAAAGATGCAGTTATTACTACCATGTGTGTGTGTGTGGGCACGCACAAAGAATCATTTGCATAGGCCTAGGCCACAAAATGCGAACCATTGGATAACTGTAGACCATGTAATTGCCTTTGTGCAGTTAAGAAATCCAAAGATGAAAAATGATCCAAATGATCTCAAGTGCATCATGAGAACTTTGGAATTGTTTGGTAAAGCAGTTGGACTTTATATCAAATTTTCTAAGTTTAAACTGCTTCCATTGACTTCTTCTGACTGGCATGCATTGTTATGGCTAGGACAAATTATTTTACCAGACCACTTGGTTAGACATTTGGGGTATCCACCCATTGGCATGGTATATGTCTACGTAGGATATGCTATTCATTGGGTATTGAACAAATTGAAGGCCGTGCTAGCATATTGGAAGTTTTCTACATGGCCTTTGCATGTGCATCTCAAAATTGTTCAAGCAATCATTATGGTCAATGTGCAATTTTACTTGTTAGTGATTTGGCATAAAACTGATATTGATACTTTTAAGTCTGATGCCTTGGAATTATTGTGGAAAGCCAAGCATCATACGAGAGCGTTGTGTTTTCTTAGACGATCTTTGGTTTGCAGACCTAAAATGCATAGTGGACTAAATATACTTGATCTGCACATTATCATCTCTTGGCAAGACAGGTCACAATGATTCACTTGTTTTCAGTTTCGGCAGGCCATGGGCCATAGTACGTTGCAGCACATGTGCTTCCATCAAGACTAGAGCTTTTGGAAATTGGCACATTTCTCACTGGAAAGCAGTGCTTAGTAAATTTAAAGGGAAAATTTTGAGATGAGCTTATGCATGTTCTCTTCTTTGTGATTGGAAATTAGCTATGTCTTCTATTCACTGGCATGGTAGAGATGCATTGACTGGGAATTATTTTTGATTGGAAATAATTTATTGGTCTTCAGTGTTTCCTCAACCACTTGTAGTATACGAGCCAAGAGGCCTGCTTTTTGGCCTCCATTGAGTTAACACGGTGTTGGATGTGATAACAAATGAAGGATTTGTGTTGACTTTCCCACCACAAGCCTGTCTGAAACATGAATTGCATTTGTATCACGGGCGAGTGTGGATAAATATTACTACGTTGTTGTGACCTTTTGAACCCATAAGGCTTTGACTGATTTGGGGTTGTAAGGTGTCTCTCAAACAACGTCTATTCTTATCGAGATGCCTTGTGAGAATACTTCTAGTTTTCAATCTAGCTATTCTCTCATTGTTGAGACATGTAAAAAGACGAGAGGGGGGTCGGTTATTCCGACCCCTACTGTGGTGTCCTCTCTCTACTCTCTCTCTTTTGTTTATTTTTTTATTTTTCTTAAGGTTTTATTCATGAATTTGTTATTTTCTTGAAGATAATCCAAGTATCCATGCCACAACTCTTATGGAGACTTGTTATAGTGGTATCATCTCAAAGTACAGCTTGCTTGTTAGGGGAAGTTGATACAAGAAAGCTTTGGGCTGCAATAGTCTAAGGTGGAATGCAAACTGTATAGAATATGCAAGCAAACTGATATGGCTTGCACTTAATTTCAACTTCTCAATAGAATGATCAAGAAAGGTATTTTATTCCATATGCCTACATTTCGCATGCCATGGTGTATTCATATCTATGAAGTTGCATGAGACATTTTCTGTATGCCGAATGCACAGTGGCTTGTGAACTAGACTTTGCAAAAGATACAATACTTACATCGCAAATGGATATGGAGAGCAAGGAAGAGACCGACTCGTTTGATGTAGATGGTAATGAAGAAAGGGAATAACTAATTATAGATGATATTGTGGAAGGTGCTCTCCTTCAGCAAGAACATGAGACCTCCAATACTGAAGCTGCGACTATTGAAGATCATGAAATTACTAGCACTTGGACAATGATTGTGCAGGAGACCTGTAATATGGATGCACCTCCTAAATGCATGTCATATAATGTACAGGGTTTAAGCAACTTGAATAAATAGAGGTTGGTCTGACTATGTACATCAAATATAGCTTCACATAGTATGTCTATGTCTTTGGAATGTAAGCAACATGCTGTGGTTTGTTGGACTGAATTCTTTGATGGATACTATTTATATTATGCTGGTTGTTCTACTTTCTTTGGGCATGTTTTTTTCTTAGACAAGATTTGCAACCAATAGTGCAAACTCATCGTGGAATGTATGCTCAATGGTGAAACATATGAATTTGCATCTGTTTATGCTTCCACAATTTTTTCAGAAAGACCTAGGATGTGGTCACAATTGTAGCATTACCCTTGGTTGATGAATGCTCTCGTATGTGGGGATTTTAATAACTCTTCAGCAAGAGATGATAATACTCGTGACATTTCACACATGATTGTAGCTTAAAGATTTGCCTAATAAAATGCAATAAGTCACATGGATGAATTTTAAATTTGGATGGCCATGTGCCTTGATAAGAAGGGCTATACCTTTTATCATAATGCTTATATAACTTACATAGCAAGGCTTGATAGATGTGTTTGTTGAATGCTACTTGGATTGATTCTTTTCTATATAGAACGTGGACGGATTACTCTTTGTAGCTCTCTGATCATGCTCGTGTATGGTTGAGTTATTACTTTAGCATGCCAATGTTGATTTACAGCTATCAGTTAAGAGAAAACTGTTGATTAGCTACGACATTAGTATTTCATAGAATTGGTTGTCGATTTTGTCATTTCTTTGATGGCTGAAATTTATGAAGATATGTATATTTATTGGTGCCATTTTACATCTCAAATGAAAGGGGTGATTATAAATTAATTACAGATCAAGAAAAATGGTATATGGGTGAGGAGAGAGAGAATTCAACAGCTCAAAAGTTAGTTGCAAACTCTTGAAGAAACTAGCCATGTTTGTCCCTTGTCTCCTCATGAAGAGTGCTAGATATGCTATGCCAAGCATTTGCATGAATTGAATAATTATAGAAAGTTGTAAAAGTGGCAAGTCAAGTCCAGAAATAAGTCTATCCTGGACAAGGGATGCTCATCTAAAGAGTTCTTTAAAAGCTTACATATAACTAGACAAAAACAATGCATCTCATGAGTGCAAAAGGAAAATGGAGACTGGATGCAAAATGTAATGTAGCTTGAGCAAGAATTTGTTTTTGGGATTATGTTGGCATGAGTAATATGATGGAACTCATTGTATTAACATTGAACAAAACATATAAGAGAGATTAATACTAATCACATGAAAAACTAAATGGGCAGCATAAAGATAAGAAATGGGATAATGGAGACGTTGTACTCATGCATTAGTTGAGAGCCTCTTATGTAGGTTGGAGTACAAGAGATTAGTGTAATTAATCCTTAAACAAAACCCTAATAAAGTCTTGAAGAGAGCACCCAAAGCCTAGATTTGAGTGCAAGGGAAATCCTCCTCCACTAGAGCTAGGTGCTTAGAATATTATGCTTTGGTTTTAACCATAGTCTACCAAATGTTCTAAGGTTAATAGACCCTTGGATCATATGCCATTATCCCCAATGTCACAATATGATATTTTGGTATCCATGGTTATTAAGATGACAATGCTAGCTCTAGTTATTGTTTACAACTTTGGTTTATGACGACTATCCAAGTGCCCGTAGGTCTTACTCATGGTGGTTTACAATGTCTAAAGTTGATGATAGATGCTAGGATTCTACTTATGTTTACATTTTGCTTACGATAGAGGGGTGACTAAAGGTAGGCCTAGAAGCCCAATCAAATGTATTGGTGGAAGATGATGATTTAGTGAGTGTTTGTTTGAATGGGCTTAGCAAAGAGTACAAGCCATTCAAAACCTCCATTGAAGTCAGAGAGAATGTTCCCAACTTTCAGGACTTAGTGTCTATGCTGATTATAGAAGAAAAGTCTCTGAGTGAGGACTCTTCTTCACAAAGCAAGAACACATCATAATAGGCCTTCTACGCCAATTCAGGTAGAGACAGAGGTAGAGGTCGTGGTCAAGGCCAATGTGTGTGGCCAACATGGAAACTAGAATTATGGACAAAAATAGTCCAATGATTCGTAGAGCAGGCAGCAGCAGCAATCATATACAGGTGGAAGAGGCCAGTCTAGAGGTAGGGGGAGACAAAGGAGCCAAGGTGGTTGGCAAAGAAACTAGAGTGCAAATCGAGTGTTATTATTGTGGCAAACTAGGACACACGGCAAAGGACTTCTTTAAAAAGAAGAGTGATATTAAAAGTGGAAAGTTGATGCAAGGCAAGTATGCATCATCTAGTAAATAGAGTGGTGATGATAGAGTGTTATTATTGTGGCAAACTAGGGCACATGGCTATAGACTTCTTTAAAAAGAAGAATGACATTAAAAGTGGAAAGTTGATGCAAGGCAAGTATGCATCATCTGGTATGCATAAAGTATGTAAAGTATGCTAGTTTGGTAAGTAGGCCAAACATGCTTTCCCATGTGAAAAGCATGTTAGTGCAAGGTTGTTAGATATTATACATTTAAGGACCAACCAAGACATCAATAATTGTAGGTTACATGTATTATGTTACATTTATTAATGATCACAATAGGAAAGTGTGGGTTTATTTCATGAAGAAGAAAAGTCAGGTGTTTGCTAACTTTCAGTTACTAACTTTCAGAGATTTAAACTCTTAGTCGAAAAAAGAAGCATACAAACGTGCCTTGATGTCTAAAAAGAATATGCCACATTATTTTTAAGAAGAAGCAGTAGCAATTGCTATGTACATTATGAACATAACCCCCACTAATGTTCATGGTGGTATGATGCCTGAATAGAAGTTTACAGGCATAACACCAAATGTGTCTCACTTGAAAGTGTTTGGGTATATTGCATATGTGCATGTTCCCAAGGAAGTGAGAACAAAGTTGGATCCAAAGGTAGAGAAATGCATCTTCATTAGCTATTCTTTGGAGCAGAAAGGTTATAGATGTTATAACCCTACCACTTGTGAGATACGAGTAAGCAGAGATGTTGTGTTTGTTGATGAGATGAGTAGCTTGTATGCACCAAAAGTGAGTGCAACAGAAGATGCATATGTAAGAAGTACTAATGTTGCACAATATGTAGAGCAGCAATCTCACAGGTGTTTAATAGACCTGGAGAGTCCTCTAGTAGTGGATCCAGTGTTAGTCCATGATTAGGCAGGTTGAAGATAGATGTAGGTACACATGTATATGTAAAGGGAAGGAAAAGGTAGATCAACCTTTTGTGCTTGGTTTGTCAACAGGTCACTCATATGTGGATGGTGACTCTAGTGGCTCTGAGCAGAGCCTTGATGAGGAGCTTGGCATTCCATCTGTGGTTACTCCTACTATAAGGAGAGCTAGGGCTGTTTTGAAGACACTTGGCAGTGATCTAGATGTACACAAGTCTACAAAAGTTGGATACCTTGTTGATAAGTTAAGATTGATGAATATATAGCCCATCATTATGCTTACATGGTTGAAGAAATACAGGAGCTGGAGCCTACTTGTTTTGAATAGGCACTTGGAAATAAAATATAGGAAGATGCCATGAATAAGGAGATGGCAGCATTGGATGTAAATGAAACATGGGAGTTAGTACCTTTGCCTAAGGAAAAGAAGGCAATTGAATGTAAGTGGGTGTATAAGGTCAAGCATAACAGAGATGGTTTAGTGAGTAGGTATAAGGAAATTGGTTGCCAAGGGTAATGCACCAACACATGGCATTGACTATAAGGAGACATTCAGTCTGTTTGCGAGAATGGCAACCGTGAGAACTGTAATGCAAGAAAGCAAAAGACCCACTCATGACATGGAGTAGATAACATGGGTGTAGTCACCAACTTCATCTCTAAGGGAGAAGAACACCATAGAAGCTTGGGCATTAGAGCTCCAAGAAAGGTAAAGTCAAATGATAAAAAGGTACAATGCCCATGAGCCTATGTCTAATATAGTCCAAGGTCCTCAAAAATACACATGTAAATGACACTAATCTACTTTATTACAAACCATCCCCACCCAAATATGTTTTGTCTGCGAAACATGCACAAAGTAAAACCATAGTATGGATGGTTTGCATAAGCATCAACATGAACCACTTAACACTTCTTTGCCAAAGCTATCCAAAAAAGCATGATTTAAGGCTTTGAGACCTCCAAAACTTCATGTAATGCTACCCAACTCATTATCAATCATGGCTAAGAAATGTATATGTCAATTGCATCCGTTTGAACCTCTTTTATGCCCCATAACAATAAATTACAACAAGCTGTTTTTTACTGTTTTGACTCAAGAATGCACCTCGGATGCATCAAAAAGGTGTTCCATCCCCTCCAACATAGAGGCGGGCTTCCATGTTGCTTCATCTTGAGGTAAACCTTTCCACTTAACAAGGCATTCATGCAAAGTGTGGTTGCGTAACACCTTCTCTCTTTCTCCCAACACCTTCTTGGGAATGTACTCCACCATGGCATCTTCACTCATGGGTGGGAGCTCATCCAATACTTGCACCTCCGGCCCAACATATGATTTCAAATGTGATACATGAAAGACCTTATGTATCCTTGTAGTAGATAGAAGTAGCAATTGATAAGCCACTTCACCAATCCTTCTCAATACTTTGTATGGTCCATAATAATGGTGTGCAAGCTTTGTGTTGGTACTACCTTTGAGAGATCCATGTCGAGTATTAGGTATCCTCAAGAACAAAAAGTCCCATTCTTTGAATTCCAATGGCCTTCAATGTGCATCTTCATAATGCTTCATCTTCTCTTGAGACTTCTTGATGTTCTCTTTGCATGTTTACAAAAGAGTTTGCATTCTTTCCATTTCCTTCCTTGTATGTGGATTTGCATTCTCTTGCTTGAATCCTACAATCGGTACATGCACCTTGTAGCCATACATAGCCTCAAAAGGTGACATTTCAATACTACTATAATAGGTGCCATTGTAAGTTAACTCCACTAAATGCAACCAATCATCCCATGCATGTTGCGTTTCATAGCAATAATTCCTCAAGTAAGTCTCAAGCCACTTATTGACCCTCTCGGTTTGACCATTGGTTTTTGGATGACAGACCATGTTAGGAGTTAACTTGGTTCCCATGCTATCAAACAATGTATGTCAAAATGTGCCCATAAACTTCACATCTCGATCACTCACTATTTGCTGCGGCATACCAAGCAACTTGAACACATTTTCCATGAATTTGTGTGCCACCATAGATTCCGAGTGTCTCACTTTTGATGGTACAAAATGGACAGCTTTTGTACCACCTAAATGCTATCCCATCCCCTCTTGGTAGAAGGCAAGCTGGTAATGAAATCCATAGCAATATGCACCCATTTACCCTCCAGAATAGGTAAATGCTGAAGCAAATGACCGGGCTTGTGTGTGGGATCCTTGTTGAGTTGACAAGGCATACACTTAGAAACATACTCTTTGACTTCCCTCCATTGGCCTTTCCAATGAAAGCTCTTCCTTATGGCATCATAGGTTTTGAACAAACCCAAATGTCCTGCCATGGGAGTAGAATGCTTGTCATCTACCATGACCTTCTTCTTGAAGGATGAGTGGGGTACAAGATACACCCTTTCCTTGTGATAGAGGAGACCATTTTGTAACCGAAAATGAGATGATAAACACCATGCTGTAATTTATGCACTATTTGTGAAGCCTCATCATCAAGCATATATTCCTGTTGAATCTCCTTAATCCAATCATTATGCACTTCCATGATGGTTGATAATGCCCACATTCTAGAAAGTGAATACGCCACCACATTTTCCCTTCCCTTCGTATATGTGATCTCAAAATCATATTGTTAAAGGGTTGCCAACCACCTTCTTTGCTTAGGTGAAAGATTTGATTATGATAGGAAGAATTGAAGAACCCTATGGTCACTTTGCACATAAAATTTACTTCCATAAAGATAGTGATGCCATTTCTTGATTGCGTGTAAAATAGCAATCATCTCTTGGTCATAAATATGCATCCCCATCTCCTTGTCGTGAAGTTTGCGGCTTCACGGCACCAATGCCCCTTCCACATACATCCACTCTAATAGTGAAAGGCTTGGAGAAATCTGGGCATACCAAGATAGGTGCCAAAGGAAGCATTCTTTTTAGCTCATTAAAACTCTTTTGTGCCGTTATATCCTAAAAGAATGCCTCCTTCTTTCACTTATTCATCAAAGGAGCCACTATATGTGTATACTTCTCAATGAACCGGCGATAGAATGATGAAAGACCTAAGAATCCCATCATTTGAGTGAGATTGGCGGGAGTAGGCCACTTCTTCACACATTCCATCTTCTTGGGGTCCACCTTTATGCCATTAATGCTCACAATGTGACCAAGGTATTCCACTCTTTTGCCATGAATGTACACTTGGTTTCTTTGGCATATAATTGGTTGGCTCTAAATGCATCAAATACCTCCTTCACATGAACCATGTGCTCCTCTTCACTCTTGCTATACACCAATATGTCATCGAAGAACACCAATACGAACTTGAAGAGGAATGGCTGTAGCACTTTGTTCATCAATGCTTGAAAAGTGGCTGGTGCATTACATAGCCCAAACGACATCACCACCATGAAATAATAGATTCCTCTTTCGGTACGAAATACCATCTTATGCTCATCCCCACTTTTCATTCTTATTTCGTGGTAATTGGACCGCAAGTCAATCTTGGTGAAGAACTTGGCACCCTTCAATTCATTTAAGAGATCATCAATTCTTGGGATTGGGTACCTATTCTTGATGGTGTTTTTATTGACATCCCGATAATCTATGCACATTCTAAAAGTCCCATCCTTCTTCTATACCAAAATGGGAGATGCAAATGGTGATTGACTCAGTTCCACCCAACCTATATTTATGAGCTCTTTAACTTGCTTTACCACTTCATCTTTCTCCACTTTTCATAATCTATATGGAGGTTTGTTGACCGGCCTTACATTCGGCTCCAGCTCAATGGCATGATCTACCTCCCTCATCAGTGGCAAGTACTTGGGCATATGAAACACATCTTCATACTCCTTAAGTAGCTTCTTCATGCCCACATGTGTAACTTTTCTCTCTTTTTAATTGTCCTCATCCTTACAAAGCTGCAAAACATACATATAGCCACTCTTTTTCAATTCCCTCTTTGAGTTGTGTGTGCTATTGATCAAGGTTAATTTTGAGGTGCCAAAACCATGCAATGTAATGGTCTCCTTCCCATGCATGAACCTCAAAAATCCTTGTTGCAAATTCATAGAGAAGGTTCCAAGAGTTAATAGGCACTCACATCCCAAAACCATATCAATCAGCCCCATATCTAGCACCAACAATTCAATTTTGCAAGTGTACTCCTTTGAGAGCAATAATTCCACATTTCTGTGCAAATCATTGTGCAATCCAAGCTATCCCCGTTTGCTACTTCAACTTTTCTCTTCATTGCCAATGCCTCTGGGTACATCTTCAGATTTCCCAATGATTTGTAGTTCATAAAGCTATGTGTGCTACTGTTGTCCACCAACACAAATGCATCTCTTCCCTTGACCTTAACCTTGAATCTAGATGTATGTGCCCCTTTGCAACCGGAATAGGATTCATTGAATATGGAACAAAGAGTAGCATTGTGTTCATATGCATTTGTAGCATCCAAAGTATGAGGTAAGCCATCATCATAATCATGAAGATCACCAAGATAACCACCGGGGTCAAAAGGAAACTCCCTTTTCGGTTTTAAAGAATAGTTAGCATCCACAAAATCATATGGCTCTTCAAGTGGATCCATTTCTTTGTCATTAGTATCATCCACCACTTTCGAATTAACCATATTAATCTTGACATTGCGGGCTTTTCCGTCCTTCCAATGGTCCTTGCTATACTTCCCACCACAATTGTAGCATAGGTTTTTGTCCCTCATCTCATTAATGTGGTCTTCCCTCACAAATTTGGTATTGGTAATCCCATCATTAGTTGGCTTTGCACACTCTTGTGAAGGATTTTGAGAAGTATTTTAACTTTTGAAACCACCCGCATTGTATGGTTTACCACCACTACCATAGATGGTAGGAAATTTGGGTACATTGGGAGTTGTAAGAGGTGGCTTTATGAAAGCATTTGACCCATAATCCGGCTAACGATTCACCCATGTATTTGTATACTTTTCTTCATATACCTCGGCCAAGATCATTGCATCCTATTCGTTGTTGTTGGTTTTTGTGCCTTTACATTCGTTCCAATTGCATTATTTAAGCCCTTGATATACTTCACTATTTTAAACTCTTCACTAAACCCTTCAACGTGAAGCATAAGTTTGAGAAACTTATGTGTATACTCCTTCACACTCAAGTATCTTTGTTGTAGATCGTCCCATTCACAAAACATTTTATCTTTATGCATCTTGGAAGTGAATGTGTCTCTCAAATCTTCTTTGAATGCATCCCAACTTGTGGCCTCATAACCTTGTGATTGGGGATACTTCCACCATGCATGAGCATACCCTTCCAAGCGTAAGGTGGTAAAGTAAACCATATCTTATTCACTTTGAGGGTTCATCTCAAAATAGAGATCCAATTTGTTCACCCATTCCTCAAAGATGTCATTGTTAGTACCTTCACCACTAAACTTTGAAAGGATGATCTTATCCTTCACACCCTTGAATTCATCTCCATTCCCATGACGGTCACCATGCCTACGCATAGGCCCAATGTCTACATAATGATTGTAATCCTCAAACTCACCAAAGAAAGCTTCCTCAACACACACAAGGTCTTGAAGCAACGCCTCAATGAGTATTCCCCTTGAGTGGAACATTACCATCACTCCTTGGGACTCTTGAGCCTTTATTTGGAGATGCATGACCTTTGCCTTTGGCTTCATTGGGTGTGCATGGAAACATTGGGTTGCGCATAGCACCATGAGTAGAATGAAAACTTGAGTGATAATTCTCTTTGTCTTCAACATGACCTTGTCGAATCTTGTGAGATGGTCCACCCTTGTCCTCATCCTTACTCTTCATCTCATCACGCATGCCCCTAATCTCTTGCACAAGTGGTTGTATCATGGTTTCCACAAGTGGCTGCATCATGCTTCTCATCATCATCATCATTTGTGACATATCATTTGTCACAACAGGCATTGCTTGTGCATTTTCTCCTCCCAATTGATTTGATGTATTGGCCACATTTACAAAACTTGGTCCAATCTGCACATGATTTGTCCTATGTGCCACATTTGCATTGTTATTGTTGCCTTGTAAATTCATATCCTCTATCACCTCTACATGATCCTCATTCACCACATTTCCCTGTCCTCCCTTATCTCTTGAAGTTTCATCTTGCTTATATGGATGCGCCCTTGGCATAATGGCTGAAAATGGAAAATGGCTAGTAGTAGAAGGCTTGAATGGTGTCGGAAATTGATGATCTAGGGCTCTATGGATAGATCTTGTTACGTAGTATCCAAATATACAAGAACAGAAGATTTTTGGATAGCTCTAATATTCTTTGTTTTAGGGTTTGTGTGATACTATTGAAAGTAGGAATTAGGCTATAGAGTACTCAAAGGTCATCGAATTCAGAGGAAATTCGGTGTGTAAGCTTGTGATGACAAGTACTAACTATGTCTAAGAGCTTTTGACCAAATTCAAAGTGCAGATATACTTTGTTTTGACTTTTTGGTCAAAGACTATACTCATTTTGGGCCGGTGAGCAGGATCATTTTGAATACACCAAAATGTCACTTGAACTGCTCTCTTCACAATAGAAATCGCCAAGTAGCAACTCCATTACAAGACCTATTGTGTATATTATGCTTACTAAAGCCTTAACTAAGCTTGATTAAGCCTTATTGACCAACCACAAGCCCTATTTCCACATGAAAAACGCACAAGGAGTATGAAAAAAATGGCGCAGTTTGAAACGGCCTTACGGGCATAATTTTGCCATGGTTGCAAGATTGTCCATGCTCTATGTGAAGACAATGACTTTCACATTAAAAACCATAAGCTTTGGGTAACAAAGATTTCAAGATGAAGGCAGCACATCTCCAAGAATCAAGCAAAGGTGAGGGAGAGAGAAAAAATGTTTTGATTAACCACATTAATCTTGATTAGTGAAATTAATGACTCTCTTCCCTAAATTTGGTCCCAAAATTCAAATTTGATGAAGCCACCCGAAAAAAATTTGGTCCACCATAACCCATAAACCCCCAAAGCTTAGGAAATAGATTAAGAAATTGAACTCTACCCAATCAAAATCACCATTCCCATATTCTTGATCAAGAAAATTTAAAAAACTCAGAAATTATCAAGATGAAGGCAGCACAGCTCCAAGAATCAAGCAAAGGTGAGGGAGAGAGAAAAAATGTTTTGATTAACCACATTAATCTTGATTAGTGAAATTAATGACTCTCTTCCCTAAATTTGGTCCCAAAATTCAAATTTGATGAAGCCACCCGAAAAAAATTTGGTCCACCATAACCCATAAACCCCCAAAGCTTAGGAAATAGATTAAGAAATTGAACTCTACCCAATCAAAATCACCATTCCCATATTCTTGATCAAGAAAATTAAAAAAACTCAGAAATTTTTAAAAAAATTCCAAGAAAGTGGATCAAAATCAAAGCTTTGATACCACTACAACAAGAAAGTAAAAGACCCACTCATGACATGAAGTAGATAACATGGGTGTAGTCACCGACTTCATCTCTAAGGGAAAAGAACACCATAGAAGCTTGGGCATAAGAGCTCCAAGAAAGGTAGAGTCCAATGATCAAAAGGTACAATTCCCACCACGACCCTATGTCTTATATAGCCCAAGGCCCTTAAAAATACACATGTAAATGACCCTAATCTACTTCATTACATGTAATTGCTATGGTTGCAGTAAAGGGTTGGTCTTTACATTAAATGGATATAAAGAATACCTTCTTGCATGGTGATTTGCAAGAAGAAGTATACATGATGCAGTCACTAGGTTATGAGAGTGATGCACATTCATATTTTGTGTGTAGGTTATGCAAAGCCCTGTACGTCTTAAAGAAGGCACCCAGAGCATGGTCAAAGAAGATCAGGGAGTATCTTTTTTCCATTGGATTTCAAATATCCAATGCAAAATTTTCACTTTATGAAAAAGACAAATAGTGGGATCATGCTATTAGTCATTTATGTGGATGACTTTATTATCATTGGTGATAATAATGTTGGCATACATGATGTCAAAAGGATTTTGAAGCAAAAATTTGAGATAAAGGATTTGGGTGAGCTGTGGTATTTCTTGGGCATAGAGGTGGTGAGATCACGTTGTCAGGCAAAAATCTGAGAAGTGTTTTGAGTCTGTGTACATATGGGATGCGTGGTGTGTGAATAAACTTTGCCCTGAATGCCCTAGCAAATGTATAGACTGATGAATGGTTTTGCAGTGAGCTGGTATGCGTGTTGTTGTTTTTTTGGGAGCAGATGCTGGAGATTTGGAAGTTTTTATTGCAGCAGTATGGTGTGCGGGTGGTTACAAAATGCAGGGCACTGACTACAATGATCGTGTTTTGGTAATAATGATGATTACGAGCTTGTGGGCAGCTCTTGTTTTGGAAGGTCATGGGCGCCGTTTGTTCAGGAAAAATACAAGGAGAAGGAGGGGCCATTGTAGCATTGTGTGGCCATCTAATTGAAGTTTTGAAATAAGAAAATAATGATATAACATGGCTAATAATTTTGGAGCCACATGGAGACTTGGTGCACTCCCAGCTTGACCATCTCGAAGGTTGGCGAACAGTGAGGTGGTCGCTTCGAAAACGTGGAGTCGGGGTGAAGCAGAAAAGGGGTCGCTCTCTGGTGATACTCCTGAGGCTGGCGAAGAGAGAGGCGAAGCTGAGGGTGATTCTGCAGACAGGGGGACGTGTGAAAGAGGTGGCCGCTGGAGCAGGGCTCGCAAGTGATCGCCTCGTCGTGGTGAAGGTGCTCTGGTAAGTCTGCAGACAGTCGCATAAGAAGGAGTTACCGCCTTGCGGAGGTGCTCGAGAGACAGGCGAGCTGAGGGCAGGTAGCCGCCTTGTGGGAGATACATGGAGGCAGCTGCAGGTGCAGTGGTGGCTTGCGGGTGATCTACGAGGGCTGGTGTGGGCCGCGTGAGAGCCGCCTGGTGAGATGCGAAGGTGCGAAGGGTGAGCCGTCTGGGTGCGAAGGGCTGGTCGTCACAGCGACGACGACAGAGAAGGGCTGCAGGCGAAGACAGTCGGGCTGTTGGCAAGGATACTGGTGAGCGTCCAGGCACAAAAAAGTCGCCAGTGAACAGCGTAGCTTGGGGAGGTGGCCTTGGTTGGGACGACTTGCTAGCGACTCTGGTGATATAGCCACCTTGTGAACAGAGTGAAGGGTGCTGAAGAGATTGTGCAGAGGCTGACGAGCAAGGAAAGCTGCAGAGGCTCTGTGGTTGGCGAAGGCCGGTTTTTGTGTCGAGGGCTGATGGCAGTGAAGCAGAGAAGAGGGGACAAGTTGGAAGTGAAGGAGGGTTGCTGGTGGGGCGCCCTCTAAAGAGAAGCAGAGACCCGGAGACAGAGGCTTGGTTGTCAGACGCAAGGGTGAATTCCCTTGGCAGTAAATCCTGGCCAGAGTCCTGGTTTTTGGTGTAATTACTGAGTTTGTTTGAAATGTGGATGGTGCAGTGTGTTTTGCTGAATGATCATTTGTCTATCGTGGTTTTGAGCTGTCTGTATGGTATGGGTGGGTGGTGAACAGTGAGAAGTGTTCCAGCCGGTGGCTGAGTTTGTTTGAAATGTGGATGGTGCTGTGTGTTTTGCTGAATGATCATTTGTCTATCGTGGTTTTGAGCTGTCTTTATGGTATGGGTGGGTGGTGAACAGTGAGAAGTGTTCCAGCCGGTGGCTGGTGGTGCCTCCGTTTGTTATGTTGTTATTTTCAAAGTTTGGGAGGTGAAGGGCTATAGAGGCGTGGTTCTTTTTTCTTTTTTTCACCTCACATTCTTCTGGTGCCCCCACTGAGGAGAGCTCAGGTGTATTTCTCTTACGAGGGTGTATGCCCCAGAGTAGGAGATTGAAGGAAGGTGTTTTCTGGTTTTTCTTGGGATTTGAAGGTGAAGTTTGGGGATAAAGATGATGTCGTATCCAGAGTTTTTTGGTGGGCCTAATGAAGATGTGGCAGATTTTCTGGAAAGGATGGAGGTTGCATGCATAAGCAATCACATCAATGAGCCAGCACAGGTATTGCGGCTGCTGCTAAATATATGCTTGAAGGGAGATGCAAGGATTTGGTACGGAGCTTATGAGGAGTCGTTAAAGGATGCTGAGCCAGGCATTCCAATGACTGAGGATGGATTGAAGATGGCACTTTTGAACATGTTCAAGAAGATTGAGGATCCAGATAGAGTTTGGCATGAAGTGTAGGGGTTGACACAGGGCAAATTGGAGCCTATTGATGATTATGTGAAGAAATTCTCTTTGTTGTGGGAGACTTTGTGCAGGGCTTTGGGAGAGGATCAGGTACCTCCAGACATGATGAAGAAGGATCGTTTTATTGCAGGATTGAAAGGAGGCATTCGCTGGAAGGTGGAATTAAAGAAGCCCAGGTCTTATGAGGATGCGGTGGAGATAGCCAAATCAAAGGATTGGAAATTGCAATGGATGAACCAGTTGGGGATGGTTCCAATGGTAACGAGGCCTGAAATGAGAAGGGTAGAAGCGGTACCGATGAGAACTGTGCTGGAAAGAGTGCAACCGACAGAAGCTCAAGTGAATAATGTCACACCACAGGGGATAAAGGTGGCACCCACAGCTGTTACAGCTTCTGATGAAGGGCTTCAACGGGACATGAGGCAAATGGTGGATTGTATGAAGAATCTAAGCTTGAAGATGATGGAGAACACAGGTGGTGGACGTGGCCGAGGCAGAGGCTATAATCAAGAAGGGGTTGAAGGTCAGACAGCAGGCTATGGAAGTGGCTGTGGTTTTGGTGGCAGGGGTAGACGGTTTATTCCTACATGCTGGAATTGTGGTGAACTGGGACATCTAAGTACAGATTGTGATAAGCCTCAGTGAATGGGGGGTGATATGTATCCCTTACCCTCTCAGATTCCCAACAGGGCAAATGATTATGGGATTGAAATTAAAGGTGAAGCAGGGATGAGTGGGTTGACAAATGAAGAGAAAGGTAAAACTAAGGTGATAGATGTGGTCACCCTTGAGAAGACAAAGGAGACAAAAGCTGACGTGATGCCTTTGGGGAAATGGATGCCATAGGAAAGGGAAAGCAGGGATGCTGCAGGGCCTAGCAAGAAGAAAGGTAAAGTGAAGGAAGGAGGGGATGTAAAGGTCAAGCAGAAGCAGAAGTCTCGTAGAAAGTTTCAGGTGACTGATTTTCCACTGGGGGTTGGGCAGGATAGCTACAATTTACAGGAGGACATGGCTGGAAGGAAGGCTAACCAAAAGCCTGTTCATGATGAAAGGGAAAGTGAAGCTGATTCGAGTGTTGATGATATGACCAGTAGCACCACTACTAGTGAGGGAACAGATGACACTTCATCCAGTGAGGAGGATGCAGACATGGATGCCCTGGTTATTGATGAGGAAGAGCTTGGTGATGAGGCTGCCCAACAAGAAGAGGCCATACAGGAAGAATGCGAGGAGGTACAAGTGAATCATGAACAAAGGTATGCATGTGATGTGAAAGAGTCTGCTGTAAAGTCTTTGGATAATGAACCTTTATGGGATGAGTGGGATATAGAAAGTCTGCAGGATGATGAACCTGAGTTGGAGTTGGATGACCAGATGTGCATTAATGTTAAGAAAGCCACAAACAGAATTGATGCTATGAAAGAGGAGCAACTCCAGCAGCCTATGAATGATGTTGATGCTATGGATAAGATTATGGATTAATGATGTTGATGCTATGGATAAGATTATGGATGCTGTGATAGATGAATTTCTTATTGGCCTTGATGAAAATGAGCATACAGGAACTGAGGTGGATGCTTTGGCAATGGTGCCTTTTGAAGGGGAGTTTGTTTTGCCTATAGTAGTTGGCTTTGATGGTGATGCTTCTTGTGTTGATGGACAAGAAAATGTTATGGCACAGCAGGTCTTTTTTTATGAAGCTTTTATCAGTTATTACCCTCAGCAGGAATTGCTTCACTGGTTCTCCAATAATGGTGTTGACCATATCAGTGATTTTGGGCTTGAGATAAGGCAGGATGGTATGTATGTCACGAGCTTTGCTTCCAGAGGTTCTTATGTACCGTGGTGGGATATGGGATGGCAAATTATGTTTGGGGAAGATGACAGTGTTTCTTTGATCACCTGGAATAGAGATGTCTTGGTTACATTGTATGATGCTCAAAGGATTGATGGAGGGAAACCTGGTCATATGCTTTTTGCTGCTAATCATAAATGATTCAGCAGGCTAGGGGTTGAGCAAAGTATGTCAAGCAAAAATCTGAGAAGTATTTTGAGTCTGTGTACATATGGGATGCGTGGTGTGTGAATAAACTTTGCCCTGAATGCCCTAGCAAATGTACAGACTGAATGCCCTAGCAAATGTACAGACTGAATGGTTTTGCAGTGAGCTGGTATGCGTGTTGTTGTTTTTTTGGAAGCAGATGCTGGAGATTTGGAAGTTTTTATTGCAGCAGTATGGTGTGCGGGTGGTTACCAAATGCAGGGCACCGACTACAATGATCGTGTTTTGGTAATAATGATGATTACGAGCTTGTGGGCAGCTCTTGTTTTGGAAGGTCGTGGTGGGTGCCGTTTGTTCAGGAAAAATACAAGGAGAAGGAGGGGCCATTGTAGCATTGTGTGGCCATCTAATTGAAGTTTTAAAATAAGAAAATAATGATATAACGTGGCTAATAATTTTGGAGCCACATGGAGACTTGGTGCGCTGCCAGCTTGACCATCTCGAAGGTTGGCGAACAGTGAGGTGGCCGCTTCGAAAACGTGGAGTCGGGGTGAAGCAAAAAAGGGGTCGCTCTCTGGTGATACTCCTGAGGCTGGCGAAGAGAGAGGCGAAGCTGAGGGTGATTCTGCAGACAGGGGGACGTGTGAAAGAGGTGGCCGCTGGAGCAGGGCTCGCAGGTGATCGCCTCGTCGTGGTGAAGGTGCTCTGGTAAGTCTGTAGACAGTCGCATAAGAAGGAGTTACCGCCTTGCGGAGGTGCTCGAGAGACAGGCGAGCTAAGGGTAGGTAGCGGCCTTGTGGGAGATACATGAAGGCAGCTCTGCAGGTGCAGCGGTGGTGGCTGGCGGGTGATCTACGAGGGCTGGTGTGGGCTGCGTGGGAGCCGCCTGGTGAGATGCGAAGGTGCTAAGGGTGAGCCGTCTGGGTGCGAAGGGTTGGTCGTCAGCGACAGAGAAGGGCTGCAGGCGAAGACAGTCGAGCTGTTGGCAAGGATACTGGTGAGCGTCCAGGCGCAAAGGAGTCGCCAGTGTGACAGCGCAGCTTGGGGAGGTGGCCTTGGTTGGGAGATGACTGGCTGGCGACTCTGGTGATATAGCCGCCTTGTGAACAGAGCGAAGGGTGCTGAAGAGATTGTGCAGAGGCTGACGAGCAAGGAAAGCTGCAGAGGCTCTGTGGTTGGCGAAGCTGCTGGTCACGACACACAGAGAGTGAGAGCTGCTGAAGCTGAGGGTTGCTGGTGGGGCGCCCTCTGAAGAGAAGTGGCTGGTTTTGTGTGGGCGACGACTGCAGGCAGAGAGTGGATGTTGACCAGAGAGAGAGCCTGGAGCGCAGTGCAGAGTTGGAAGCCGTCTCAAGTGTCACTGGCATGTAAAGCAGCTGCTCTGCAGAGGTGGCTGGTAGTGCCGAAGACAGGTGAGAAGTGGCCGGTTTTTGTGTTGAGGGCTGATGGCAGTGAAGCAGAGAAGAGGGGACAAGTTGGAAGTGAAGGAGGGTTGCTGGGGTGGGTTGCTGGTGGGGTGTCCTTTGAAGAGAAGTAGAGACCCCCGGAGACAGAGGCTTGGTTGTCAGACGCAAGGGTGAATTCCCTTGGCAGTAAATCCTAGCCACAGTCCTAGTTTTTGGTGTAATTACTGAGTTTGTTTGAAATGTGGATGGTGCTCTGTGTTTTGCTGAATGATCATTTGTCTATCGTGGTTTTGAGCTGTCTTTATGGTGTGGGTGGGTGGTGAACAGTGAGAAGTGTTCCAGCCGGTGGGGCTGGTGGTGCCTCCATTGTGTTGTTATTTTCAAAGTTTGGGAGGTGAAGGGCTATAGAGGCGTGGTTCTTTTTTCTTTTTTTCACCTCACAACGTCATGGCATTTTTTTATTACAAAGGTAGTATGGCTTGGACATGTTGTTGTCTAAGTATGGTATAACATGCTGTATGCCTATTTCGGTGCCATTGGATTTAGAACACAAAGCTTTCCATAGATACAGGTGAGCTTTTAGAGGACTCTAATATGTGCAGCCGCACAGTGGGTACTTGATCTACATGACCATTAGTAGGCCAAAATTGTGCTATGCTTTTTTGACTTGTGAGTCAATTTATGTAGGTCCCTAGGAAGCCACACTTGGATGTGGCTAGACGGATTCTCAGGTACATAAATTCCACAATTGATTATGGACTTTTTATGAGTCTAGAACATAGATACAACTACATGGGTACATGGATGTTGATTGGGCTAGTAGTGTTGCAGACAAGAGGTCTACTAGTGGCTTTATGTTTTCATTTAGGATTCCTACTGTGAGTTGGAGCAATAAGAAACAACCAACAATTTCTTTGTCGAGTATAGAGGCAGAATACATGGGGGACTGCTATGGTGGCAGCTTATAGGTCATTTAGTTTCAGAAGCGACTTGGTGAGATGGGTGAGCCCGTGGATAGGGCAGTTGTCATTTATTGTGACACAATGAGTAGCATATAGTTAGCTAGTAACCATGTATACCATGCTAGAATGAAGCACATTGAGGTGAAGTATCACTTTGTGTGAGGGAGAAGGTCAAAGCAAGTAATGTACATCTGGTATATGTCTACATAGAGGATCAGGTGGCTGGCATCTTCACAAAGGCATTAGGCAGCATAAAGAAGTTCCACATGTTTAGGAGCTTACTTGGAGTGCATTGTGTGAAGTTAATCTCGAGGGGGAGTGTTGAGATATTGAACTCAACTAGTGCTGCACATTGATGACCCACATGGGTGATAGCTTCTGCACTTATGCCACTGGAATGGTTGGTGAGATTATGGTTGATATGCTGCCAGTGTGGATGACAGGCTGTGTGATAGACACTTTAGAGTAATAGAGTTATGGCATAGTTATAAAGCTAGCTCATATAGTCGAGTTCACACTATGGATTGACCATTGTATGTTATTGTAGGATATTACTTTCCCTTATAGTATGTACTCTTATCTTTTTAGATATATGGTTGTATAGAAGAGAAGCCTTATTAAAGAAAATTCAGGCATCCATTTATCTTGTGTGTCTTGCTCTCTCTTGTGTATGTGTGTTTGCTTGCAAGGAACTTAAGCTCTCCCTCTCTCCCACATTCTCTTTACCTACCATGTAATGAGTGATGTTTGTCTCTCCCCAACTATCCACCATAGCATGCATGAAGGACTCGAGCTCTGTTTAGAAGGTACTTCATTGTTGCTATATTGTCCTGCTTCTGTTCATTAGCGTGATAATGTTATTGAAGCAAACCCAAAGTTTAGAGCATTGTAGATGAAGGCTTGGAATGTTGCAATCATCGGTTGTGCATTTATATATAGATCCTTCCATATCTCCCATGAAAAAGTGGAATTCTCTTTGTTAGCGAGCTTATTGAGAAATCACATTGACTTTGCTCCACTCATGGGTCATTTCAAATGCTTATCTGTTATTATCACTATCTTGATGTATTCGCCACCCATGACATCCCAAGATATTAAGTAGCTCCTCCACTTTGGTGATTGTAACTTCCTTTCATTCCTTTGTTGATATTACAAATGTAAAGTCAATATGGCACTCAATTAATTGATAAAAGACCCGCATGAATGTATGGAGCATGTAGAAATGGATATTGTCTAGTGGGAATGGAATGATGGGCTTCCAACTTAGATCTACCCTGTCTCTATTGGGCACTACCAACATGTTACATGACATGACTCCACCAACCCATTTCCCATCATCCGCTTCTTTCTCTTCTTCGTCACTATCACTATCTCGATGCTCCTTGGTTACGATAGCATCTACCACCATTGTGGGCCCATCATTAGCATTCTCCACTCCGTTGTTGGGATCCTTGCTACCAAGGGGAAGGGTCCTCCATTGCTATCATCCTTCCCCTTGGTAGCATACTTTCTAGCACCCTTCCCCTTCATAGCACCCTTTGTGTAGCTAGCACCCTTTCCCTTCTTAGTGGCCACATGACTGTCCTTATCCTCTACACACTTCTCCTTGCCTTTGTCCTTTTCCTTGCCTTTGTCTTTTATTTCTTCTTCACCGATGAAAAATGGGCAAGGATAGTGACTAGAGGCACCTTGGGGACAAGCAAGCATGCACTTGATGGTCTTCAAGTCTCCACCCAAATGCCATTGGACATTGAATGTACCCACTTCTTCTACATGTACCCACTTCTTCTACATGTAGCAATTTGCGATTTAACTGCACATTGAATGTACTTGAATGCCACTGCACACATTGAATGTATCCACTTCTTCTACATGTAGCTGTTTGCCATTTAGCTGCACACTGTATGTGTACCCACTTCGTCTACATGTAGTTGTTTGCCATTTAGTTGATCCTTTATTACATCTATGATGCATGGAATTCTCTTAAACATCCAAGCTAATACCTCATATATTTCCTTTAGTACTTTAAAGGCTCCAAGCCACCATATTTCCTTCTTGGATTGAATACTAAATGAATTAGGTTGCTTTGTCTCATTCTCGATTGTGTCCCATACATGTGCCATTGCCTCATTCACTAAGGTGGTGCTGCTCATATGCTCCAACCTTCTCCCTTTGACAATCTAGCACTTGTACAATTTAAGCACGAGCTCTAGTGTGTCTCCTAGCACTATAAATCATAAATGAATATCTTTTTACCACTATAGGGAGGGTAGTAATTCTTAAACCAAAAAGTGCAAGAGGAAAGAAAACTCACCATGTGAGGGAGGTGATAGAACTTCACCATGGCTTGCATGCAGCCATGGTGAAGTCCACAAAAATGTTGTTGAAGGCATTATATTGAAAGACTATGGATGATTTTTTGGCCTTCCTCGTGCGGGATTTGCTAGTGTCAATGTAACTTCAACCCGCACATCTTTTCACATGATCATTATTAGTTCTCTTCGCAGCCTAGACCTTTGTAGGAACTTGAAACAAGTTGCTTGCAATTCCACGCTTTTGAAGGGTATCCTTGACTAGATGGTGTATTGCCTCATAGTCCTTGATACTGATTCTAACTTTATCACATACATTTTGAATATTCGTTCAACTAAGAAGGTCTGACATAACTTCCTTTGTCACTGCTTTGCTTAAAGGCTTGCAAGTAGGATCACGAAAGAGGGTGATAAGGTTCAATCACTTGATGCATGAATGCACCAAATCCCTTCACACATCATTGGTAATACCACAAGGCTCTTTTAAAAAATCCCTACAAAGAGAACCCTAATCACTGTTAAAAATCAATGGCACTAAGTTAATAAGAACAATTGAGCCGTAGCATAGTGTAAACTTATCTCATCCACCTAGTTAACCCTCACCACCACCAGCTCAAAGTGGTTGGTCAAGAGGTGGTACTGGGTGATTAGGTGGTGTGTATGTAGGCATGATGGCACCATCTCTAGCTTATTCTCATAGTGAGAGTCATTTTTTGCCAACAATGAGGCTTTAGCTCTTGCTTAGGCATAAGGTTAAAGGGGATGATTTTCCCCATGTCTCTTTTTGCAGAATGTGATTGCTCACACCCGTGACTTTGGCCACGCTACTTCAGTGATGTCCATGTTTCCCATGATGCATGTTGTGCAAGATTTAGATTTTGATATCATGTGAGAAGGCCTCTATTGAAGTATAGATAGGAGCATCAATGTGTGATCATTAATAATAATCCCCATGGTAGTGTCATCTTAAGCCACCCCATAAAGTCTCTCACTTACATCACTTTCACTAATGTGTAGATGAATTGTGGTGACCAACCATCAAGGAAGAAAAATTATAATAGATCAATAAAATCTAAAGTTTTCAAACCCTAATGGATGGAGGTTTAATAAAAAGTGGATGCTAAAATACATGCATGGTCTTACATCACATCAAAGATGTATCTCATTTGAATGCCATTAGTAGGAATAGGCTTGGGGGTGTACTTTTAGGAACACCTACATACAAGGTGTGTTTAAAGGATATTTAAAAATACCCATTTTTGTGAGTTTTGACTTAATAAAATGACCTCTTTTTCTTTATAAAACTTACAACATTTTTTTTTTCAAGATGCCATTAAAAAACCCTTATGTAAGTAAATTTCTGTGAAATTTTCTTAAAATCTTGGTTTAAAAAACCCCTCCTCCTAAGGATTGCACATGGTAGACTTACATATTTTTAAGTGAACCCCCCGAGGAAACATGGAAGGAAAAATCCCACTCATTAATCTAATAAATATTGGAGATTAGTGAGAGAAGAGACAATTGAAGATCACATAAGTATCAACAATAGAGAGATGTTGCGACAATAAAGAATAGGCCCGAATCAGTTTATTAGGAAGCAAAGGTCTTAAAAGTACTCTTTATATTAATTTGAGCCTCAAATGTGTTCTCGTTTTGTCTTACACATGTACAATAAAATGTGTTTTGAGTGATAGGAAGCCATTATTGTCCCCCCTCAATGTAGTGACACTATACTCCACTACCATCTATGGCAATGTATATTTGGAGACATGTATATAAAATTTATAATGTAAAAAAATGAGAGATATATATTTTAAACCTTATTAGATTTAATACACATTTAATATTATTTACCTTTTTGTTTCTTGAGAAATGTCTTTATGTTTAGTATTACAAAAGGTACTTAGATTTGAGACATTTTGAAAGAAACGTGTTTGAAAGCATAATTACAAGATATACCGGTACACACAAGAATAATTAGATTGATATTAACATTCACATAAACATCCAATTTTGTCATTGGTACTACAAGAGGTACTCAAATTTGAGATATTTTAAAATAAGGTTCCTATATAGGCATCCTAGGGGAGTGTGAGTTTGTTTTTGTTCAATTTTGGGTTTTTTTGGACATGAGACAGTAGCATTTGGTGTGCAGATAGGGTTGTTTTCATTTTTCACATTGCATCTTTGAGTTCATCTTCAATAGCTTCACCAACATCATCGTCAACATTATCATCAATTTTTGCATTCTGTTTAAGTATCATTTCCACACTCTACACTGTAATTTTTCATACACTTTGTAAGTCTATCATCATCAGTGATTTGTTGGATAGCCATTTTGGTTACATTCAACACCATGACATGAATTGGGGATAATGCCTGCATGTAGTTGGGATATTTGCATTCTTTGCCAGATATTAGTTATTTGTTGCAACAAGCAGAATGACAAATAAGCAATGATGTATTTGGGATGCTATCCATTAAGGATAAGCTTGATGGGACCAACTACCTATTGTGGTTTGATATGATGCACCATGTATTGGTCACTAAAGGGATTTAGAATGTTGTTATTGGCATTGAGGCACACCTTATATCTTTCCAGCACAATAACATAATATAGGTACTTTGTGTGGTGATACAAGTTTTGATGTAACTATAGTATCCACCTTTGCACCTCCCACAACAAAGCCAAGTGGGACAATAGGGATGTAACTATAGTATCCACCTTTACACCTCCCATAGCAGAGCCATGTGGGATGGCATGGATGCACACAAATACATGCATTGGTCAATGGAAAAGGAGCACACTCATGTAAACTACAAAGCATGCTTGGGATACACTTGTTGTGATTTACCAGGTGCGTAATGAGGCATAAGTGGCCTACTTGCATAAGAAGTTTAGAATCCGAGCACGAATGAGGTAGATTTGATGGATGAGTACCTCACAAGGATTAAAGATCTCAAAAAGTAGGCTGGCATACATAAATGAGGCCTATTTGGACAGTTCTTTGGTATCTACTATTCTCACAACCCTACGAGATTCATATTAGGGTTTTTCATCTACATTTGGCCCATAATGAAGGGTAACCACCACAATGCCCTTACTTTTGATGAGTTGATATCTATTGCTTTCAGATCTCTATTTGATTTATACCAAGGTTTTCCATCTTCACTTTGGCTCATGAGATGAAGGGTAACCCCAATGCCCTTACTTTTAATAAATTGGTTGTAGTGCTCTCTTACAAGAAGAGAAATGACCTTACTTTTGATGAGTTAGTTGTAGTGCTCTCTTGCAAGTAGAGAAATATTGACAAAATAAAACTAGTATATTGTGGGAGATTAAGCATTTATTGCGAGTTAAAAAGATAAAGGAAAAGCCTTTTCTTAGGGGCGGCTATAATCTGAATGAAGAATCATCCCAGTCTTCTAGAAAGGATGTTGAGAAGGGGGGTGATAAGCCTAATAATAAAGGTAAATGCAACTACTATTGTCAGCAATTACTAGGCTATTACATCAATTAATTATAGAAAAAGGCTAGAGAAGGAGAAGAAGAAAGAGTCACGCATGGTTGTGGCTAATGTATCAGCACCAAGTGCTATGATGAAAAGAAGGAGTCAGCAAACTATGCATAGGATGATTGGGAATTAATTGTACACTATAGTTATGATCCTTCTGTCATGATGTATGTATGCTAATGATAGATCATCATGTTTGGTAGTTTGATAATGGTGCTAGTAAGCACATTACGTCTCAGCATGATTTTTTTCCTCGCTTGAGTCTGCTCCTTAAGGAGGAACAATCACCTGTGCAAAGAACTCCTCGTATAATATAGAAAGAGTTAGTAAGGTTATTATCACTACTGTAAATTATGGGCCAATGTTGTGCCCATCAGCTCAATGGTGGCACCCAACAGCTCAGTGGTGGCAACAGAGCACTCAGTCTGTGATCACTCTGACCACCTTCCACGTCGTGAGCACCACCTTGGTACTGCACATGTGAAGATGGTAGACTGTAACCACCAGAGTAGCCATTGCCAAGATCAAGAAGATCGAGCTTAAAAGGATGGCGTAAGGTAAGTAGCAAGAGAGAAACGAGAAGGCACCAAATGAAGATTGTAGAAGAGCATGTTTTCATGTCACGTTGTTGCTCAATTGTGAGCTGGTTCTAGAAGTAATACAAGAACAATGTTGTTTCTCCCTTCATCTCTGTGTAATTGTTGCAATGTGTTGAATAGGAATGCTATAATTCTGTCTTAAGAAACATGTTGTGTGCTTGAGAGAGAGAGTGAGAGAGTTATGTGGTGGTGTGAGAGCAAAGCATGAGTGTGATAAGTTCCAAGCTGAGTGGTGTTGTTCTGTGTGTCCCCATGACCACATTAGAGTTGGTGTTCGAATCCAAAAGCTCTAGCGGGGGCTACATGTCTCCCATGACATTGCTTGACTGGTCCGCTATACCCGGGATTACTCTCTTGCCATTCTATTGAGAGAGTGAAAGCAACGTGAAACACCTGGCAATCCTGATGAGGATTTACTACATCAAAACCACTGGGAAATGTCCTATTGTGAAAGATCTCCACTCTTCCTTGTGGGATACCATGGTGAAGAAAAAAAATCTCCTCTAAGTAGCATTTTGCTCCTTCAGGACAAGGAAAACTCTGATCCTGCATAATTAACTCTATATCAAGCCTGCGAAAAAGCCATAACATGGAGGGAATTTTGTGGGAAGGTTAGTGCACACGAAGAACCTTTCGGCACACTACCCAACCAGCAAGAATGGATTCAGGCATGCTTTTTGCATGATGGTGAACCTAAGAATGGAGAAAAGCAATGCCTTCCAAGAAGCCCTCTACGAAGCTTGCAACTGGGAGTGCCTCGCATCATTCCAACCAGGAAGATAGTCTAGAAACTTCCACAACACCACACGAGCAAGAGGGAGTCTCAAGGTTCAAAAATAATTTGGACCAAGAAAAAGAGTGCTAAGAGCTAAAAGTTGTGCACACTCCAGGTCTAGGAAGCCCAAGAAGGATGGAGCACCAAAATCTGGAAGAAGAACCACAATAACAAAACCCCAAAAAAAGGTTCAAAAGGGAGCCATGGCATCATTGGCTAAAAATTTCCTAGTGTTCTCAGGAGAAAAGGGGAAGATGCAGACTTGCATATGTAAGGAGGTTTGAACAATACTAGAAGGTAGCCAGACCTCAAGATGTGGAAGAGCCAGAGCTGAGTGAAATCCACATAGACACTTTCATGAACACCTTCAAAGATAGAGCTACAGAGTGGGTATCAAGATACCAAGATAACCATGACTACTTTTTTGGGGGGATTCTACAAGATAAAGTCTGTAACTCAACTCTATGATCAAATGAGAGAACTCCGATAAGAAGACATGGATGTGCAAGTCTATGCAACAAAACTGCATATGACATTATTCCTATACGAATGGTACAACCACGTGACCTTCTAGATGATTTGTACTATGGGGATGCATCCACAACAGCACTGCATGTAGAGGAAGTCTCAGTGGAGGATTTAACACTCGAATCTGCTAATGATGCTGATAAGGAAGATGGATGGGACTCTGATTTGGATGATGATGTGATAATCCCCGAGGAAGAGTTAGGAAAGGCACACCTACTCTTGAGAGGAAGGGAGGTTCAAGTAGAGATCCCTCGAAGCCGACCTAAACGTAAATGCTGTAAGAGCCATAAGAGAATCCGTAAACAAGATGAGAGGGAACGATGTGAGAGAATACAAAAAGAAGACGAGGAGTTTAAGAATGAACACTCTCGACCACCACCTCACTTCTCAAGAAAGAATGGATATCTATACTATGTCCAAGCACAAGATAGTATCAAAGACCAAGTAAAACGATCAGATGGATTCCAACCAGGAGAAAAGCCAAAAACTGTTAGCAAAAATTGCAAAAAAACGAAGAAACCAAAACCAAAACTCAAGTCTCAAACCGATTCAAAAGAGGGTGTCGGAAGTGCAAAGATAACGGTTGAACAAAAAACTCTGATGCAAAATTGCAAAAGAGAGCTCAAAACCGCATGGTCTTCAATTAGTGATGACTCAAGTGGACAAGAACAAGGTCTCAATGTTCCCCCCAACTTCACACAGTACACTCTTCAAGATCGGAAGATTGTTCTTCAACAGCCCATGCGACAAAAGCCAAGCATGCCAAGGGTTTCATATGATGGTCCAGAAGATGCAAAAAAATTTGATATCGCTGAGCCAGGAAAAGAGCCTCGCTATGTGTGGATTGCCACAGACTTGTCCTTAGATAAGGAGAAGTTATTAATTCACACAATAAAGGAGTATCGCTGCTTGGAGTTATAAAGACCTCAAAGGAGTTGATCCAAGCATATGTCAGCATACAATTCCATTGCGAGAGGATGCAAAGCCTTCCAAGCAACGTCCTTATACTTACAATGAGAATTTTGCACGAAAGATAAAAGAAGAAATAGACAAGCTCTTAGAGGCAAAATTTATCTATGAGATTGAACACACTGAATGGGTCTCCCCTATTGTAGTGGTGCCCAAGAAAAATGGAAAACTTCGAGTATGTGTAAACCTCAAGAAGGTAAATGCAGCTACTGTACGTGATCATTACCCAATTCCAATCACGGATCATGTTTTGGAACAAGTTGCAGGGAAAAAGGCATATAGTTTCTTGGATGGATTCTCCAGTTACAATCAAGTGTCAATTGATCCAAAGGATCAATTGACACTTGGATGGATTCTCCAGTTACAATCAAGGATCAATTGATCCAAAGGATCAACACAAGACAGCCTTTGCTTCTACTGAAGATGGCATCTTTGCCTATCGTGTTATGCCATTTGGTCTAACAAATGCACCTGCAACCTTTCAGCGGTTAATGAGTCATGTATTCAAGGAGTACCTTAGACTATTTCTTGAGATCTTCATGGATGATTTATGTGTTCACTCACAAGTGCGTGATGATCATATAGAACACCTCAGACTTGTGTTTCAAAAGTGTCAAGTTTATCGTATATGCTTGAATCCTGACAAGTGCAAATTCATGGTAAGACAAGGGAAAATTTTGGGCCATATTGTTTCTCGTAATGGGATTTCAACAGATATGGATAAAATTGATGTCATTGTCTCATTACCTCGGCCTATCAACCCTAAAGGGGTACAAATATTCATGGGACATTGTGGCTATTATCGTCGATTCATCTACATGTACGCTGTCCTAGCCAGACCATTATATGCTCTTCTTGTAAAGTTTAATTGGACTGACGAGTGTGAGGAATCCTTTGAAAAGTTGAAGCAAGCATTAGTGTCTGCACCCATCTTACGGGCACCAGATTGGAACCAAATCTTTCATGTCCATATTGATGCTTCAAACTTTACAATTGGATGTATTTTGGCTCAATCGAGAGAACATAATAAGGATTTCCCAATCTCATATGCTAGTTGACAGTTGAACAATGCTGAGAAGAATTATACCACAACAGAAAGAGAAGGTTTGTCCATGATATATGCAGTGAAGAAGTTTCGCCTTTACCTTTTGGCAAACAAATTTATATTTTTTGTGGACCACAACCACTGCTATATTTGGTGAATAAGCCTTGTGCAACTGGAAGGATTGTGAGGTGGTTTGTCATCCTTCTTGAGTTTGATTTTGAAGTGGCAGTCCGAAAAGGAACAACTCATCTTAGGGCAGATCATTTGTCTGGAATCACCTCTGGCGAAGCTCCTGTGGGTGTGGATGATGATATGTTAGATTCAACCCTTTTCCTTGTAGAGACAGCTCCTAAATGGTCTGAACCCATCTTAGAAATTTTGACAAGTGGACAGATACAACTAGCGGGTCCTAATGTGGACCTATGGCGACCATTCAAGTTAATCTCAGGGAGATTATATCGTCAGGGTAATGATGGAGTGTTGCGGCTTATACCTAACCCTGACCAAGTTAATCTCAGGGAGATTATATCGTCAGGGTAATGATGGAGTGTTGCGGCTTATACCTAACCCTGACCAATATGAGGAGATCTTGGAATGGGCACATGAGGGTATTGGTGGAGTCCATGCATCAGCTACTACTTGTGTGCGACGTATAACTCAGGATGGGCAATGGTGGCCTACCATGCATGCGGATGCTGAAAAATTTGTTCGTAACTGTGCTTCATGTCAAATTCAACAACCAATTCATAATGTCACATTATTCCAAATTTCAACTACACCAAGTTGGAGTAAGTGTATTGTGGACTATCTTCAGCATGGTCATACTGATCGAACAATTCCTAAATATCGAAAGCGTGCTATTGAAGTTAAAGCGGCCAACTATATGCTGATAGAGGGCCAACTCTACAAGAGGGGCAAGGATGGCAACTTGCGCATGTGTGTATGTGAAGCTGACTACTTGAAAATCTTGACTCATGCACATGCAAGTGTTGGGGGTGGACACTTTTCGGGTAATACCACAGCTAAGTTGATTAGGTGGTCTGGGCTTTGGTGGCCAACCTTACAAATAAATGCCGAAGAATATGTGAAACGTTGTGAGGATTGTCAAAGGACCAAACCTCCCATCACAAAGGACAATATGCCATTGTGGCCTATGTTAAGCACACGTGCTTTTGCCAAATGGGGTATTGATTTTGTCGGTCCCATTAAACCTCTAGCTCGTCACACGCATGCCAAATATATTATAGTCGCAACTGACTATTTGACCAAATGGGTAGAAGCAAAGGCTAAAGTTAAAAATTATGCCAGAACCACAGCCAAGTTCTTGTATGAGTACGTGTTTACACGCTATGGCTTACCTATTGAAATCGTTAGTGATCAAGGTGTGCACTTTGTGAATGAGGTCATAGAGTTTTTACTTCAAGAATTTTTGGTAATTCACAAGCGTTCTGCACCATATCATCCCCAGACCAATGGTCAAGCTGAGAGTACTAACAAGATTCTCTGCACAGCACTCACAAAGATTGTTGAGAGACATAGGACTGATTGGGAGCAAAAGTTGCACTCAGTTCTTTGGGCATATAGAACAGCCTATAAAACATCTGCGGGCACAACCCCATTTGAGCTCGCTTTTGGGCTAGATGCAATTCTTCCCATTGAATTTCTTGTACCTACTCTACGAGTTGCTAAACAATTGGACTGGACTGGTCATGAGCTTTCTCAACGCATTGATGAATTGGAAAAGCTTGATGAGACCCGCTTATTGGCGGTAATGGGGATGTATGCCGAGAAGAGGAGACAAAAGCAATGGTATGATCGAAATGTAATAACTGGCCGATTCAAAAAAGGGGACCTTGTGCTCTTGTACACACTTAAGAAGCATAAGAGAAAGCTCAAGAAACGTGGCCTAGGACCGTTTGTGATTAATGAGCTTACTCCAAGTGGTGCAGTGTGTTTAGAGACACTAGAAAGCAAATGCCTAACTTCATTAATGGAAGTCGTCTCAAGAAATACAATGAACCATTAACTGAAGCCATACTTCAACAAATGCGCATGCTGCCCACACACGGAAAGAAACACATGACCTACTTAAACGTTAGGCTCAAGAAGAAGCTAAAGCTAGAGTTGCAAAAGCCAAGGAGCGTCGCAAGGCTTCTGTGTTGACCTTACAGTTGGCTACTGATGAACAATATGTCGATCCTTTCAATATTCATGTGTGTCTTCATCTTCATGAGACTACCTACTTTGTCTCTACCTTAATTGACTCTGGTGCAGATTATAATGTTCTCTCATTTGACACATGGGTAGCCTTGGGACAACCAACACTTGTGCACATTCCTATTGACTTATGAAGCTTCTCAGGTGAAGATAACCCTATAGAGGGAAAATGTGTCATTATGATGTCCATTCAGGATCACCAGATGTCAGTTCCCTTTTATGTGGCTAGTAAGTCCAAGGCAGTGGTAGAGGCTATTCTTGGTCGATCGTGGTTAAGTGCTACCAATTGTTCATTAGATTGGAAGACTAGACAATACAAATTGCAAATTGATTGTGATTGCATCTTGGGATCTGCTGCTCCACGAGTTTTATCATGTCAAAAGGGTGGTAGTTTTATCATGTCAAAAGGGTGGTAGTTCTACCTTACACAACCCACTTTCAACATCTGCTCTTCAAGCCCCAAGACAAATGATGTGGATAATCGATGAGTCCTCAAATGAGGGCCATGGCTGGCATGTTCCAACTACTCTAGTCACTGCTCAAAGAAGGCCAGGCAAGAAGGAATTGTCAATTTGGCTACCCAAAGATGCGTACAAACTTGTACCATCTAGCCTAGTTGCTAAACCTCCTAAAAAGCATATCTTTTCCAAGCCTAAACCTCAAATTGTTACTCATTGGGTCCCAAAGCATGTTCTTAAAGCACAAGGCTATTATGAGCGTGCAACAGCACTTTGGCTTCCCAAATGCCATGGTTTGCTAGAGGCAGAAGAGGGTATCAATAAGATTCCAAAAGCCACTCTTGGTTTTTCATATCAGTGGGTGCAAAGGAAATCAACACAACCTCTTCAAGATAGGATAGGTGGTGGTAATAGCACCTACAAATCTACTTGTGTTGACCTTCTCCAAACATGTATTGAATCACCAGTTGTCCCAATTTCTCCTTGTTACACAATTCCACCATCAAATTGTGTACCTAAGACAAATCCAACTTTACATGAGTCTCCTTTGAGCATAGATTCTAGCACTTCACTGCCTAAATCCTCTTATCTTACTCAAATTCCTCGACAATTGCTAACCTTCCCATCTCTTAAAAGAAGGACATACCCAAAACCAAAGGTAAGGCATTAACACTACAATTGAAGCTCTTTGGTAGATCAGTGTTTGAATAGTCTCACTTTTACTAATGTGGCTCCTTATGCCTTTATAGGATTGTGTTCTTTTTGAGATGATCTTAACTACATTGTTTTTGATAGGGATTGTAATGATGGATATGAGTGTATAAAGTTTGAAGTTTCTAAATTTCATTGTTCTACGCCCAGATACCTCCTGATGGATACTTGGCGAGATACATGTCCACCATGCATTGACCCTGATAGTACTCAACCTGAACATCGCGGGGGTTATAGTGCTCCTCCTTTTCAAACTCATTCTAGGTACTTTTATGCTCCCTTAGGTGAAATTTGCTGTGGGCATCACTTTGTCACTTTATTCTATCAACAGCATCACCCATTTCCACATTGTCAAGAGTGTGCACAACTCGTATTAGGAGAAGCTTCACACATTTGTGTTGGCTATGCCGCTCTTACTTTCGACGATATGGCACGGGCTTAATGAAACAAATCGTGGGAATTACACCCCAACGCCATAACCTTCTTGATGTGAGAGTACCAGACTGAGGACCAAATCAACGTAGATTACCTGAGGAGGTTCAAGCACAACAATGGAGGGATACATGCATAAATGACTTGCAACCACCTATCTTGCAAGCCCTCCTTCCCCCAGCCTCAACATGTCAATTTTGGATCACTATGAGTACCTATATTGAGTAATTCCAAAATCGGAATTGTCTGCTTAACCTTCCCATAGAACCAATGCCATATTTTAGCGAGGAAGCACTCCTTCCTCTACCACCTTCTCCAGAGGCCGGCTTTTGTACAGGGTTGTCCTTGCATCTTGAAGTGATTGATACCATCTTTCCAGCAGAAGTGGACACGGATCCACATCTTTTTTATGGTCTCTATAATTATTGTGTGGTTTGAATGATCCAAATGGTTTGTATGTGTGGCAATATACATGCCTACCTCGTATGTGTATTCATCCTAGTATTCAAAACCCATGTGAATGTCCTCTGTAACATAATTTTTTTTCAAAAACAAGGCTACTGTAAAATGCAATCCACATGCTTCTACTGCCACCTAGGCCATGGTTGTAGATGGATCTAGACACCTTGGTTTTGCCAAAGGTTTGACCTGGTGATAATCCAATATATCTACTAGACCCTCGTGATGTCATCTTGGAAATAGCACTTGCAGTTTGGTTATGCAGACCTGGTGAAAATGACAACCTTTTCTTGTTGTGCACTACTTGTAGCATGCCCTGTTGCTCATTGTTTTGGCATGTCCTAATGGGACCCACATGTCCAAACTATTCAAAACTTGATGTCTCACCTATATACACATTGAGAATACTCATACCAGTATCAAAACCCATGTGGATGTCATGTGTAACATAAAAAACATAAAAAAAGGGCTACTGAAACTGCAATCCACATGCCTTGCTGCCACATGGACCATGGTTGTAGATGGATCCAGACACTTTGATTTTGTCATGAATTTGACCTAGTGATAATCCAATATATCTACTAACCTTCGTGATGTCATCTTGGCAATAGCACTCACGGTCTGGTTGTGCCGACCTGGTGAACATGACAACCTTTTCTTCTTGTGCACTACTTGTACTCTGCCTTGCTATTCATTGTTTTGGCGTAGTGGGATCCACATGTCCAAACTATTCAAAACTTTGATAGCTCACCTGTATACAAGTTGAGAATACTCATAACCCATGTGGATGTCATTTGTAACATAAAAAACAGGGATATTGTAAACTGTAATCCACATGCCTCTGCTGCTGCTGCCACTTGGACCTAGGCTGTAGACGGATCCAAACACCTTGGTTTTGCCCAAGGTTTAACCTGGTGATAATCCAATACATCTACTAGACCCTCATGATTTCATCTTGGCAATATCACTCACGGTATGGTTGTGCGAACCTACTGAAAATGACAACCTTTGCTTGTTGTGCACTACATGTAGCCTGCCCTATTGCTCATTGTTTCGGCATGTCCTAGTGAGACCCACATGTTGAAACTATTCAAAGCTTGATGTCTCACTTGTATACACATTGATAATACTCATACTAGTATCAAAACCCATGTGGATGTTATCTGTAACTTAAAAAACAAGGCTATTGTAAACTGTAATCCACATGCCTCTACTACCACGTAGACCTAGGTTGTAGACGGATCCATACACCTTGGTTTTGCCCAGGGTTTGTTGACCTAGTGATAATTCAATATATCTACTAGACCCTTGTGATGTCAACTTGGCAATAGCACTTGCGGTCTACTTGTCCATACCTTGCGAGAATGACAAACTTTGTGCATTGTGCACTACTTGTAGCTTGCCCTCCTGCTCATTGTTTTGGCCTGTCCTAGTGGGACCCATAAATCCAAACTATTCAAAACTTGATGGCTCACCTGTATACACATTGAGAATACTCATCTCAGTATCAAAATCCATGTGAATGTCCTTTGTAACATCAAAAGTAGGGCTGTTGTAAAAGGCAATCCACATGCCTCTGCTGCCACCTAGATCATGGCTGTAGACGGATCCAGACACCTTGGTTTGGCCTAGGGTTTGACTTGGTGATAATACAATGTATCTACTAGACCCTCGTGATGTCAGATTGGCAATAGAACTCATGGTCTGGTTGTGTGGACCTGGTGAAAATGATAACCTTTGCTTCTTGTGCACTACTTGTAGCCTACCCTACTGCTCATTATTTTTGAAAGATCCCCGCCCACTCTACGCAACGAATTCGGGGGTGCTAGCAGCGAAAGTAGCACTTCTTGCGCGGGTCAGGGTCCCTCACTCGGGGCCTCGCCCACCACGGATATCCGGACAAGAGACTAATCCCTCGGTTCTTCCAAAACCAAACTCGGAAAAACTTCCCTCACACCCGGAAAGCACGAACGATTCCTCTAGGATATTTTTACTCTAATGTAGTCAAGGTCATCACTAACCAAACTGATCCGTTTTACAACCATAGAAGAGGAGGATAACCTAGCAAGAGTGGTAGGTGAAGTAGAGGACCGTCTGTACACCAAAAAGGATATTGAGCAGATGATCAATCACCCTACATTCCTCCAAGACATGGAACTTCTGATTCTGTAAAGACGTACAGAGGCAACTAATGATAAGCCACTCCAAGGTACAGCGAGACAGGACCATCCCATGGACCAAAAATACCTAGAAGAGCCAATACAAGAAGGGGACGAGGTCTAGGAAGGGAGGGAGCAATTCCTCAAAGGCCAAGGATGGATCCAACCATGGACCTTAATGCAACCACAAGGACAGACCTGCTAAATATGGTGGCAGAGATGGGCCAAGAAATGGTCAGGGAACTCAGAACGTTTTTGTCCCCAATTTTGCCCAAAGTGTGGTGACAAATGGAGCCCTGTGGCACAATTACATAATATCAAACAAAAGGAAGTTGAGTCGATGAGAGACTATGTGTTTCGTCTTAAGCACTTAAAATCAAGATGTAAACTTTGGGAGAGGTTAACTGATGATCAGTTATTGCCTTGCTCCGGAGAGGGGTTAGAGACCACAAAATGCATGATTACTTGTTTGGTACCAGCCCGACCTGCTACTCTTGATGCATGTTGCAAACTGGCAATTGAATATGAAGATAATATACTGGAATTGCCATAACCGGAAGATGTCAAAACATCTTCAGCAAAACCACTTCGCGTGTCTCTAGTCACCAAGAAATTGGAACTCGAAGCAAGCAAGACGAAAACATGACGGTGGATGAGCTTAGTAATGCCATATTAGAGAAATTGTAAGTAAAGGAGGGAAGAAAAACTGGGCATGGGCATAATCATCTTTACCCCTGCAGAGAATTGGTGTGGTGCTTTATGTGCAGATTAAATCACACTACCACCGAGTGTCCACAGTTAAGAGCATGGCCATTACTCTATTGTGCTCACTGTGTAAAATTAGGAAATCATGACACTTCAATGTGCAGATTTCCAAGATTTTGAAATGTTACACAGCTACCAGCACTTAGAGCCCCATTGGCTTTACTTGCGCCACCCGTACAAATCACTGCTACTACTGCTAGACAACCCAACTCTTCCTACTTACCTAGGGAAATGTTCTGGGTACAAGACGCTTCACCTCTGCCACACCACCAGTTCTACCACCACAACCACCACAGGCTAAAATCAATCAAGTATTGATTGAAGAGCCGTTAGAAGCCACAGGCTAAAATCAATCAAGTATTGATTGAAGAGCCATCAGAAGATGTTGATATAGTGCATGAAGTAGAATTTAGCGGAGAGTACTACGAGGAAACGGCGGAGGTCACACCTAAGTATTACGTCCTACAAAATAATATGCCATTACCAGTGTTTCAAACCACGGTACAATGGAAGGGCAAGGACATGAACTTGAACCTGAGAAGAGAACCGCTACGATGTTTTGGCTGTAAAGGGCTGCATTGAGTCGCGACGAGTGCCCAAACAAGAATATGGTTCATGCGCACCAACCCCAACAAGTGGCTGCTACGCCCAATGACATATTAGTACTCACTTGTACTAAGTGTGGGATTGATCATTTGATCAAGGATTGTCTATACCGCACAAGTGGTTAGACTTCTACTACCAATCAAGCCACCATCCGGACCATTAGTGTACAACCTGGAAATATCACACCACTCAACATCCTAACAAGATCTGAAGCTCAATTTGGAGACAAGGGAAAGAACCAAGTGGAGGTGACTGTCCAGAACTGGATGCAGGAGCAGAGTGAAAAAAGTGGGTAAGGCTGACACAAGGGTCACAATCCAAGATGGATCCGAAGAAGACACACTCGACGCCGGATCCACCCAATCGAGGGAAGGGGGGATCAAAGGATCAATCACAAGGGGCCATACCAAGAAGAGCAAAGGGAGCAACCAACAACTCCTAAAGGGGTCGATGAATACCCCAATGCCGACGAGGAAATAAGAAAGCTCGAAGACGCCAGGGCCTTAGTCGAAGAGTGCCAAAGGCTTCATGAAGCAAAGCTAAGGGCCAACCAGGTCAGGGATACAGTTTATCCATGAAACGAGCCAACGAGGGAAAGGGAATTGGACGTGCCTACCCTAATTCTGGAAGAAACAGAAGAGGGGTCCCAAGCAAACACATTGTCCAGAATGTTTGAGGAAAATGTGTTGGGGGAGTCCATCCATTCTTGCCCTATGGAGAAATACGAGGCACATACATGGGGAGAACCCTCTATCTCCAAAGAACCCAGAGACATAGGAAGTCTCGCCGCTGTGCTATCCACGCATGTGCAAATGCCATTAGGAAAACTGTTACGCAATTCACCAACCCTATGGACAGACAAAAAATAATGGGTAGAAGGCGGACTAAAACCAACTGATCCTATAGATGAGACTTTACCATCTCTGGCAAAAAGAACCTTGAGACACACAAGGAAAACCCGAGTCATTAAGATACCAGTTAATCAACTGGGACGTTACTCTACGAAAGCGAAGACACAAATGCTACAATCCCAATTCATCACGTAATGGGTACCAGGTATTGGCCATCATGGATGGTGGACAGGGGTTAGCATCATCACAAAATGTTGCTGGGAAAACTGGGGGAGACCTGATCTAAAAAAAGCAGATCTAATCGTTAAAATGGCTGATGGAACATTCGAGGCCCATTGGACTTCTGGAGAATGTGAAATTCAAACTCTTTACATTTTGCTACCATCATACATTTGTGGTCATGGACTTCCTGCACCAACCTGATTCAGATAACATAATACTGGGAAGACCTTCATGAGGGAATCCAAATTGGTGCATGATTGGGCCTTAGATCACGTGTATGTACATAGGGATTCACAAATTTTAAAGATTGATATGAAAATGTGAAAAGCACACCCCATGGAAGGGCAATTGTTCGGTAACAATTCGGTTAACGGAACGGATCACCTCTGTACAAATATGCCAACCTTCGGTGGGAGATCCCAAGGAAAAAGAGGAAATGGAAATGTATGCATCACTTCCTCCCCCGGACTTCAGTGAAAACTGGATGCATGTGTTGGCCACCATAGATGTGATGCAACCTAGGGGACCTAGTATGTGGAATCTAGAACCATCCCCCGTGACCTCTATCTGTATTGTTAATTGGCAGACCATTGATGAAGCATCAGAAGAGGAGACATCGAGTACAGAAGGGACCATAGCACAAGGCCGTACCATTGCTCAATGCCTCAGACGGTTGCAAAAACAGAAATGATATATAGCCCGACAAAATGCCCTACTATGAAGAAAACCCATGGATGCCCAGTGGCTAAGATACCTTCAGGCCACTAAGGTGCACAATGAGTTCTCCAAGGATTGGGGTGAGGAGTTGAGTAAGATATTGTTGGAGGGAAGACACAAGGAGAAAGTCACCCTTCAAGAGTTAGAAACACCCAAGAACACCATATTAGATAATTTGGGAAAAATCCCATTCCCATTTAAAAAATGGGATCATGGTGAAGTTGTGAAATTTTTTTTGTCAAAACCCCCTCATGTGACATATCATTGGAAATACCTTGAACAGTAGAATCTAGATCTACAATCTCTGACAAATTTGGGGTTGGCATGTTTATGATATATCCAAAATTAAATGGAGTGATTGATTCCCAAAATATGAGATTTTATCCAAATTATCTAATATTGACTTGTGAAGCTTACAAAAGCTTAGCACCAAAAATGCAATAAAGCCCTGGCAGATGCAGAACGTGAGGCTAGAAAGATCGTGGCTAAAACCAAAAGTTAAAATGAGGAGGACAAACCAGACTTGCTCTCAATCCTAGACCACTTCAAAACCTAAGTTGTTCGCGAACAAAAAGTGGTCTGACTGATGGCAAACAAGGGTTCAGAAGGATGGGCTGTCCACATCATACGATGGCCTGGCAGAAGTCAAGGAAGTGGATATTGCGGAACCAGGGGGAGGAAGCTCGACCCGTATACATTGCTAAGGACTTGACTTCGGCTGAAGAAGATGAGCTCGTCACTCTCCTCAACAATAAGGAATTTAAGGATTGTTTTACCTGGAATTACAAAGAGATGAAGGGGGTACCACCTGAGGTAGTACAACATACAATTCCAATCATGGAAGGGTCGAGACCAACTAGGCAGAAACCATACTAGATGAATCCTAAGTATGTAGCAATTGTAAAGGAGGAAATAGACAAGCTCATTGCTGCAGATTTCATCTATGAAATCGAACATAATACGGATTGGTTGTCACCAATCGTGAGATAGTGCCAAAAAAGAATGAAAAACTTAGGGTATGTGTTGATCTTAAAAAGGTCAACACAACCACTAGGAAAGACCATTATCCACTGCCCTATATACGGATTGGTTGTCACCAATCGTGAGATAGTGCCAAAAAAGAATGAAAAACTTAGGGTATGTGTTGATCTTAAAAAGTTCAACACAGCCACTAGGAAAGACCATTATCCACTGCCCTATATACGGAACATGTTTTGGAAAGAGTGGCTGGGGAAGAAGCTTACAGCTTCTTGGATGGATTCTTCGGTTACAATCAGGTGTCCATAGCACTAAAAGACCAGCACAAGACAGCTTTCAATACAATGTGGGGGACATTTGCATACAAAGTTATGCCCTTCGGCCTCACCAATGCCCCAGCAACATTTCAACGGTTGATGTGCATAGCCTTCAAGGATTACTTACAAAAGTGGTTGGAGGTATTCATTGACGATCTGTGTG